>NC_053431.1:45073882-45417159 GCF_007990345.1 Gossypium hirsutum | reverse complement strand
GCTATAATAATTTCAATTAATACGCTCATAAAATCCAAATGATAAGGTATGTTTCGTATATGCATCGGAAAGGTTGATTCCTTTTAAATAGTATTCGCTCAATTGATTAACGAACTTCCAGCCTCTAGTTAGGTTTGATTCCCTGTGTATGAATATACTGGTTGAGGTGTGAAGTAAGTATGATTTTGGGAATATGCATATATGCAACTATTCATTTAGTCATATGAACGCTATACTTTAGTCGTAAATAATTTCATTACTTGAACTTACTAAGCATTAAAATGCTTACTCTGTTACTTTGATTCTCTGTTTTATAGATTTTGTTCGTCAGCTATCGGACTCGGGAGTGTCAAAGTCGAAGTCATCCACACTATCTAAGCCACTTTTTGGTACTCTTTTAGTTAAATTTTGAAAATGGCATGTATAGGGCTGACCCTTGTTGTTAATTAAGTACCCTTTGGTAATGTGTATTCGTATAGCCATGCGAAAATGGCTCGTATATTTTGAAGTATAACATTATGGTCTTGTGATATGGTTATTAAGTGGTGTTGAAATGTTTAGTAATGACTAGCCATTGGAATGGCCAATCATGGTCCTATTGGCGCTACGTACGTCATGGCTAATCGGGATTACCCTTGATAATAATGTATGTCAATTTGCTATTCGATTCATGGAAAATTATGAAATAGGTAAAATTTACCTTCAAATAGATGCTGACAGCAGCAGTGACGTAAGTTGGAAAAATCACTAAAAATAGTAGGAATGGGATTAAATAGTGAATAAATTATGTAATCGAATCTTGATGAGTCTATTTTCATATGAAAGAAACGAAATGACCATATGAGCCGTATTTTATGAGATGCTTAAGTTTTCGTGAAATAGGGCCAGAGCAATTTCTGGATCCCCTGTTCTGATTTTGAAAATTCACCATAAATTAACCAGAGATAATTAGAAGTCATGCTTTATATGTACAGATTCCCTTTTGAGTCTAGTTTCATTAGAAACAAACAGCATAAGTATTGAAGCTCTGTAATGGGAGATATCTAAGTCGTAATGCATGAAGGTCAGAGTAGTCAAACCCTAAAACAGGGGAGACTTTAACTAATAAACTGTACTAATTGGCTCAACAAAAAGTTCTAGAAAACAATTTTTAGATGGAAATATGAGTATAATTTTAGGAAAAATTTACGGAATCAGTTTTCGAGTTTTGGAACTCGAGATATGATTTTTAAAGTATCTGTGTTGCAGTTAGCCAGCTTGTCTGGAAATTTTAAAATGAACTGTGTAAGTAAATGAATTAAGTCCGTTAACACCTCGTGTTTGACTCCGGAAACGGTCTTGGGTACAGGGCGTTACAACTTTATTGGTATCAGAGCTACGGTTTAGTCGATTCTAGGACTACTGTAATACGTTCGGGTTTAGCTATACATGCCATTATGTGTTTATTGATAGTGTGGTGATTTCTGACAGTTAAAAATGTGTTTACTTATAGTAATGGATCCTGATCCCAACCGAGCGGTAGCTGATAATGTTGAGACTGTAGCGCCTGCTCCCGCGCAAGGGACAGCACCGGCGGACTCTCAACCTATTGCTAGTAATCAGAATGATGAAGCTAGACAGGCTTTTTATAGCGTAATGAATGAGTGGTTCAATCAGTACATTCGAACTAATACGGCTGTTCCACAGCCCCCATTCCCGACCAATGCAACCCCTACACCTGCGATACCTCCGGTAACTGACCAGATAAGGTTAAATAAGCCCCCAGTTGACAGAATCCGAAAACACGGGCTACTGAATTTAAGGCTACAGACAGCGATGATGCCAAGCAAGCTGAATTTTGGTTGGACAACACTATTCGGGTACTTGATGAACTATCTTACACACCCGATGAATGCCTTAAGTGTACTATCTCCTTGCTACGAGATTCTGCCTATTATTGGTGGAATACGTTGATTTCTATTGTGCCCAGAGAACAAGTAACTTGGGAGTTTTTCCAAACCGAGTTTTGAAAAAAGTATATCAGCCAGAGATTCATTGATCAAAAATGGAAAGAATTTCTTGAACTTAAACAAGGTTCCATGTCGGTTACTGATTATGAATGAAAGTTTGTAAGGCTTAGCCGGTACGCTCGAGAATGCATGTCCTCAGAAGCCGTAATGTGCAAACGTTTTGAAGATGGACTGAACGAAGATATAAAACTGTGTGTTGGCATTTTAGAAATCAGAGAATTTGTGGTACTTGTCGAGCGAGCTTGCAAAGCCGAAGAGCTCAGTAAGGAGAAATGAAAAGCTAATATGGGAGCAAAGGAGTTTCATAAGAGATCTGCAGGAAAGCCCTTTCAACAGTCATCGAAGAAATTTAGAGATGATTCAGGCTGGTCTAAAGGCACTTCGGGCTTTTCTAGACGAGATTGTGATCGACCCCCTGCGAGTACACGAGTCGCTTCGGTTGCCAGTGTTGGAAATGATCTTCGAGACAGAACAGAGTGCCAGTATTGTGGTAAATGGCATTCAGGGAGTTGTAGATTCCATGATCACTCCTGTTATAAGTGCGGATCAGCTGACCACTTTATCAAGGATTGCCCGAGACTGTCTGAACAGAATGTAAATCAGAGTGGGAAAACGGGTGCTACTACTGCTCGAGGTAGACCATCCAAAAATGTGGGGAATGCTAGTGGCGGTCAGAGAGGATCTAGAGATGTTACTACCAGATCTGAGGCTCGTGCTCCTGCTAGAGCTTATGCTATATGTGCACGCGAGGATGCTTCTTCGCCAGATGTTATTACTTGTACTTTCACTCTCTTTGATACTAATGTGATTGCATTGATTGATCCTGGTTCTACTCATTCTTATATATGTGAGACTTTAGCATCCAGTAAGACTTTACCTGTTGAGTCTACTGAGTTCGTTATTAGAGTGTCGAATCCCTTGGGTCATTATGTGCTTGTTGATAAGGTGTGTAAGAAATGTCCCCTAGTAATTCGAGGTTCCTATTTTCCGGCGGACTTGATGCTTTTACCGTTTGATGAATTTGATGTTATTCTGGTTTGGATTGGTTGACCGTGCATGATGCGGTTGTGAATTGCAAAAGCAAGACTATTGATTTGAAGTGTACAAATAATGAGATAATCCGAGTTGAATCTACTGCCTTGAATGGATTGCCAACAATAATATCCTCGATGTTAGCTCAAAAATATGTGAGAAAGGGGTGTGAAGTGTATCTTGCATACGTACTTGATAATGAAGAATCAGGAAAGAAACTTGAGTCGGTACCAGTGGTTTGTGAATATCCGGATGTTTTTCCCGAAGAATTACCAGGGTTAACACCTGTTCGGGAGGTAGAGTTTGGCATCGAACTTGTACCTGGGACTACACCGATTTCAATAGCTCCGTATCGTATGGCACCGACAGAATTAAAGGAATTGAAAGCTCAGTTGCAAGAGTTGACGAATAGAGGTTTCGCTCGACCAATTTCTCACCTTGGGGTGCACCAGTATTGTTTGCGAAAAAGAAGGACGGAACCATGAGGTTGTGCATCGACTATCGTCAGCTGAATAAAGTGACAATAAAGAACAAATATCCGTTACCGCGTATTGATGATTTGTTTGATCAACTAAAGGGAGCCTCAGTGTTTTCAAAAATAGATTTGAGATCGGGCTATTATCAGTTGCGAATTCGAGATTCAGATATACCTAAAACTGCTTTCAGAACGAGATACGGTCACTACGAGTTCTTAGTGATGCCGTTTGGGCTCACTAATGCCCCTGCGGTATTTATGGATTTGATGAATCGGATCTTCAGACCATTTTTGGATTGATTTGTAGTTGTGTTTATCGATGATATTTTGGTCTATTCGAGAAATGAAACCGATCATGCTGAACACCTGGGATTAGTGTTGCAGATTTTACGGGATAAGCAGTTATATGCTAAGTTCAGTAAGTGTGAGTTCTGGTTAAGAGAGGTTAGCTTTTTGGGTCACGTGGTATCTACATCGGGTATTTGAGTTGATCCGAGCAAAATTTCAGCCATACTTAACTGGAAGCCCCCGAGAAATATTACTGAGGTTCGGAGCTTTTTGGGGCTTGCCGGTTACTACAGACGGTTTGTAAAGGGTTTCTCGATGATAGCCACACCAATGGCGAAGCTACTTCAGAAAGATGTTAAGTTCGAACGGTCAGAAAAATGTCAGAAAAGTTTCGATCAACTAAAAACTTACTTGACTGAAGCTCCAGTGCTAGTGCAGCCTGAATCAGGCAAAGAGTTTGTCATTTACAGTGACGCATCCTTACTTGGGTTGGGTTGTGTATTGATGCAAGAAGGTCGAGTTGTAGCGTATGCGTCGAGGCAATTGAAGCCACATGAGAAAAATTATCCAACCCATGATCTCGAACTAGCTGCCATCGTATTCGCTTTAAAAATATGGAGACATTACTTATTTGGTGAGAAGTGCCATGTATTTTCGGATCACAAAAGTCTCAAATATTTGATGACTCAAAGAGATTTGAATTTGCGACAAAGACGTTGGCTCGAGTTGTTGAAAGACTATGAGCTTGTCATTGACTATCACCCAGGAAAGGCTAATGTGGTTGCGGATGCTTTAAGTCGTAAATCACTGTTTTCTTTACGAGCGATGAATGTACACTTGTCTGTTCTATCCGACAATGTGTTAGTAGCAGAATTAAAGGCCAAACCATTGTTGATTGATCAAATTCGTGAAGCTCAGGAAGTCGATGATGAATTGGTTGCAAAACGGGCTGAATGTGTTTCGAATAAGGAATCAGAGTTTCAAATTGATGATGACGATTGTTTGAGGTTCAGAAGTCGTTTGTGTGTTCCAAGGAATTCAGAACTTATTTCGACAATACTGAACGAAGCTCATTGTAGCCGAATGTCAATTCACCCGGGGAGTACGAAAATGTACAACGATCTGAGACGTCAGTTTTGGTGGCATGGTATGAAATGAGACATTTCCGATTTTGTTTCGAAGTGTTTAATATGTCAACAAGTGAAAGCGGAACATCAAGTGCCTACAGGTTTACTTCAGCCGATCATGATACCTGAATGGAAATGGGATCGAGTCACGATGGATTTTGTATCTGGGTTGCCATTGTCGGCAAGTAAGAAAGATGCGATTTGGGTTGTTGTTGATAGACTGACAAAGTCGGCTCATTTTATCCCTGTACGTACGGATTATTCTCTTGACAAGCTAGCTGAAATGTATGTATCCCAGATTGTAAGGTTACATGGAGTACCAATTTCTATTGTATCAGATAGAGATCCGAGATTCACATCGCGATTTTGGAAGAAATTTCAAGAAGCTTTGGGTACCAAGTTGCATTTTAGCACCGCATTTCATCCACAGACTGATGGTCAATCCGAGCGGATAATTCAGATACTCTAGGATATGTTGAGATGTTTCATCCTTGAGTTTAGTGGTTCATGGGAGCGGTATTTACCTTTGATTGAATTCGCTTATAACAATAGTTTTCAATCAAGTCTTAAGATGGCACCTTACGAGGCTTTGTACGGTCGTAAATGCCGTACACCATTGTTTTGGACCGAGCTCGGTGAAAGTAAAATTTTCGGAGTTGATTTGATTAAAGATGCTGAGCAGAAAGTAAAAATAATTCGTGAAAGTCTGAAGGCAGCATCAGATCGTCAGAAGTCGTACGTGGATTTAAAACGAAGAGATATTGAGTATCAGGTGGGAGACAAAGTGTTTCTTAAAGTTTCACCTTGGAAAAAGATACTTAGATTTGGCCGTAAGGGCAAACTGAGTCCGAGGTTCATAGGGCCGTATGAAATATCTGAACGAGTTGGTCCAGTGGCATATAGATTGATTTTACCCCCTGATCTCGAGAAGATTCACAATGTTTTTCATGTTTCGATGCTTTGACGTTACAGATCTGATCCTTCACACATAATAAATCCCTCCGAGGTTGAAATTCAAGCCGATATGAGTTATGAAGAAGAACCGATTCGTATCCTAGCCCGTGAAGTAAAAGAGTTGCGAAACAAAAGGGTTCCGTTAGTAAAGGTGTTATGGCTCAAACACGGGATCGAAGAAGCTACTTGGGAAACCGAGAACTCTATGAAAGAACGATACCCAAACCTATTTACCGATAAGATTTTCGGGGACAAAAATTTCTTAAGTGGGGGAGAGTTGTGACAGCCCTAAATTGACCTTACTCGGAAAGTAGTTTCGGGACCGCTAAACCGAGTCACCAAAGTATTTGAATATGATATTTATTGTCAAAAATATGTGAATATGAATGTGTGAAAATTTTAAGCTTCGATTTAGTCGATGGCATGTGAATTTAGTTAATAGGACTTATGTGTGACACTTTTGAAATGTGATAGGTTAATCTATAAGGATCTATTAGTTCATGTTATAAAAATAATGGGTTTGCATGTCAAATTTCCACTTATGATAAGTAGTGGTCGGCCATGATGGGTTATATACATATAATATGTATTAATTATTAGTTAGTAGCTTTATATTTTATAACATAAATAAATAAAAAGGAAAAAAGTAATTGAAATAAGGAAATGAAGGGTGATGAAAACAAAGCTTGCATTTTTTCTTCTTGGCCTAATGTAAAGAGGAAGATGGGAGAAAGGCATTCGGTCACCTTAAGTTAACATTAAGGTAAGAAGTTATGTTAATTCTTGAAATTTTGGTTAATCTTGAATGAGATACCAAGTTATTTTAGTAACCCATGTTGAATTTTTGATTATGGGAATGATTAGGGCTTTCGGCTATGGTAATTAATAAGGGTGATGGTTGTTGTTTCATGCTAAATTTAGACGAACAATGGTAGATGAGTGTTTGAACTATAAAAATAATCATATGTGAGCATTGGGTGCTAAGGGAAAAGAGTCGGCTACCTTATTATGTACCAAGACCGAATCTGAATTTGATTGTGTTTGAGTAATTTATATGCTTAAAATTGATGTAGTATAAGTACCATGTTCTTACCGAATATGTATTTGATAAAGGAGGAGTTTGTTATTGAACATTAGGCTATGTCCCTAGTGGATGGATGAATTGATAATAATTGTGTATAAAGATTTGCTTTACTATGTTTTTGTTAACAAGATGAGAAATGAGTTAAGATGGTCTTAGTGTACCGATTAGGAGCTAAGGAATTGAGCTTATTGATAGTATAATTTCTAATGCACCTATGGTAATAGCCGAACATGTAGTTGTTTAATGTTTTGAACAAGTGCCGTTTAGGTGTTCTAAATTGTCTAAATTAGATGTTAATCATCTAAGGGTTCGGCATTGTGCATTCTTGCTAAGGGTTTGATTTGAAATCATGAGGTTTTGTTGACTTGTGTTTAAATGGCATTCGGGCATGGTCTATGGGTGTTTGCAAATCTGGTTTAAGTGCATAGGTGCTAAATACTTTGTATTGGAAATTTTGATGTATAAGTAGAAATTAATTAAGATGATATTGGGTAAATTCTTAGCTTAGTTGTGTTAAGTATTCGGCAATATTCATAATAATGAATATGAGAGTGTATATAAATACGTGGTTGTGCATAACTTAAGTAATCGACTAAAATATATATACTTATATGTATGTTAGTGCCTTATGTATACACCTTGTGTCATTGAGACATTCGAAAATAAATATGTATTAAAGTTATATTCGTAGTAATCTAATGTGACTTACCAAGAACACAAATTTGAAAGCGGAATGGTGATAGACTTAAGTGGTAAATTGATTCAAATGAATTGATTCTAAAATGTATATGAATGCCGTATGATTGTGTTTGATTGGGAAGTAAATTGTTTGATTTAGCTCAAGAGCTTAGAGGATCAAAGTTGGATAGGGGAAAGGAAAAAGTGATCGAATAGCCGTTGAAATCATTCGACAATATCCTAGGTAAGTTTTCGAGTAATGGAACTTAGTTTATGATTTGATTAAGTCATGACATATAGCATAACAAATAAACAGAGATATAATGATTCTACTTGAATTATATATCGAGGTGATTAGTTTATACTTATGACGGGCAGCCGAATACGTATAGAGATCATGTTATAAAGCAAATCAAAATCATGCTCTTTGTATGTGGCTATTGAGCCGAAATTGGTAAGGTTTGATAAGTGTCTTGTGTTTGAGCTTTAGTAATGAAAATGAAATATGGATGTGTCATGATTTATTGATATATGTGCATGATTATTCGAATGATATCCGGGCTAAGTCCCGAAGGAATTTGTGCTATTGACTATATCCGGGCTAAGTCCCGAAGGCATTTGTGCTATTAACTATATCCGGGCTAAGTCCCGAAGGCATTTGTGCTATTGACTATATCCGGGCTAAGTCCCGAAGGCATTTGTGCTAGTGACTATATCCGGGCTAAGTCCCGAAGGCTTTTGTGCTATTGACTATATCCGGGCTAAGACCCGAAGGCATGTGTGCGAGTTGCTATATCCGGCTAAATCCCGAAGGTACTTGGGTTTGGAAGTGAGCGATCTTGCTGTAATAATTTCAATTAATACGCTCATAAAATCCAAACGATAAGGTATGTTTCGTATATGCATCGGAAAGGTTGATTCCTTTTAAATAGTATTCGCTCAATTGATTAACGAACTTCCAGCCTCTAGTTAGGTTTGATTCCCTGTGTATGAATATACTGGTTGAGGTGTGAAGTAAGTATGATTTTGGGAATATGCGTATATGCAACTATTCATTTAGTCATATGAACGCTATACTTTAGTCGTAAATAATTTCATTACTTGAACTTACTAAGCATTAAAATGCTTACTCTGTTACTTTGATTCTCTGTTTTATAGATTTTGTTCATCATCTATCGGACTCGGGAGTGTCAAAGTCGAAGTCATCCACACTATCTAAGCCACTTTTTGGTACTCTTTTAGTTAAATTTTGAAAATGGCATGTATAGGGCTGACCCTTGTTGTTAATTAAGTACCCTTTGGTAATGTGTATTCGTATAGCCATGCGAAAATGGCTCGTATATTTTGAAGTATAACATTATGGTCTTGTGATATGGTTATTAAGTGGTGTGGAAATGTTTGGTAATGACTAGCCATTGGAATGGCCAATCATGGTCCTATTGGCGCTACGTACGTCATGGCTAATCGGGATTACCCTTGATAATAATGTATGTCAATTTGCTATTCGATTCATGGAAAATTATGAAATAGGTAAATTTTACCTTAAAATAGATGCTGACAGCAGCAGTGACGTAAGTTGGAAAAATCACTAAAAATAGTAGGAATGGAATTAAATAGTGAATAAATTATGTAATCGAATCTTGATGAGTCTATTTTCATATGAAAGAAACGAAACAACCATATGAGCCGTATTTTATGAGATGTTTAAGTTTTTGTGAAACAGGGCCAGAGCGATTTTTGAATCCCCTGTTCTGACTTTGGAAATTCACCATTAATTAACCAGAGATAATTAGAAGTCATGCTTTATATGTAAAGATTCCTTTTTGAGTCTAGTTTCATTAGAAACAAACATTATAAGTATTGAAGCTCTGTACTGGGAGATATCTAAGTCGTAATGCATGAAGGTCAGAGTAGTCGAACCCTAAAATAGGGGAGACTTTAACTAATAAACTGTACTAATTGGCTCGACCAAAAATTCTAGAAAAATTTTGTAGATGGACATATGAGTCTAATTTCAGGAAAAATTTACGGAATCGGTTTTTGAGTTTTGGAACTCGAGATATGATTTTTAAAGTAACTGTGATGCAGTTAGCCAGCTTGTCTGGAAATTTTAAAATGAACTGTGTAAGTAAATGAATTAAGTCCGTTAACACCTCGTGTTCGACTCCGGCAACGGTCTCGGGTACGGGGCGTTACACAGCCTGTTCACACGGGTGTGTGAACCCTGTATGCATGAAAATTTTCTAAGCTCCCCAAAGTTTTCAAGTGTTATCGGTTTAGTCTCGAACCTCTTCCAAGCATGTTTTAAGGTCTCTTAGAGCCTTATAAGGGACAATATGATTATGTTTGATTAATTTTTATGTGATAATGGATTCATGTATGAGAAATGTATGTTGTATGATGTAATTGATCGGTAATGCCTCATAGCCCTATCCCGACGAAGGATACAGGTTAGGGGTGTTACAAAAAGGACATCGTTAAATCTTTAATCAAGTATTGAATTCCATTGTACTAGTAAATTCATGTCATACACAAGTCATGTACCCAGCATCCTAGCTATGGGCTCGATCATATTTAGAGGATAAGCCTCGACTTATATTAAAGCACATTAGTTACATACAGATGGTCAGTGACTAACTTAGGATTTAAGTAAATCACACCATGAACATCTCAAGTGAGTTAATTCACAAACAAATTTAGAATTAATTCATCTTAGGTCTAGTCCAATGCATCATTCTTGTAACCCCTTAAACCCGGCCTAGACATTATGGTCGAATCCTGAAAATCACATTGTACATGATGATGGCGTAGAAAATGTTTAACTATTTTTGTTTAGAATTTATTATCCTTTTAAAAGGAACATTTTGTTTGAGAAAATCTGAAGTATTTTCTTTGAATTTCCTTGGAAAAATATTATCAGAAATTGATTGATTTTAAAAAGACCAAGATTGAGTATTTGAAAAAAAAATCTTAATTTAAAAAAATAACGCAGGGAAAAAATTGAAAAAATTCCATTTGTTGATTAAAAATCATTGTTTGATACATTTAAAAAATTATTGAGTAATTAAATATATAGATTTAAGTTTCGTGAAAACATATACTTAAATTTGAAATAAAATCATCATATCGAAAACGTAATTATGTTGAAAATCCAATTTTGAGTACTGATTTCATAAACCATTTTAATAATTGTTTAAAACCAAACCATGCAAAAATATCCCAAAATTCCAAAATTAATGTCCCATACCATAGTTCGTAAATAATAATTAAACAGTCCCAAAAATATCAAATAATAAAGATTTGAAGTTTATATGTAAAATGTTCGAGTACTCCTCCGTAGCCAAACCCATGTCCTAACCTCATGAGTTATCTAAAAAGTCAGGAAATTGAAAGGGTGAGCTTTCAAAGGCCATTGTGAATTCAACATAAAAGAAACAATATTTAAGCTATACATGTAACAGCCCGTTTTTAGTCAAACCGGAACAATGGTTTCATAACCAAAAATTTCTAAGTTGAAATAATTATTTTATTATTATTTTAATGTTTACAGCATGACTGAATGATTGTGTGAAAGTTTCATTTAGAAATTTTATTGTTTGATTAGTTAATTTGAGAAAAAAGGACTAAATTGCGTAAACTGAAAAAGTGATGTTCTATTAGTTAAAAGCATTTAAGAACTATGGAATTAAATAGTAGAAGTCCTTAAGTGGCAATTATACCATTATTAGCTTGAGTGGACAATTATGGACAAGTATTAAGTTATTTTTATGTTATATAACCAAGGTTAATTTTGTAATTCGGTAAATAAAGTCAAATTAAATAAAAACAATCAATTGTATCATATTTTAATCATCTTCTTAAACTGAAATTGGGAGGAAAGAAAAGCCATAGCTAGGTTTTACATTCGGCCAAGCTTCCTAGTTTAATTGTAGGTCCGTTTTTGTCCCCCTTTTAATGGTTTCTATGTTTTTGAGATCGTTGCAACTAGGTCTAGCTAGCCCAGGGACTATTTTGCAAAATTTTTAAAGATTTTAGAAGTTTCCATTGATGAATCTATGAGTATTTTGATGTTTGATGATGGATTATAAATGTTTGATGATAGTTATGCAAGTTTTGTTAAGTGATTTTTAGTGAAAATGTAAGTTAGGGACTAAATTGTGAAATGTGGAAACTTTGAGGTTAAAATGTGAAATAAATGAAAAATATGGGCCGCTAGGGACTTATTTGTAATTCAGGTAGTATGGGTTGTGGTTAAATTGCATGAATCTGTGTTTTAATTAAATAAGGACTAAATTGTAAAAGATGTGAAATATTAGGGGCAAATGTGTAAAAATGCATTAAAGTGATTTTTGGACTAAATTGAATAGAGAGATGATTAAATAAGTTAATTTTGATTACATATAGATCAAGAAAAGTGAAACTCGGATCTGGATCGAGGGAAAAACAAAGTTCTCGACTAATCGACTAATTTAGTCTTTTTTACATCCGATGTATGTTCGTATGCAATAAGCACTGTTATAATTATGTTTTAAACGCTTTGATAATGTATGAATTGTGAATACGACTCAACCGATACGTTCGATGACGAATCGAAAAGTGTTAATCCCGGTCTAACCATAGGAATAGATTAGGATATGAATGACATGTAATTAATGTAACACCCCTTACCCGTGTCTGAGGCAGGGACAGGATACGAGGGATTACTGGACGTAAACATACACAATCACATAAAATATAGCCATAAAATTTCATTCAAATAAAAAACACTCATACATATTTATAACGTCCCTTAAACGGGCTTATGAGACCCTAAACACCCATCGGAGATGATTCAGGATTAAACTGGAAACTTTGAAAACTTTTGGGAAAACTAAGAAAATTTCATCATGAAACAGGGTCACACGCCCGTGTGGGTAGGCCGTGTGGTCACACACGCCTGTGTGGGTTAAGCCATGTGGTGACACATGCCCATATGGCTCGGGACATGCCCGTGTCCTTAGCCTATGTAACTCTCTGTTTATGACGTCAGCAACAAAAAAGAGTCACACGGCCAAGTCACACACCCAGGTGCTAGGCCGTGCCCTTCACACGGATGAGACACATTGCCGTGCCTCTTCCCATATGGCCAAGAAAGTGGCTATTTACCAAGACATTTGTCACCCTCATTTGCACATACTTAAACATAATTTTAATGGCGCTTTTCATGGCATAATTGAGCATTTAAACATCATCAAACAAGTCATGATCATGGTGATTTCATATCAATTTATTCATGCATAAGGTACCATACTTTGCCTAGTTTAAACTTATCAAACTTTCATGCCATGACTATAATTAACCCATTCTCTTATTTCATACTTATGCCAATAATGTCATCAAGCAATTATCAAGCACCTAAACCATATCCACACACCCATCCATATTAAACAACATTATCACACCGCATGACCTTTGGCACATGCAAGTACATATAATTAGACATTACAACCCAAATAGTCAATATAAGCCACATCTCATGGCTATATATACAAAATGAACCAACATATCATCATAACCTAATACATTTTTCCAAACCAAATGGCACATACACAATTGACTAAGCACCTATACATACCATAAACTCAAGTGCTTGAATACTTATACCCCAAATGGTAGCTTGATAGTGCGATTGAATCTCCGGTGATCTCCAACCCGAGCTAGTTCAATAAACCTATAAGAGATGGGAAAGGAAGGGGAGTAAGCTATATATCTTAGTAAGTCTGTATGAAAATAATAAGCAACTTATTAACATGCTTTTGCCAAATTCTAACAACATGTTTTCAGGGTAGCACAATCATAATTGCACATAATTCAGTCAAGCTATCTACTTGAGTAATAGTCACTAAATTATTTATAACTTGAGCTACAGATTTCTAAATTATGATCCGTTAATTTTCCTTGGAACTAGACTCATATATATTTCTACTGTAAAATTTTCAGAATTTATGGATTAGCCAACAAGTATAGTTTATTCTTCAAATTTACCATTATTCTGCTGTTTGAAAGCTTCAACCTTTCTTTACTAAAAATTTATGATCTCCTCATAATGGATTCAGATGATTTTTTCATTTGTTTCTTTTAAAAATAGACTCATTAAGGATTTTAAGCATATAAATTATAACCCACAATTTTTTTTTTTGCAATTCTTAATTATTTTCCTAAATCAGAACAGGGGATTCCGAAATCATTCTGACTCTGTCTTACAAAAATAGACTCAATAATATTTAATTTCATATCTTATTCAACCAATAATTTGATTTCAACCATTTTTGGTGAATTTTCAAAGTCGGACTGTTGCTGCTATCAAAAACTGTTTTAGTGTAAATAATGATAACTAAGTTAATAACACCTTTACAAATCATTTCAACCATCGTGGTATAAATACATATTTATACAACATAAGCATGGACCTACAATCACAAGGTCATCACAAAATCATTCTCATAGGCATGACTTACTTATTTACTTTGTTACAAAGATGCATCATAAACCGAAATCATTTCTCATGAGTTTTGCATACATACATGTACCGATCCTTACCGTTTCATACATACACGTAATGCCGTTGCATCTTCGATGTCTCGCACACTAAATGCCATACTCAATATCTCGCACATCAAGTGCCATTCTCAATATTTTGCACACTAAGTGCCACATATATATATAGCCGAAGCTATCTCAAATCGCACACCAAGTGCCACATTTAGCCGAAGCTATTTCAAATTGCACACTAAGTGCCATTCTTAGCCGATATGTCATTAAACATAACAATAGTCATGCATATACAATTTATATGATATCAAAGCATTAAAAGCATAAATATAACAATGCTTATTGCATACGAACTTACCTCGATCTTTAAAACGATAGAACAGATCACTAGTCTAAATCTTTGCTTTTCCTACATTCTAGACCCGCACGAGGCTTAACTTGATCTAAATAATCAAATTCAACTAATTTAATCATTATTCTACTCAATTCAATCAAATTTCATCGTATGGAAAAATTACCGTTTTGCACCTATACTTTTGCCCTTTTTACAATTTAGTCCTTAGGCTTGTAAAATTAAAATTCATGAAATTTCATCACACCCAAGCCTAGCTGAAAATCATACATGCTCATATCAGATCATACAATTCATAATTTCACATATGTAACACACTATTTTCACATTTATCAATTTAGCCCCTATTTGACAATTTCATTAAAAATCCTTTTACAAAAGTTGTTTATTTAACAACAAGGATTTATTTTCTTCCGTAAAACTGTAAAACCCTAGCATTATCATCAATGGAAAATCTCAAACTATTCAGTAGTTTTGCAAATTAGCTCCCTTATTAGATAGATTAAGCAACAACGATTCTGAAAACATAAAAATTATTAAAAACCGAGTAGAAAATACCTACATGCATACAAAAACACCATGGCTGAATGAAGCTTCATCCATGGCTGCCCTTTTTGTTTGAAATTTCAGTGGAGGAGAGAAACAAAGATGAGAAATTACTTTAGTTTTATTTATTTTGTCTTTTATCACTTATTTATCAAAATAACCTTTAAAGCATTTAATATTTACACTAATGCCAAGCCATCAAAATCCACTATCTCTTTAATGGGCCATTTACCAAATAAGGACTTCTACATTAAAGTTCTATAACAATTTGGTTCATTTAACTAATAGGAATCATATTTTATGCCCTACGTGATTTAATCCTTTTTATCGAATTAAGCATTTAAACGGTAAATTTTCTTCACAAAATTTTCACACAACTCTAGTATCATGCTGTAAATATTAAAATAATAATAAAATAAATTTTTTTGTAACACCCCAAACCCGGCCTGGAAGTTTGGCTCGAATCTGGCTTGTCACATTGAAGTGTTTTTCGAAAACCATGTTTCAATTCAAAACCCTTCTTAATAATTAAAAACTTATACCCTTTTTAAACCTTGTTAGAAAACCTCAGCTAAATAACATTCTTAACAACTTTGTAAAAATCTTGGCTGTTGTAGAAGCTTAATTTAAAAATAATTGCGGATACGTGATTTTTTGAACAACAGTAGTTGCTTTGGAAAACCGTGTTCTAATACTAGCAATTATAAGAACAATAAGTAAAATTTCAAATTTGAAATCCAGAAAATTACAACGGCTTTACTACAACCCACATAAAACATTTAAAAGTAATAATCAAAACTATAAAATAAACAGTGTGTGGCTTCGTTCGAGCCCCTCGCAGCTCCGATCCGTCTAAGGCTGGAAATTACCTGAAAGGTTAATAAACGGGGTGAGTTTACGAAAACTCAGTGTGAAATCCTCTACTATAAAAAGGAACAGTCAGTCATATAATAGAATTAAAAGTCTGGCCCCAGCCTTACTTACAGTTTCAGTATCAATTGGGCCTTAGCCCATTATAACAGACAGTACCAGATGGGCCTTAGCCCATTACAGAATAAGAAACATTATCAGAACTAGAATCAAAATGAGAATCAGAATCAAAATCAGGTGACAGAATCAGAATCAGAATCAGAATTAGGTGACAAAATTAGAATCAGAATCAGTATCAGGTAACAGAATCAAAATCAAAATGTGAATGCAATCCCAACCCAATCCAGCCGTATACACCCCCGTACCAACCTTACACCATATGGGGAGACTAGTCGACCCACCCAACCGCTACACACCACAGAAATTGCAGCGAAGTTGCCAGATATTGTGATGAAGTCACCAGATACAAATATTGTGGCTAGGCCACCAGAACAAATATATATATGTGGCGAAGCCACCAGATTGCAGCCAGGTTGCCAGATATTGTGATGAAGTCACCAGAACAAATATATGTGGCGAGGCCACCAGATTGCAGTGAGGCTGCCAGAACGCTTCCTCCATCAATATAACCCGTATCCTATACAATAGATATACATGTCATGGCATACAACATACAGAATTAGAATATCATGCCCATATTTGAATCAAACAGTCACAGTCAAGTCATTCATATCACCAACATATATTCACAATCAAATCTGTCAACCACACAGTCCAAGTCAGTCACTTGCCCACAAGGGCAAAATAATCATTTAACACCCAAAATGGTAATTTTATAAATCGAGGGTAAAACAGTAATTTTGTAAATCGAGGGTAAAATAGTAATTCTGTAAATCGAGGGTAAAACGATAATTCTATAAATTGAGGATAAAATAGTAATTTTGTAAATCGAGGGTAAAACGATAATTTTATAAATCGAGGTAAAACAGTAATTTTATAAATCGAGGGTAAAACAGTAATTCTATAAATCGAGGGTAAAACAGTAATTCTATAAATCGAGGGTAAAACAGTAATTCTATAAATCGAGGATAAAATGATAATTATATAAATCGAGGGTAAAATAGTAATTTTGTAAATCGAGGGTAAAATGATAATTTTGTAAATTGAGGGTAAAACAGTAATTCAGTAAATCGAGGGTAAAACAGTAATTTTGTAAATCGAGGGTAAAACAGTAATTCTGTAAATCAAGGGTAAAACAGTAATTCTATAAATTGAGGGTACTTTGGTAATTTTACAAGTCGAGGGTATTTCAGTAATTTTACATGTTGAGGTGTATTTCAGTAATTTCACAAATCAGAGGTATTTTGGTAATTTTACAAACTAGGGGTATTTTGGTAATTTTACAAACCAGGGGTATTTTGGTAATTTTATAAACCAAGGGTATTTTGGTAATTCTACCCTACAGGGGCATTTCAGTAATTCTACCCTACAAGGGTATTTCAGTAATGCTAGCCTACAGATATGAGATTCACATAGTCCAACCCAATATTTACTACACAATCAAACAACTTATCCAATTGGGCCCGTAGGCCCATTAGAACCACATAGCCCCTTTTGGCCCATCGCGGCCCGAAGTAGCCATCCTACAGCTAGAGTAGTAAGAAATACACACCTGATAGGAGACTGGAGTTAATCCGTGCTCCGAGCACTCTTAGCTGATGCCCAACCCAAACAAGCACATCGTAAAGCGAAAGGGATCAGCCAAGAAAGGTACCTTTACTCTCCTCATGGTTCTCTCTATTAAAGCCAGCTCTCCATCTCCTCTTATGTTAGCTTCCCGATGTGGGATCCCTCCATCATCAGATTTTAAAATCAACACCAACTCTTGCCGTCCCAACATAGCAAAATAAATGCTCTTTGATTGCCATGAGTTTTGAACCCTAGACCTCCTTACCAACTCTATGACGCCACCTTCCTGCCTCTTATGTGGCGCTACTTTGCCACTAGACCACAAGGCTTTTTGTGGCACAATTTCCCCAACAATATTCTTAAGGCCTACCTACTACACCCAGGGTTTGATTCACCTTAAACCAAAATTTTTGCTAGAGTCCAGATTTGAACCCAGGATTTCTCCAACACTTCTCAGCACACTTAACCACTAAAACAAGCCTTCATTAACGAAATTTACATGCACAACAAAATATTATAAGCTGCCTTCAACCGCTCCCATGCTCAAGGCCCAAAACTTCTAGGCCCAAATTCAGGGTGTTACATTTTTGACATCAGATTTGTGGTTTCAAAACCACTGTTCCGACTTAGCTAAAATCGGGCTGTTACAACTCTCCCCCCTTTAGGGATTTTCATCCCCGAAAATCTTACCAGAAGAAGTTGCTTCCAACTCTTATGAACCACTTTCCCTAATTCCTCAGAATCACCAATTGATTTTAGCTTCATATATATTTTTCCAATAACCTTTGAACTTTAACACACAATGCTGGAACATTTTGTCAAAATTCTGAATTACTCACTCAGGAACACTTAGCTCAGTTGATCTATCAAATAAGAATTTTGTACGTACTGAAACAATCATGCGGACTTTTGCCCAATAATCAACTACAATACAATTAACATCTTCCTTTTCGGAGGTAATGGCAATCCTGATTCAAAATCTGTAATGACTCTATCTCCTTATAACTGTCGTACCATCACTAACTGTATTAGATCTGAATACACTTGATTTTCGATTTTTAACATGCTGACAAATCAACATCTGAAAGCAGAATCAGAATTATCGGGTTTCATACCCGTACCCCAGAACATTTATTTCATATAACTGTTTATTTTATTACTCTCGGATGAACAAACAAGCTACTACTGAGCCTCATACAAAAAATATGTGAGATTCAGAATCAAAAGTCATTTCACACTGTACTGATTTATCTTACAATTCACTAACACATTTCTGAGCTTTTCAAATTCGCAAAGAAAATATCTCTTTAGCTTTTTATTTAGCTAACAACAGACCATCATAAAATAAGATAAATTGAGTAACCACTCGCACAAAATAAGCAAAGATCTTTCTATTCAACATTTGTAAGTATATCTGCTTTCTCAGAGATTAATCGATAACTATTCAGAATCTTTCAATATCTCAAATCATTAACACTGTTTCCCACTTTAGTAATATGCAACAAACCATTCAAACTTTCACAAATGTGATAACTTTATCAATCAGAACGATTTAACTTGTAATAACATCAGTCGATTAGAATAATCTAATAGGCATATCTCTATATCATAATTTCTAGAATATAATTTCTTCATTTAGACTATCCATCTAAATATATACTCGTGAATGTACCGAATTTATTCCCTTAATTGAAGACATGTTTAAATACATATATCTCAAATCACATCTCAACAAATCGGTTCACTCTAATAAAACAACTGAGTTGATTTCAACTATGGAACAATATCACATCAAAATACTCTTTCTTCATGCTGAGTAAACAACTCAAACACATAATCTTTCAAAATTCTTTTAACATGCTAATCAAAGATCTCGCAACCTTGTTGACTCAAGGAAACCGAATATCCAATTTAACTCATTAACTTTAATCAGACTTACCTGAGGGAAGAGATCCACTATACAATTTGAGATTGAGTTTCTAACCTTTATATCTTTGCCGATGACAATTCCTTACATGAAAATTAAATAAACTCAGATACCCGACTCACCACATTTCTAATATCGATTCCAAAAATATAATCATAATAAATATAGCCATCACAGACTAAGAAATATACTTTAAAGATGAGCCATGATTGATAATTCATGAAATAAGAGTGATAAGAAAACCGAGGTAAAGAAACCTAAGTTACAATACCATACCGGAAGTCCGAGAACATAACTCATAAGAAAATAATAATAAAGATCTAGATGATTTTCTCAGAGAAACTAGAAGAAAAACAATACTTATCTATTCTAGAATTCCATTGTAATAGAAATATCATATTTTCCTAATATACATATAAGAAAAACATCATTCAGTAGAAACAGAAGAATAGCCTCACATAAATTTTTACCATCATCCTTATTCCAACTTAATAAAATATAATTCTGAAGAGAATAAAGAAATGTCGATCATAAACCAACTAGTCCAACAGTGCTTTCGTCTAATATCATAGTTAGCTAATGTTCTCACACGACAAGGATTTCATCAGAAAGAGAACGATCATATAAACCCCTAGGAACAATTGAATATATGGAACATCTAGAAGAAGTCATAATAATGTATTCAATCATAATTGTTATACACAGACATCTTTACAACTCAAACATCATTTCTCTGACTAATTCTGTTATCATGAACACCATAGTATTCCAATCATTAATGAAAATCATTTCGGAAGAAATTTTAGTAAGCATATCTCTAGACTTCATACCCGATTGAGTCGAATAACCGAGACTAATTTTTCTTCTTTAACCATGACATTACATAATCTGCACAATCTTTAAAATAATCTGATACTTCTTCTAAAACTGAGTTCATTTGTTAAACTATACTCAATTTTGTCGCATTATTAATTATTCCACCATTGAACTCTTTAGTCTCATACTTGTGAAGTTATTCAACATAATTCTCGTAAATTTTTCATTATAAATCAACACTGGTAAGGGGGAGTTGTAAAGCCTCTCACTTGACTCTCGTAGATACACACATATGACTTAGCATTTCATCATTAACTTAATATCATAATCACATAATTCACTCCAAGCAAATTTATATACTTATTTATTTTACAAGTGTTTTCTACCATCCACAATTTCAAACACTGAATTTACTTAATCGAACTCAATGTCAGTATCTAATTAAATTTGAACATTTAACTTCAATTTTACTTACCAACATTTGTCAAATTAGAGAGCGTCTTAAGGGTCTGAGTACGTCGTTTACTTGATGTCACATTCCAACTATGGTCTTACACGAAGTCTCACATCGATGCCATGTCCCAGACATAGTCTTATACGAAATCACATATCGATGCCGCATCCCAGACACGGTCTTACACGAAATCTCATACCGAAGCCATATCCCATATATGGTCTTACACGTAATCTCATATCGATGCTAATGCCATATCCCAGATATGGTCTTACACGAGATCTCATATCGATGCCATGTCCCAGACATGGTCTTACACGTATCACAATGGCATAGCCCAGCTATGGTCTTACATCTCATCATGATGCCATAGCCCAACTATGGTCTTACACACTATTACGATGCCATAGCCCAGCTATGGTCTTACAAATACTCACATGTATAGCCATGGTCTTATTCGTCAATTCATCATTGAACAATCGTACTCATTTCCTATGTTCTATTCAATTTGATTTTCCAACTCAATTTCATATTATCATATTATTTATGATTCCATATCAAAATCGTAAAACAAAACTTTATAATACCTTTAATTTAGCAATTTAAACATAAGTGTCAACCATATGAACATACTGATTATACATTATTCGATAGGTGAACATCAACTTGAGTAAATTAGCTTATCATATTCACTTAATCAGATAGGTTGGGCGCATAACATCATACAAATACCAACACACATGGATAAGCTTATCACAACATAAACTTTCATTTCATTCTACATTTCCATATTTCTAAACTTATAATAATCTCATTTCGTATATTAACACATACATATCATAAAATTCAATTCATACCTTTCCAAATTTTGACACATCATAGACACATTTCAATCATCTCAATATCAATTTGAGCATTATTGAAAAATAGCTCGGTTGGAAGTCATCTCTGTCTGAACAAAACAATTTCGTTAGAGCTAAGAGATATCACACTATCATGAGTAATAATATGGCATGTATAGCTAGACTCACATAAGCTAGGTTAGTGCAAGAATAGACGAAACCATAGCCCTGATACCATTAAATGTAACACCCCTTACCCATGTTTGAGGCTGGGACAGGATACGAGGTATTACTAGACTTAAACAAACACAATCACATAAAATCGAGCCATAAAATTTCATTCAAATTAAAAACATTCCTACATATTTATAACGTCCCTTAAACGGGCTTACGGGGCCCTAAATATGCATCGAAGATGATTCAAGATTAAACCGAAAGCTTTGAAAACTTTTAGGAAAACTTAGAAAATTTCATCATGAAACAGGGTCACACGCCCGTGTGGGTAGGCCGTGTGGTCACACACACCCGTGTGGGTTAGAACGTGTGGTCACACACGCCTGTATGGCTCAGGAAATGCCCGTGTCCTCAGCCCGTGTAACTCTCTATTTATGAAGTCAGCAACAAAATAGAGTCACATGGCCAAGTCACACACCCAGGTGCTAGGCCGTGCCCTCTACACGGCTGAGACACACTGCCGTGCCTCTTCTTGTGTGGCCAAGAAACTGGCTATTCACCAAGCCATTTGGCACCCTCATTTGCACATACTTAAACATAATTTTAATGGCACTTTTCATGGCATAATTGAGCATTTAAACATCATCAAATAAGTTATGATCATGGTGATTTCATATATCAATTTATTCATGCATAAGGTATCATACTTTGCCTAGTTTAAACTTATCAAACTTTCATGCCATGACTATCATTAACCCATTCTATTATTTCATACTTATGCCAATTATGTCATCAAGTAATTAACAAGCACCTAAACCATATCCACACACTCATCCATATTAAACAACATTATCACACCAAATGACCTTTGGCACATGCAAGTACATATAATTAGACATTACAACCCAAATAGTCAATATAAGCCACATTTCGTGGCTATATATAAAAAATGAATCAACATATCATCATAAGCCAATACATTTGGCCAAATAAAATGACACATACACAATTGACTAAGCCCCTATACATGCCATAAACTCAAGTGCTTGAATACTTATACCCCAAATGGTAGCTTGATAGTGTGATTGAATCTCCGGCGATCTCCAACCCGAGCTAGCTGAATAAACCTATAAGGGATGGGAAAGGAAGGGGAGCAAGATATATAGCTTAGTAAGTCTGTGTGAAAATAATAAGCAACTTATTAACATGATTTTTCCAAATTCTAACAACATGTTTTCAAGGCAGCACAATTATAATTGCACATAATTCAGTCAAGCTATCTACTCGAGTAATGGTCACTAAATTATTTATAATTTGAGGTAAAGATTTCTAAATTATGATCCGTTAATTTTTCTTGAAACTAGACTCATATATATTTCTACCATAAACTTTTCAGGATTTATGGATAAGCCAATAAGTACAGTTTACTCTTCAAAGTTACCCCATTCTGCTATTTGAAAGCTTAAACCTTTCTTTACTAAAAAATTATTATCTCCTCATAAGGGATTCAGATGATGTTTCCATTTGTTTCTTTTGAAAATAGACTCATTAATTATTTTAAGCATATAAATTATAATCCACAATTATTTTTTTACAATTTTTAATGATTTTCCCAAATTAGAATAGGGGATCCCAAAATCATTCTGACTCTGTATCACAAAAATTCAAATATCTCATAATATAAATTTTTTTGCTTACACCATTTCCCTTATAAGAAAATAAACTAAATAAGATTTAATTACATATCTTATTCAACCACCAATTCAATTTCCACCATTTTTGGTGAATTTTCAAAGTCAGACTGCTATTGCTGTCCAAAACTATTTTAGTGTAAATAATGATAACTAAGTTAATAACATCTTTACAAATCATTTCAACCATCATGGTATAAATACATATTTATAAAACATAAGCATGAACCCATAATCACAAGGTCATCAAAAAAAAATTCTATTAGGCATGACTTATTTAGATCGTTACAAAGATGCATCATAAACCGAAATCATTTCTCATGAGTTTTGCATACATACCTGTACCGATCCTTACCATTTCATACATACACATAATGCCGTTGCATCTTCGATGTCTCGCACACTAAGTGCCATATGCAATATCTCGTAGACCTAGTGTCATTCTCAATATTTCGCACACTAAGTGCCACACATATATATAGCCGAAGCTATCTCAAATCGCACACCAAGTGCCACATTTAGCCGAAGCTATTTTAAACTGCACACTAAGTGCCATTCTTAGTCGATATGTCATTAAACATAACAATAGTCATGTGTATACAATTTATATGATATAAAAGCATTAAAATCATAAGTATAACAATGCTTATTGCGTACCAACTTACCTCGATCGTTAAAACGACAGAACGGATCGACTAGTCCGAATCTTTGCTTTTCCTTTGATCTAGACCCTCACGAGGCTTAATTTAATCTAAATAATCAAATTCAACTCATTTAATCATTATTCTACTCAATTCAATCAAAATTTATCTTATAGCAAAATTACCATTTTGCCCCTATACTTTTGACCTTTTTACAATTTAGTCCCTAAGCTTGTAAAATTAAAATTCATGAAATTTCATCACACCCAAGCCTAGTCAAAAATCATACATGCTCATATCAGCCCATACAATTCATAATTTCACATATTTAACACACTATTTTCACATTTATCAATTTAGCCGCTATTTGACAATTTCATTAAAAATCCTTTAACAAAAGTTGTTTATTTAACAACAAGGATTTATTTTCTTCCATAAAACTTTGAAACCCTAGCATTATCATAAATGGTAAATCTAAAACTATTCCATAGTTTTACAAATTAGTCCCCTCATTAGATAGATTAAGCAACAACGATTCTGAAAACATAAAAATTATTAAAAATCGAGTAGAAAATACCTACATGCATACAAAAACATCATGGTCAAATGAAGATTCATCTATGGCTACCTTTTTTGCTTGAAATTTCTGTGGAGGAGAGAAATAAAGATGAGAAATTACTTTAGTTTTATTTATTTTTTCTTTTACCATTATTTATCAAAATAACCTTTATAACATTTAATATTTACACTAATGCCAAGCCATCAAAATCCACTATCTCTTTAATTGGCCATTTACCAAATAAGGGCTTTCATATTAAAGTTCTATAACTGATCGCGTGATTCTTAACAAGTAATAAATATTTATAATGAAGATCAAACCTAGACTAACTATTATCACGATGAAAAGGCAAGCACACCTATCGAACAATACTATAGTAATGGCAAGACCGGGATATCGTACCCAAGGGAACCAAAAGTACTAGTAATAACTATCTTTTTATTATCTAGCCTAAGAATAAAAGGGTTTGTTTTAATTAACAAATTATTTAAACTAAGAATGCACAGAGAAAAGAATTGGGGAATTGTTTTTGGGAAAATCGATTGACTTGAGACAATACCTAAGGAAAAATCCACCTAGACTTTACTTGTTATTCTGGCTCCGAATCAGACGATTTATTCATTCAACTTGTTCCATAGAGATCCCTAAGTTGTGTTATTATCCCTATTCAAGACTAATAACGTTTAATCCCTAGATTGAATAACCGAGAATTTTCTCTAATTAACACTCTAGGGCTGCATTAACTCGATCTATGGATCCCCTTATTAGGTTTCACCCTAATCTAGCAACATCTTGTCACCCTATTTCTAGGCACGCAATCAACTCCGCTTAATTATGGAAAATGTACTCTTAGACAGGGTCTATTCCTCCTCTGAATAAGAGCGTGTCTTGAATCAGTATCCTGGGATATCAAAACAAGAATTAAGAATACATAATTAAGAACAAGTTAAATATTTATCATACGATTCAGAAAATAATAACAAGATTCATCTTAGGTTTCATTCCCCTTAGGTATTTAGGGGATTTAGTTCATAACTAAATAAGAAAACATCTCGGATGAATAAAGAATACAAAACATAAAGAAAACCCAAAACTCCTGAAGGGGAATTGAGGAGAGATCTTCAGTCTTGGTGATGAATCCGGCTTCTGAGATGGATCAATCGGCTTCCTTGGGGTAATTCCTTACCCCTCTTCTTCGTCTCCCTTTTTCTCCTCCTCTAGTGCGTATTTATAGGCTTTGGAAAGCCTAGAAACCCTCCAAAGTCGCCTTTTCTGAATTGGACTTAACTTGGGCTCAACAGGGACACGCCCGTGTGACACTACCGTGTGACGTGATTGTCAGGCCGTGTTCGATCCGTTAAATTGCACAAGGCCGCGTGGGTTAATGGCCAGGCCGTGTGAATCGTGAAAGCCTTGGTCAACACCCTCGAAAGACACGGGCATGTGAGCTACCCGTGTGACAAGGCTTAGGGTGTGTGATCTTCTCGATTTGGTCCATTTTGTCCCTTTTTGGCTCGTTTTTGGCTCCTTTTGACTCTTGGTGCTCTCCTAAGTACAAAACATGAAATTAAAGCATAGGAGCATCGAATTCACCAATTCTAATGAGAAATTATCTATAAAATGCATTAAATATGGGGTAAAAATATGTATAATTTACAGTTTATCAAATACCCCCCACACTTAAGCATTTGCTTGTCCTCAAGCAAAATTCTCAACTCATAATCAGAATAAATCCTTCTCAACTTATAATTTCTATCAATAATATCTCAAATTAATCCATAGGTAATCATACATTGAGAATTTAACTAAAATAACATAAAAGTTTTAATCATTCCAAGTTGAGCATTTTATCCCAAAAATATAGGTGTCTTCCCTCATCTAAGTAATTACCTTAAATTTAGAATATCACAGAGTTTTACATCCTTACTAAAGATTCACTCAAATCACTCGAGGTGTTTTAAGGACAATAAAGGAAGCACACAATAGTCAATAATGGAAAGTGATTACCATAGGCTTGCATGAAAATCAAATCTCCACCACTTTAATTTTAAAATGATACATCATCAAAAGGTCTTTAGAGGGTTGTAATGAGGCTTGGTTAGGGGGTGTGGTCACAAGCTGAAAGAAAGGGTTAGAATCGAGATTGAATTGAAAAGTTGCCTAACAAGAAAAAGAGTTAATCTTCACTTGCGTACAACAGAGCTTCTCTCAGAATATGAAATTACAGATATGCATACATAGTTGTGTTTTTTTTAAGAACAAGTTAAATAATGACTAAATTTCAAGAACAAAACACAGCTAGACAATCCATTCAACTCAAATCTCGATAAAAATAGGGATTAATTTAGGGGATTTCAACAATAATGGGTTAAAGGTTAATATTAAGGGTAATACAAGAATTGGTTTGTTGGGCTCAAGGGGGTTTACTAAGGGTTAATCATGGAGGTAGGCTTTTCATGGCATGAGTGGGTTAATCCTAAGTGCCTTAATCATTTTGATATATCAAATCAAATGGTGTGGTCTCGACATGCATAATCAAGCAAAGTCTAGAATAACAGTTCAATACTGACGCACTCAAACCAATAATAAAAGTGAGCATGAAAGGATGAATAGATGCTCAAAAGGCTCAAAAAATCTCACAAAAAATTATGGCTTTTTGATGTTTAGACTCGTGAATTCTATTTCAAAGTAATACCTAGACTTGGGGAAACAACCTATGATTTTAATTTCTTAAAATAATAAATCAATTAAAATTTATCCTAAATATGATATGAGAGTTTTTCATGAGAACAAGATGATTATTCAGGGATTTTTTCTAATAGTGAAATAAATACCCCTCGCACTTAAGATGTACATTGCCCTCAATGTACACAGATAGATGTTAGAGAATAAAAATAAGATAGGGAGAGAAGTGAAACTTCCTGTATGATGAATTCCTCGAACTTAGAGTTTTGGAGAGTGATTGGTTTGAGAGTGGAGGAGGATACCCCGGCAGTCGTAGAGGTTCATTAGGCCATAAGTCCTGCGCCAAAAGAATATTATATCTAGTGGTAGCTATGGTCGTGGTTGAGTAGGACATGGCAGTCGTGGAGAACCTTCCCCGGTAGAGTTGTAGTTCCTATGTGATGATGAGCTTAGTAGTTCTATATAATTGTGATAAAATCAGGAACTTTTTAGAAGATATTAGGTAGTATAAGGATTCAAAAAGAAATAACCAAAATAAAGAATAAAAATAAAATTCTAAAGTCTAATAAAAGTAATAGAAATAGTTTCAATAATAAGTAAAAATAGAAAATAATAAATAAATATTTCTAAACATCTTCATTGCTAGATGGTTCGTGAGGCGGGACTGGCGATGAGATGGGAAGGTGCTGACAACTCTGCTATAGAGTAGCAACAATGTTGTCAAATTGTTGAAAATACTGAAGCTTGAATCGGATGAGGTGCTCAGAGATGTTAGCATATTAAGCTGCCACATGAACTGGATGAGAGGGTAGTAGTGGCTGAGAATAGGGATTAAGGAGTGGAGAAGGGGAGATTTCGGCTAGGGCTGTTGAAAGGAAGAAGAAAATGAATAGTGATTTGCTTATATAGGGGAGGGACACACGACCTAGGGCCACGTCTGTGTACTTATGAGGGTGAGCCCCTATGTTTCAAATTTTGCAATTTTAGGTCGTGCTTGGCTATTCTCCCACGCCCGTGTGTCTTATGGTAGCACGCCTGTGTGTTGTTCTACACGGCTGAACGACACGATCGTGTCTCAAGCTCGTGTCAAAGAAACAGAATCGAGCCTTGTCCCTGGCATGCCCGTGGGTTTCCATTCCCACGCCCGTGTGTTCCTATCAAGTTCACCCACGGCCATGTCAAATGGTCATGGGGATTTATCGTACCCCGTGTTTTGGGGAAATCATGTCCTGCTTAACACGGCCGTCTCGTACGGCCGTGTCTCTTCCCCTATTTGGCCATGGCTTTACACACGCCCGTGTGCCTGGCCGTGTGTGCTGAAAAATTTTGCAATTCAAAGATTAAGTTAATTGATTCGAAGTGTGAGAAAATAAAAATAAAGAAATCAAAATATGTTAGTGCTTCGGTTGCCTCCCGAGAAGCGCTTATTTATAGTCTAAGCTCGACTTACCTCTACGTTGAATGATCATGGTGGTTCGAGGAGTTCATACTCCTTATTCCTGTTGTCAATTTTAAAATAAGGTTTTAAACGGGTGTTGTTTACCTTGAAAGTGCCGACTTGGGATGACTCACCTCCACTGTACCGAATGGAAAAATACTAAGTACCATAAGAGGGATTTCCTCATTTGGTGTGGTAGTGACAATGTGAGGATCAACGACATCTAGTAAGACTGTATCGTCGACCTGAAGTTGATTAGGAGAGGTATCGGGCTTGTTTTTGCGTGGTTTCAGTTTATCATGTGTTCTCGGTTTGTGTTCTCACCATTCATCTAGCTCCTTTATCCGTAGTCTTTGTTCTTCATGGACGTCTTTGTTCTCTTCATGATAGTAGCAGATTGTCTCCATTGTCTTTGTTCGAGGAAGTTCCTGCAAGGACGATTGAATATTAGTTTTATCATCGACAGTTTTTATAGCATTGTCTTGAGTCTTAGAGGTTTTGACTGAGTCGCGTGCTTGGAGTGTTACTGTGTCGTCACCTGCACGAAGTGTTAGCTCTCCTGTACCTACATTAATAATGGTTCTGGTAGTTGCTAAAAATGGTCGTCCTAAAATTAGAGGTACCTCTTTATCCTCATCCATATCTAAGACAATGAAGTCTACTTTAACGAGAACGTCTTCAATAATACCCTTAGGAAATCTAACTGTTTTGTCAGCCAATTGTATGCTCATCCTAGTCTGTTTGGGTTTACCCAAACCTAGTCGTTTAAACATTTTATATGGCATAACATTTATACTTGCCCCTAGATCAGCTAGAGCATTATTCACAGATAGACTACCAATTAAGCAAGGAATTGTAAAACTCCCTGGATCTTTCAATTTGTTAGTAGCTCATTCTTTAGAGTAGCTGAGTAGACTGCATTGAGTTCCACATGTGATGTAGCGTCTAATTTCCTTTTATTGCTCAGAAGTTCCTTTAAGAATTTTGCTGAGTTGGGTGTTTGCGAAAGAACTTCAATAAAGGGTAAGTTAATATGTAATTTCTTTAAGAGTTTGACAAACTTACCGAATTCTTCTTCTGTTCTGTCTTTCGTCACCGCTTTAGGATATGGCACACGAGGTTCATGAATTTTACTTACCTGTTTGGGATCATTATTGTTTACCTCTTTTCGTCCTTTATTCACGTGTTGTCTTGCTGTATTTCTAGCTCAGGTGCGATGAATCCTTCCTTATCTTGAGCGTTAATTGCATTGAGGTGTTCCTTCGGATTAGGTTCAGTATTACTTGGTAGGCTACCTTGTGGTCATTTAGAGATTAGTTTGGATAGCTGGCCTATCTAAGTTTCGAGTCTTTGGATCGATGTTTGTTGATTCTGAAGTGTTGTCTCGGTATTTTGGAAAGGGGTTTCTGACACCGAGATGAATTTAGAAAGCATCTCTTCAAGGTTTGGTTTTTTCTCCTGTTGATAAGGTGGCTATTGAAAACCCTAAAGATTTTGTGGGTTTTAATTCCCTTGACCTCCCCAGGAAAAATTGGGGTGGTTCCTCCAACCTGCATTATAAGTATTACTGTATGGGTTATTTTGAGATCTAAAGTTATTATTACCCATATAGTTGACTTGTTCCTCTTCAGTTGTGGGATTGAAGGATTGATATTCTGTATGCACACCTCCTCTGCTTGAGTAACATCTCATTACTGGATGTACCTGATAGAACCAAGAAAACTATCAATCTTTTTATTGAGAAGTTCTACCTGATTAGAGAGCATGGTGATTGAATCGATGTTATAGACGCCGGCTGTTTTCGTTGGCTTTGTCCTCGTAACTTGCTACTGATAGTTGTTCAGTGACATCTCCTCTATGAATTCATAGGCATCTTCCGGTGTTTTATTGTTGATGGTTCTGCCAGCAGCTGCGTCAATCATTTGTCTTGTCGAGGGATTCACACCATTGTAAAACATTTGAACTTGCAGCCAAAGCGGTAACCCGTGGTGAGGGCACCTTCTCAGTAAGTCCTTGTATCTCTCCCATGCATTGTAAAGTGTTTCTAAATCCATCTGCACAAAAGAAGAGATACCATTACGCAATTTAGCCGTTTTAGCGGGCAAAAAATATTTTAGTAAAAATTTCTCGGTCATTTGTTCCTAAGTAGTGATAGACCCTTGTGATAATGAGTTCAACCACTGTTTAGCTTTGTTTCTCAGTGAAAAGTGAAATAACCGAATATGAATGGCATCATCAGAAACACCATTGATTTTTAATTTATCGCAAAATTCAAGAAAATTCGCCAAGTGTGTGTTGGGATCCTCATCCTGCAAACCATCAAACTGAACAAACTGCTGTATCATCTGAATTGTGTTAGGTTTTAGTTTGAAATTATTCGCAGCAATAGCAGGTCTAACTATACTAGACTCAGTTCCTATTAAAGAAGGTTTAGCATAGTCATACATAGTACGTGAAGCAGGATTTTGGTTAGCTGCAATTGCAGGAGGCAACTGATCGCCTGGGTTTTCAGCCATCTCGTCGGTTGGGGTTTGAGTATCGTTTTCTCCCTCGTTCTCTGTGTAACGTAAACTACGCCTTATTTTTCTTTCATTTTTGCGAATTGTACGATCGATTTCTTCATCAAAGAGTAATGGTCCTGACGGGTTTCTTCTAGTCATAAACTATAAAAGCTGCTAAGAGAGAGAAAAAATTAAATTAATAAATAATAAAATAAAATAAAATTGCGAGAAAAATAAATGGATAAAGTAATAAAAATTTAGTGCTCCTAATATTTCAGTTCCCCGGCAACGGCGCCAAAAACTTGATCGCGTGATTCGTAACAAATAATAAATATTTATAATGAAGATCAAACCTAGACTAACTATTATCACGATGAAAAGGCAAGCGCACCTGTCGAACAATAGTATAGTAATGGCAAGATCAAGATATCGTACCCAAGGGAACCAAAAGTACTAGTAATAACTATCTTTTTATTATCTAGCCTAAGAATAAAAGGGTTTGTTTTAATTAACTAATTATTTAAACTAAGAATGCATAAAGAAAAGAATTGGGGAATTACTTTTGGGAAAATCGATTGACTTGAGACAATACCTAAGGAAAAATCCACCTAGACTTTACTTGTTATTCTAGCTCCGAATCGGACGATTTATTCATTCAACTTGTTCCGTAGAGATCCCTAAGTTATGTTATTATCCCTATTCAAGACTAATAACGTCTAATCCCTAGATTGAATAACCGAGAATTTTCTCTAATTAACACTCTAAGGTTGATTAACTCGATCTATGGATCCCCTTATTAGGTTTCACCCTAATCCGATAAAATCTTGTCACCCTATTTCTAGGCGTGCAATCAACTCTGCTTAATTATGGCAAATGTACTCTTAGACAAGGTCTATTCCTCCTCTGAATAAGAGCGTGTCTTGAATTAGTATCCTGGGATATCAAAACAAGAATTAAGAACACATAATTAAGAACAAGATTCGTCTTAGGTTTCATTCCCCTTAGTTATTTAGGGGATTTAGCTCATAACTAAATAAGAAAACATCTCAGAAGAATAAAGAATACAAAACATAAAAAAACCCAAAACTCCTGAAGGGGAATTGAGGAGAGATCTTCAATCTTGATGATGAATCCGACTTCTGAGATGGATCAATCGACTTCTTTGGGGTAATTCCTTACCCCTCTTCTCTGTCTCCCTTTTTCTCCTCCTCTAGTGCGTATTTATAGGCTTTGGAATGTCTAGAAACCCTTCAAATTCGCCTTTTTCGAATTGGACTTAACTTGGGCTCAGCAGGGACACGCCTATGTGACACAGCAGTGTGACGTGATTGGCAGGCCGTGTTCGATCCGTTAAATTGTACATGGTCGTGTGGGTCAATGGCTAGGCCGTGTGAATCGTGAAAGCCTTGGTCGACACCCTCGAAAGACACGGGCGTGTGAGCTACCCGTATGGCAAGGCTTAGGCCTTGCGATCTTCTCGATTTGGTCCATTTTGTCCCATTTTGGCTCGTTTTTGGCTCATTTTGACTCTTGGTGCTCTCTTGAGTACAAAACATGAAATTAAAGCATTAGGAGCATCGAATTCACCAATTATAATGAGAATTCATCTATAAAATGCATTAAATATGGGGTAAAAATATGTATAATTTACGGTTTACCAATAACTATTTGGTTCATTTAACTAATAGGACTCATATTTTAGGCCTTATGCGATTTAATTCTTTTTACCAAATTAAGCATTTAAACAGTAAAATTTCTTCATGAAATTTTCACAGAACTCTAATATCATGCTGTAAATATTAATATAATAATAAAATAATTTTTTTGACATAAAATTTGTGGTTTCAAAACCACTATTTCGACTTAGCTAAAATTGGGCTATTACAATTAAGGGTTATTGTGATTTGTGATTATATGATCCAGGTGCTGGTCCTCTATGTCCGACCAGTGGCTGAGCATACCGGCATGTGTTGCGATTACTTGACAGCTCGTGTGAGTAGCACCGTGTAGCTACGTCTTAACCCATAGCTTGTGTGAGTAGGCTCATTGATAGCTCAAGTGTGAGCAATATATGTGATACGAGATTGAGATAGCTTCGGTTATATATATGTGGCACTTCGGGTGCAAGTTTCCCTTGTATCTAATAGTATCCCGAATGGTTAAATAGGTAAATGAAAGACGTGGTTGTGTATGAGATTGATACGAGATGGTACAGGATGTACATGAACCTTATAAGTTTAAATAGAAGAAGTTGTGAAGTTCATACATAAGAATATGATTAAAAATGTGAAAGGTTTGTTAGTTAAGTGAACTACATTTTGATATGTTCAATTTGATGGTTTGCATATTTATATTAAGATTGAGTTTATTTCATATGAGCTTACTAAGCTATATAACTTACTTTGTTTAATTTTCCATTTTTGATAGTGATTTCAAAGCTAGCTCAGATTTGGGGATCATCGGAGACTTCGTCACACTATCCAATTATAAATTTGGTACTTTTGAGCTTATATTTTGGTTATATGGCATGTATAGGATTATGGTCATTTTGATATGTATTTGGTAATAAGTCTTACCATTTGAGTTGGCTTGTGAATGTCTATGTTTTGGTTTAGTTATGTATATAAATGTGCATATATGGTTTGTATTATAAGTTCATGGATGGATATGTGTATGGCCTATATTATGAAGCTTGTGGATATAGATATGGTAGATGCTAAATGGTTAAAATTAGAGAACATATATGTTTGTGAAATTGAGCATCATGATGCATATTTGGAAATTTATAATTGGATGAACTGTATGTGTGAATTTGGTAAAAATGGTATGGCCTATTTTGTGACTTATGTGTATTGAAATGGTATAAAAGGTGCATGATTTAGACATGAATTGGATGGTTTAAATATCTATTTTTATGCCATGAATTGTGCAATTTGGTTTGGTATAGGTTTGTGTATGTTGGGTCACAAAAATGGCTTGGTAAATAGCCTATTTTTGTCCACACGGGCAGAGACACGGGTGTGTCTCTCAACCAGGTGTTATACACAGTCATGTACACGACCGTGTGTCCCCTGGTGTTGAAATTGAAATCAAGTAAGTATGCTCCACATGGCCTCACACACGGGCATGTGACATGATCGAGGGCATAAGTCAAAACACCCTACAAGATTGGCACGGCCTAGAACATGGCTGGCACAAGGGCGTGTATGTCCATTTTTAGGGAACACGGGCTAGCCACACGGGCGTGTGTATTAGCCATGTGACCCAAGTCAGAGAGTTACACGGGGTCGGACACGGGCTAGGACACGGCTATGTGATCCCATTTTAAATGTCCATATGGCCTGTGACACGGGCGTGTCTGTTGGCCATGTGAGAGACACGGCCGGACACGGCCGGGCCACACGGGCGTGTGTCCCCTGTTTTGAGAAAAATTTCTTAAAGTATGTTAAAAGTTTCCAAAGTTGTCGGTTTAGTCCTGAACCACTTCCAATGCATGTTTAGAGCCTCGTTGGCTTTTATTAGGGACAAAATAATTGATTGTGAATGAAATGTATATGATTTTATTAATTGTATGTGAAATGTATGTTTAAAATGCGTTATAAGTTCGGTAATGCTCCGTAACCCTATCCGACGTTGGATACGGGTGGGGTGTTATATTTATTGGTATTAAAGCTACAATTTAGTTGATTTTCGGACTAATGTAGCATGTGTGAGAGTCTAGCTATACATGCCATATATAACCTGTGGTAGTGTGATAACTCCTGGCAATAAAATGTGTTTTCGTATAGTAAAGGATTCCGGTCGAGCTGTAGCTGATGATATTGAAAGTAATGTGCCAGCTCCCGCTCAAGGGCAGCACCTTCTGAATCTAGAATGTATCGAGTAGTCATGGAGGATAGACTAAAGATGCCTTTTTCCAAATGATGAACGAGTGGTTCACACAATTTATTCAGACAAATTCGGCTGCTCAACAACCTTCACCCCCACTTAATCACTAACCAGTTCCCGTAGCTCCTCAAGGTATGGAACTTCTATGATTAAATAAGCTACCAGTTGATAAAATTTGAAAACATGGAGCTGAAGAGTATAAAGCTACTATTGATGATGATCCCGAAAGAGTTGAATTTTGTCTTGAAATCACTATTCGGGTATTTGATGAACTTTTGTGTATGCCAGCTTAGTGTTTAAAGTGTGCCATTTCATTATTGAGAGACACAGCATATCAGTGGTGGAATACTTTAGTGTCTGTGGTACCGAGAGAAAGAGTGACCTGGGAATTCTTTTAGACTAAGTTCCTAAAGAAATACATAAGTTAAAGAGTTTCTAGAATTGAAACAGGGCTGTTTGATTGTGATCGAGTATGAAAGAGAATTTGTACGGTTGAGCAAGTATGCTCGGGAGTATGTTTCTATTAAAGAAATCATGTGCAAACGATTCATTGATGGGTAGAATGGGGATATTAAACTTCTAGTTAGAATTCTAGAATTGAAAGAATTTGTTGTCTTGGTTGATAGAGCTTGCAAAGCTGAGGAGCTTAGTAAAGAAAAGAGAAAAGTAGATTCAAAGGCTAGAGACTTGAGAAACAGACTGATGAATAAGCCATATCAATCTTTGTCAAAGAAATCTAGAGATTCATTCACTCGTTCAAATGCTTCAATTGGTTATTCGAACAGAGATCGTGGAAAACAATACTCGAGTCCTAAAACTCAAGCTACGTCACTATTGAGTGTTGGTAGTGTGCGAAATTATAGACCTAAATGTTAGTAATGCGGAAGACGACATTCTGGTGAATGTAAAATGAATAATTGGGCTTGTTTTAAATGTGGTTCACAAGAGTAGAGAAAGATAATATTCAAAATGCAAGACCGAGTAACACAACCAGTAGAGGGAGGCCACAAAGAAATGTGGGAAATGAAAGTGGTAATCGTGGTACTACGAGAGATTCTACAGTGAGATCCGAGGCCAGAGCACTTGCTAGAGCTTACATTAGTCGCACTCGCGAAGGGGGGTCATCACCTGATGTTATCACTGGTACATTTTCTCTTTACAACACTAATGTGATTGCTTTGATTGATCCTGGATCAACTCATTCGTATGTTTGTGAAAATTTAGTGTTTAGTAAGAATTTGCCTATTGAGTCTACTAAGTTTGTGATTAAAGTATCAAACCCCTTAGGTAAGTATGTTCTAGTTCATAAAGTTTGCAATAACTGTCCTTTAATGAATCAGGATTACTATTTTCCTACGGATTTGATGCTTTTTCCTTTTGATGAGTTCGATATAATTCTGGGTATGGATTGGTTAGCTCTACATGATGCTGTTGTGAATTGTAGATGAAAGATTATTGAATTGAAATGTCAAAATAGTGAAATTATTCGAATTGAATCAGATGAATCGAAGGAATTGCCTACTATGATTTCATTTATGTTAGCTCAGAGATGTGTGAGAAAAGGGTGCAAATCTTATCTTGCTTATGTCTTAAATACAAAAGTGTCTAAATCAAAGATTGAATTAGTGCCTATAGTTTGTTAGGATTACCACCGATCAGAGAGGTTGAATTTGCTATTGAGTTAGTGCCTGGAACATCACCGATATCTATAGCTCCATATAGAATGGCTCCGACAAAGTTAAAAGAGTTGAAATCTCAATTGCAAGAATTAATAGATAGAGGTTTTGCACGACCTAGTTTTTCACTCTAGGCTGCGCCAGTATTGTTTGTAAAGAAGAAAGATGGGTCATTGAGAATGTGTATTGACTATTGATAGCTCAACAAGGTTACAATAAAGAACAAGTATATGTTACTGAGAATAGATGATTTGTTCGATTAGTTAAAAGGGGAAATAGTGTTTTCGAAGATTGATTTGAGATCTAGCTATTATCAGTTGCGAGTTAAAGACTCAGATGTCTCAAAAATTGCATTTAGAATGAGGTACAAACATTACGAATTTCTTGTTATACCTTTCGGATTGACTAATTGTGACATCCCTAATTTGACCCTAGTCAGAAAGTGGTTTCGGGACCACAAAACCGAGTCATAAAAATAATTAACTGTTAAATTCTATGTTTATTATATGTGTAAATGCATGTGTGAAAGTTTCATGCTTTTATTTTGTCATTTGTATGTAAAATTTATAAGATAGGACTCATGTGATAAAACTTGAAAGTGTGATAGGTAAATTTGTAAAGTGTCAAATAATGCATGAAATGTTAACATGAGGGATTTGCATGTCAAATGGACCAATTTTGTTTAGTGGCCGGCCATAAATGATGGTTGATGTATAATATATGTTTTATTTAAGTATTATAATAGGTAATAGCTTTATTTTTGAAATAAAATTAATTAGTAAAACAATAAAAGATGATAAAAAAAAGGATAGATGTTCATTTTCTTTCTTGATTGCCAAATTTGGGAAAGAAAAAAATGGTGAAGAATAAGCCAAGGCATTCGGCCATGGTTGTCTCCATTTAAAGGTATGTAATGCAATTTTTTTTATTTGTAATTGATTATGAAATTAGATGGATGAATACATAACATAGATAACCCATGATTTAAATTCATGAATTAATGAACAAGTGTCCATTCGGCAAGTGCTAAATTGATATTATTTTTGATAAGTTTTTGGGAAGATGTTAGTTAGATGTTAAATAGCTTGAATGATGGCTAAATAAGTAGAATTCATGGTTGAAAAGTATGAATTGAAATTGCCGTATGTGTGTATGTGTATTTTGGAAAGAAAAAAAATGTTGTTGTTTAGTTGAGTTTTATTTGGTGTGTACATTTGATCAAAAAGGGGGAGGAATAAAAAAATAAATTTAAAATGTTATGGTTTGTTTTAAAGTTGGTTAAATGGTTGTGGTCATTGCCGAATACATTTGTATTAGGGAAAAATATGATTAAACATCGGTTGATGAGTTAAATATATAAGTATATTCGGTTATATAAATTTGATTTGTACTTGAAAATATAATAAGCCTTAAGAGATTGTGTTTGTGTATGTGAACTAGATGTTTTATGGATATTCGGCTAAAAAGGGGTAAATGGCTAGGTCATAGGAATTGGAGTGATATACATTCGTCATTAAGGTTATATGTACTTGGTAATGTGAGTTATATATTAAGTAAGTTATTTCTTCAAAATGTATATTCAGTCATTGTAACACCCCGAACCCGAGACCGTCACCGGAGTCGAACACGAGGTGTTAACAGACTTTAAAAAAATAATTTCCCAGACACTGCCAATCTGCGTACTAGTCACTTTAAAAATCATATCTTGAGTTCAGAAACTCGGAATCCAGTTCTGTAAATTTTCCCTGAAACTAGACTCATATTCCCATCTACATATTTTTTTCTAGAATTTTTGGTTGGGCCAATTAGTACAGTTTATTAGTCAAAGTCTCCCATGTTACAGGGATCGACTATACTGACCTTTGCGTATTACGACTTGGATATCTCCCTGTACAGGGCTTCAATACTGATGCCGTTTGTTTCTATAGAAACTAGACTCAGAGAGGAATCTATAACTATATGGCTTGGCTCCTAATTGTCTCTGGTTAATTTGTAATGAATTTCAAAAGTCGGAACAGGAAATCCAGAAACCGTTCTGGCCCTGTCTCACAAGAACCTGAATATCTCTTAACATACTGTCCGTATGATTGTTTCGTTACTTTCCTATGAAAATAGATTCATCAAGGTTCGTTTACATAATTTATTCACTATTTAATTCCATTCCTACTATTTTTAGTGATTTTCCAAATCTACATCACTGCTGCTGTCAGCATCTGCCTTTAAGGTAGACTTTACCTATTTCATAGTTTCCATGATTCAACTAGCCCTTTTTGCATAAATAGCACAATTTATGATAGTGATTAACCATTCCCATGGCCAATCCTTGTCAAGCATATCCACACCAAATGATTATAACATTATACTCAACATATATAAGCCATTTTCGCGTGACTATCCAAAATTATACAAGTCCAAAGGGTCCATGACCCACAACAAACGGGTAGTCCTATACATGCCATTTCGAAGTTCAACCAAAATTGTACCAAAAGGGGGGGGGGCTTTGATAGTGTGGGCGACTTCGACTTCAAAATCCCGAGTCCAATAGCTGGAGAACCAAAATCTATAAAATAGAGGATCAAAGAAACGGAGTAAGCAATTTATGCTTAGTAAGTTTTGAGCAAGGAATTCCAGCACAGCAAAAGTATGGCATTCATATAGCTAAACGGATAATTTCATATGCACAAATTTTCGATATCATACTTGCTTCACATTACCAACCCTTATGTACATACACAAAAGATCAACTTAGCCAAAGGCCGGTAGCTCGTTTATCAACTGAGCGAATACTTATTTGTAAGGGCTCAACTAAATTCAAGCACATACGAAACATACCTCAATGTTGGGATGTTTCTAGAGTATTTACTGAAATTTTTACAGCAACATCATTCATTCCCAAATCACGTACCTTCGGAATTTAACCGGATATAGCTACTCGTTCAAATGCCTTCGGGACATAGCCCGGTTATAGTAACTCGCACAATTGCCTTCGGGACTTAACCCGGATTTAGTAACTCGCACAAATGCCTTCGGGCTTAGCCCGGAATTAGTATCTCGCACAAATGCCTTCGGATCTTAGTCCGGATATGGTCACTTAGCACAAAGCCTTCGGGACTTAGCCCGGACATCATTCAAATAACCATGCACATTTAACAATAAATCATGGCACATTCGTATTTCGTTTTCGTTAGCAAAACTCAAACACAAGACATTTATCATTCTTGCAATTTCGGCTCAATAGCCACACAAAGAGCATGATTTTAATTTGCTTAAAACATGATCTAATCAAATCATAATTTAAGCTCTTTTACTCAAGAACTTACCTCGGGTGTTGTCGAACGATTCCGATAGCTATTCGACCACTTTTTCCTTCCCTTTATCGGATTTAGTTCCCCTTTGCTCTTGAGCTTAATTAAACAAATAAATTGATTTAATCATTTGAGCATCGAAAAGAGGAACACAAGGCACTTAGCCCATAATTATACATTAGACATTAAAGTCACATATGTACGGAATCATGAATCAAACTCAACATTTTAGCTAATTTTTCCCCCTTGGCCGAATTTTCTAAGCCAAGACAAAAGCATCAATATGCTTGCCTCTAACCGAATACATGCAACACCAATCTCCTTCCTATGGCCGAATATGCATGTCTATGTTGGGGCCGATTTCAACACTTAATACATTCTACAAGTATGGTCACTTGTATTGACTAAACACCCTTTTGTTTCAAGTTCAAAACTTGGCTAATACACACATATATACACTAGTAAAGCATCCTCTCCCTTTCCATCAATTTAACACATGCATTACTCATTAATATACAAAAATTATATTCGGCCTTAGCACACAACTTGCTAGCCGATTCTTCTCCATCTAGCAACCAATGCACATATGTGCTCACTCAAAAATGCTAAAAAGAAGATTCAAGAATCATCAATCCACCATCACATGCATCATTAACAAGCTTCATATTTAGCATGCAATAGCATTAACACAAAATCTACCTAGGCCGAATATCATCCCCATGACATAGCAAAGATTTGAACCATGGGCTAATTAGAACTCAAGCTAGCAACTAAAAACATGCATGAATCTCATGGCACAACCTCAAACATACCTTGATCTAGATACAAGTATGGCCAAACCTCCTCCTAATCCTCTTCCAAACCAAACATGAAGCAAGAACTCCTTCCTCCTTCCTTAGAATTTTCGGCCAAATGAAGATGAAAAAGGATGAACAAAATTTTCTCTTTTCTTTTCTTTCACTCACGGCAATGGGGGGGGAACAACCACACACCTTTTTTTTTTGTTTTCATCATATTCCCTTTCATTATTTTATGCCCATGCTCCTTATTTTATTTTTTTCCACCCATGATGCACCAACACAACATGTCTATGACATGTCTTGCCCATCACACTTGGTCTACCATGCTTGTCATGGCCGGCCACTACTAACTAGGGGGGAATTTGACATGCAAGTCCCCCCTTTTTATTTCATGCACTAATAGGTCCTTATGCTTCGACCTATCACATTTCAAAAATGTCGCACATAAGTCCTATTGACTAAATTCACATGCAATCGACTAAATCGAAGCTTGAAATTTTCACACATTCATAATTACATATTCTAGACAATAAATATCACATTCAAACATTTCGGTGACTCGGTTTAGCGGTCCCGAAACCACTTCCCGACTAGGGTCAATTTTGGGCTGTCACAACTCTCCCCCACTTAAGAAATTTTTGTCCCCGAAAATCTTACTGGTAAATAGGTTTGGGTATCGTTCTTTCATCGAGCTCTCGATTTCCCAAGTAGCTTCCTCGATCCCGTGTTTGAGCCATAACACCTTAACTAACGGAACCCTTTTGTTTCGCAACTCTTTCACTTCACGAGCTAGGATACGAATCGGTTCTTCTTCATAGCTCAAGTCAGAATGAATTTCAACTTCTGAGGGATTAATCACATGTGACGGATCGGATCTATAACGTCGTAGCATCGAAACATGAAAGACATCGTGAATCTTTTCAAGTTCAGGGGGCAAAATCAATCTATACGCAACCGGACCAACTCGTTCAGAGATTTCGTACGGCCCAATGAATCTCGGGCTCAACTTGCCCTTACGGCCAAATCTGAGTACCTTTTTCCAAGGCGAAACTTTAAGAAACACTTTATCTCCCACCTGATATTCAATGTCTTTTCGTTTCAAATCCGCATACGATTTTTGACGATCTGTGGCTGCTTTCAGACTTTCACGGATTACCTTTACTTTCTGTTCGGCATCCTTAATCAAATCAACTCCGAAAATTTTACTTTCACCGAGCTCGGTCCAAAACAATGGTGTACGGCATTTACGACCGTACAAAGCCTCGTAAGGTGCCATCCTAATACTTGATTGAAAACTATTGTTGTAAGCGAATTCAATCAAAGGTAAATACTGTTCCCATGAACTACTGAACTGGAGGATGCAACATCTCAACATATCCTCAAGTATCTGAATTATCCGCTCAGATTGACCATCGGTTTGGGGGTGAAAAGCAGTGCTAAAATGCAGCTTGGTACCCAAAGCTTCTTGCAATTTCCTCCAAAATCGCGAGGTGAATCTCGGATCTCTATCCGACACGATAGAAATAGGTACCCCGTGTAATCTCACAATCTGAGAAACATACAATTCGGCTAGTTTATCCAATGAAAAATCCGTACGCACGGGGATAAAGTGAGCCAACTTAGTCAGTCTATCAACAACAACCCAAATCGCATCCTTCTTACTTGCTGACAATGGCAGTCCGGACACAAAGTCCATTGTGACTCGATCCCATTTCCACTCGGGTATCATGATCGGCTGAAGTAATCCTGAAGGCACTTGATGTTCTGCTTTCACTTGTTGACATATTAAACATCTCGAAACAAAGTCGGAGATGTCTCGTTTCATACCATGCCACCAAAACCAACGTTTCAAATCGTTGTACATTTTCGTACTCCCCGGGTGAATTGACATTCGGCTACAATGGGCTTCGTTCAGAATCATCGAAATGAGTTCCGAATTCCTTTGAACGCACAAACGACTTCTGAACCTCAAACAATCATCATCATCAATTTGAAACTCCGATTCCTTGTTCGGAACACACTCAGCCCGTTTTGCAACCAATTCATCATCAACTTTCTGGGCTTCACGAATTTGATGAATCAATAATGGTTTGGCTTTTAATTCAGCTACTAACACATTGTCGGGTAGAACAGACAAGTGCACATTCATCGCTCGTAAAGCAAACAATGATTTTCGGCTTAAGGCGTCCGCAACCACATTAGCCTTTCCCGGGTGGTAATCAATGACAAGCTCGTAATCTTTCAACAACTCAAGCCAACGTCTTTGTCGCAGATTTAAGTCTCTTTGAGTCATCAAATATTTGAGACTTTTGTGATCCGAAAATACATGGCACTTTTCACCAAATAAGTAATGTCGCCATATTTTTAAAGCAAATACGATGGCAGCTAGTTCAAGGTCATGGGTCGGATAATTTTTCTCATGTGGCTTTAATTGTCTCGACGCATAGGCCACCACTCGACCTTCTTGCATCAATACGCAACCCAACCCAAGTAGGGATGCGTCACTATAAATGACAAACTCTTTGCCTGATTCGGGTTGCACTAAAATTGGAGCTTCAGTCAAATAAGTTTTCAGTTGATCGAAACTTTTCTGACATTTCTCCGTCCATTCGAACTTAACATCCTTTTGAAGTAGCTTCGTCATTGGTGTGGCTATCGTCGAGAAACCTTTTACAAATCGTCGGTAATAACCGGCGAGCCCCAGGAAGCTCCGAACTTCGGTAATATTTCTTGGAGGCTTCCAGTTAAGTATGGCTGAAATTTTGCTCGGGTCAACTCGAATACCCGATGCGGATACCACATGACCCAAGAAGCTAACCTCTCTTAACCAGAACTCACACTTACTGAACTTAGCATATAACTACTTATCCCGCAAAATTTGCAACACTAGTCTCAGGTGCTCAGCATGTTCGGTCTCATCTCTTGAATAGACCAAGATGTCATCAATGAACACAACTACGAACCGATCCAAATATGGTCTGAAGATCCGATTCATCAAATCCATAAATACCGCATGGGCATTAGTGAGCCCAAACGGCATCACTAAGAATTCGTAGTGACCATATCTCGTTCTGAAGGCAGTTTTGGGTATGTCCAAATCTCGAATTCGCAACTGATAATAGCCCGATCTCAAATCTATTTTTGAGAACACTGAGGCTCCTTTCAGTTGGTCGAACAAATCATCGATACGCGGTAACGGATATTTGTTCTTTATCGTCACTTTATTCAGCTGACGATAGTCAATGCACAACCTCATGGTTCCGTCCTTCTTTTTCACGAACAATACTGGTGCACCCCAAGGTGAGAAGCTTGGTCGAGCGAAACCTCTATCCGTCAATTCTTGCAACTGAGCTTTCAACTCTTTTAACTCGGTTGGTGCCATACGATACGGAGCCATCAAAATCGGCGTAGTCCCAGGTACAAGCTCAATACCAAACTCTATCTCCCGAATAGGTGGTAAACCCGGTAATTCTTCAGGAAAAACATCTGGGTATTCACAAACCACCGGCACAGATTCGGGTTTCTTTTCTAATTCTTTGTCATCAAGTACATACGCAAGGTATGCTTCGCACCCTTTTCTTACATATTTCTGGGCCAACATTGAGGATATTACAGCTGGCAACCCCTTTAAGTCCGTAGACTCAACTCGGATTATCTCGTTATTTGCGCACCTCAAATCAATAGTCTTGTTTTTGCAGTTCACAACTACATCATGCGCGGTCAGCCAATCCAAACCAAGAATAACATCAAATTCATCAAATGGCAAAAGCATCAAGTCCGCCGAAAAACAGGAACCTCGAATTACTAGGGGACATTCCTTACACACTTTGTCGACAAGCACGTAACGACCCAAGGGATTTGACGCCCGAATTACGAACTCAGTAGACTCAATAGGTAAAGTCTTACTGGATGCTAAGGTTTCACATATGTAAGAATGAGTAGAACCGGGGTCAATCAAAGCAATTACATTAGTATCAAAGAGAGTAAAAGTACCGGTAATAACATCAGGCGAAGAAGCATCCTCGCGGGCACGTATAGCATAAGCTCTAGCAGGCGTACGAGCCTCAGATCTGGTCGTAGCATCTCTAGATCCTCTCTGACCACCACTAGCATTGCCCGTATTTCCAGATGGTCTACCTCGAGCAGTGGTAGCACCCGGTTTCCCACTCTGATTTACATTCTGTTCAGACAACCTCGGGCAATCTTTAATGAAGTGGTCAACTGATCCGCACTTGTAACAGGAGCGGTCAGGGAATCTACAACTCCCCGAATGCCATTTATCGCAATATCGACATTTCGTTCTGTCTCGACGTTCATTCCCAACACTGGAGACCGAAGTGTCTCGTGTACCCACAGGGGGTCGATCACGATCTCGTCTAAAAAGGCCCGAAGTGCCTCTAGACCGGCCCACATCATCTCGAAATTTCTTCGATGCCTGTTGAAGAGACTTTCCCGAGGATCTTTTACGAAACTCTCCAGTTCCTACATCAACTTTTTGTTTTTCTTTTCTAAGCTCTTCGGCTTTACAAGCTCGCTCGACAAGTACTACGAACTCTCGTATTTCAAGAACGCCAACGAACATTTTTATATCTTCATTCAGCCCATCCTCGAAGCATTTACACATGATAGCCTCGGACGAAACACATTCCCGAGCGTATTTGCTAAGTCTAACAAATTTTTGCTCGTAATCAGTAACCGACATGGAACCTTGCTTAAGCTCAAGAAATTCCTTCCGTTTTTGATCAATAAATCTCTAACTGATATACTTTTTCCGAAACTCAGTTTGGAAAAACTCCCAAGTTACTTGCTCTCGGGGCACAACAGAAGTCAGAGTACTCCACCAATAGTAGGCAGAATCACGTAGCAAGGAGATAGTACACTTTAGGCATTCATCGGGTGTACAAGATAGCTCATCGAGTACCCGGATAGTGTTGTCCAACCAAAATTCAGCTTGCTCGGCATCGTCGCTATCCGTAGCTTTAAATTCAGTAGCCTCATGTTTTCGGATTCTGTCAACTGGGGGCTTATTTGACCTTATTTGGTCAGTTACCGGAGGTATTGTAGGTGCGGGGGTTGTATTAGTCGGGAAGGGAGGTTGTGGAACAGCCGTATTAGTTCGAATGTATTGGTTGAACCAATCATTCATCACGTTATAGAAAGCTTGTCTAGCTTCATCATTCGGGTTACTAGCATTAGGTTGAGAGTTCACCGGCGCTGTCCCTTGTGCGGGAGCAGGCGCTACACTCTCAAGATCATCAGCTACCGCTCGGTCGGGATCGGGATCCATTACAATAAATAAACACATTTGCAAATGTCAGAAATCACCACACTATCAAATAATCACATAAAATGGCATGTATAGCTAGACCCAACGCATTACGGTAGTCCTAGAATTGACTAAACCGTAGCTCTGATACCAATCAAATATAACACCCCAAACCCGAGACCGTCACCGGAGTCGAACACGAGGTGTTAACAGACTTTAAAAAAATAATTTCCCAGACACTGCCAATCTGCGTACTAGTCACTTTAAAAATCATATCTTGAGTTCAGAAACTCGGAATCCAGTTCCATAAATTTTCTCTGAAACTAGACTCATATGCCCATCTACATATTTTTTTCTAGAATTTTTGGTTGGGCCAATTAGTACATTTTATTAGCCAAATTCTCCCATGTTACAGGGATCGACTATACTGACATTTGCGCATTACGACTTGGATATCTCCCTGTACAGGGCTTCAATACTGATGCCGTTTGTTTCTATAGAAACTAGACTCAGAGTGGAATCTATACATATATGGCTTGACTCCTAATTGTCTCTGGTTAATTTGTAATGAATTTCCAAAGTCGGAACAAGAAATCCAGAAACCGTTCTGGCCCTGTTTCACAAGAACCTGAATATCTCTTAACATACTGTCCGTATGATTGTTTCGTTACTTTCCTATAAAAATAGATTCATCAAGGTTCGTTTACATAATTTATTCACTATTTAATTCCATTCCTACTATTTTTAGTGATTTTCCAAATCTACATCACTGCTGCTGTCAGCATCTGCCTTTAAGGTAGACTTTACCTATTTCATAGTTTCCATGATTCAACTAGCCCTTTTTGCATAAATAGCACAATTTATGATAGTGATTAACCATTCCCATGGCCAATCCTTGTCAAGAATATCCACACCAAATGATTATAACATTATACTCAACATATATAAGCCATTTTCGCATGGCTATCCAAAATTATACAAGTCCATAGGGTCCATGACCCACAACAAACGGGTAGTCCTATACATGCCATTTCGAAGTTCAACCAAAATTGTACCAAAAGGGGGGGGCTTTGATAGTGTGGGCGACTTCGACTTCAAAATCCCGAGTCCGATAGCTGGAGAACCAAAATCTATAAAATAGAGGATCAAAGAAACGGAGTAAGCAATTTATGCTTAGTAAGTTTTGAGCAAGGAATTCCAGCACAGCAAAAGTATGGCATTCATATAGCTAAACGGATAATTTCATATGCACAAATTTTCGATATCATACTTGCTTCACATTACCAACCCTTATGTACATACACAAAAGATCAACTTAGCCAAAGGCCGGTAGCTCGTTTATCAACTGAGCGAATACTTATTTGTAAGGGCTCAACTAAATTCAAGCACATACGAAACATACCTCAATGTTGGGATGTTCCTAGAGTATTTACTGAAATTTTTACAGCAACATCATTCATTCCCAAATCACGTACCTTCGGAATTTAACCGGATATAGCTACTCGTTGAAATGCCTTCGGGACATAGCCCGGTTATAGTAACTCGCACAATTGCCTTCGGGACTTAACCCGGATTTAGTAACTCGCACAAATGCCTTCGGGCTTAGCCCGGAATTAGTATCTCGCACAAATGCCTTCGGATCTTAGTCCGGATATGGTCACTTAGCACAAAGCCTTCGGGACTTAGCCCAGACATCATTCAAATAACCATGCACATTTAACAATAAATCATGGCACATTCATATTTCGTTTTCGTTAGCAAAACTCAAACACAAGACATTTATCATTCTTGCAATTTCGGCTCAATAGCCACACAAAGAGCATGATTTTAATTTGCTTAAAACATGATCTAATCAAATCATAATTTAAGCTCTTTTACTCAAGAACTTACCTCGGGTGTTGTCGAACGATTCCGATAGCTATTCGACCACTTTTTCCTTCCCTTTATCGGATTTAGTTCCCCTTTGCTCTTGAGCTTAATTAAACAAATAAATTGATTTAATCATTTGAGCATCGAAAAGAGGAACACAAGGCACTTAGCCCATATTTATACATTAGGCATTAAAGTCACATATGTACGGAATCATGAATCAAACTCAACATTTTAGCTAATTTTCCCCCTTGGCCGAATTTTCTAAGCCAAGACAAAAGCATCAATATGCTTGCCTCTAACCGAATACATGCAACACCAATCTCCTTCCTATGGCCGAATATGCATGTCTATGTTGGGGCCGGTTTCAACACTTAATACATTCTACAAGTATGGTCACTTGTATTGACTAAACACCCTTTTGTTTCAAGTTCAAAACTTGGCTAATACACACATATATACACTAGTAAAGCATCCTCTCCCTTTCCATCAATTTAACACATGCATTACTCATTAATATAAAAAAATTATATTCGGCCTTAGCACACAACTTGCTAGCCGATTCTTCTCCATCTAGCAACCAATGCACATATGTGCTCACTCAAAAATGCTAAAAAGGAGATTCAAGAATCATCAATCCACCATCACATGCATCATTAACAAGCTTCATATTTAGCATGCAATGGCATTAACACAAAATCTACCTAGGCCGAATATCATCCCCATGACATAGCAAAGATTTGAACCATGGGCTAATTAGAACTCAAGCTAGCAACTAAAAACATGCATGAATCTCATGGCACAACCTCAAACATACCTTGATCTAGATACAAGTATGGCCAAACCTCCTCCTAATCCTCTTCCAAACCAAACATGAAGCAAGAACTCCTTCCTCCTTCCTTAGAATTTTCGGCCAAATGAAGATGAAAAAGGATGAACAAAATTTTCTCTTTTCTTTTCTTTCACTCACGGCAATGGGGGGGGGGGAAACAACCACACACCTTTTTTTTTTCATCATATTCCCTTTCATTATTTTATGCCCATGCTCCTTATTTTATTTTTTTCCACCCATGATGCACCAACACAACATGTCTATGACATGTCTTGCCCATCACACTTGGTCTACCATGCTTGTCATGGCCGGCCACTACTAACTAGGGGGGAATTTGACATGCAAGTCCCCACTTTTTATTTCATGCACTAATAGGTCCTTATGCTTCGACCTATCACATTTCAAAAATGTCGCACATAAGTCCTATTGACTAAATTCACATGCAATCGACTAAATCGAAGCTTGAAATTTTCACACATTCATAATTACATATTCTAGACAATAAATATCACATTCAAACATTTCGGTGACTCGGTTTAGCGGTCCCGAAACCACTTCCCGACTAGGGTCAATTTTGGGCTGTCACAGTCATTGTTTAGCATAGATGGAACCAATGTGCAAATTGCTACATTTGATCATGAAATGAAATTTGTATATGAAAACTAAATTTGAGTGGTTAGGGCCAAATGTGGTATATGAGATATTAAGGCATGTTATGATTATATATATATGTGTGTACGTGGTTGTGCATAAAAATGAGTAATTGATTAAATTGTGTTAGTCACACATAGGTATATAAATATATGCCTTAGGTAAGTACCTTGTGACATAGAGACATTTAGTTATACATATATTTATATATATATATTATATATAGATAAATTCGTGTAAATAATAGGCATGATATCGAGTCATAGTACATTTTATAAAACTTAACATGTATTGAGGTTATATGATTATCAAATGTGATTATTAAAGAATTAAAGTAGAGTAGGTAATTAAACAAATTCAATTGTTTAATTTTAAAGCTCAAGAGCAAAGAGGAACTAAATCAGATAAGGGGAAGGAGAAAGCAATCGAGTAGCCTACCCGTAACTGTTCAACAAAATCCGAGGTAAGTTTCTAGCATATAAGTTTAGTTATAATGAAGAATGATATGGAATACGGGTAAAGATGGGACTATGAATTGGTGTAATTACCTATAGTAAAATGATAAGGAATAAGTTACTTCTATGAGCCTTAGCCGATTGGTTATTAGAAAAGTGTTATTTAAATTATGATATGTATGTGATAATAAGAAGTACTTATATGTGATGATATGTTTTGAACTCAAATGGTAAGTTCTTAAGTGTTTGGACTTAGAAATTTAAGAGTAAATTGTAATAATCTGCTTAGGACAGTAGCAGTAGCATGAATTTTTAAAATCACCATAAATTGTTGGAGTGGAATTAGAGACTGAATAAAATATGAAATCAAAGCTAAATGAGTCTAGTTTCTTATAAAATAAACAGTGCAAGCAAAGGAATTTCCTATAGAGAGATATTTAAAGTTGTGTGTGACAGTATCAGAATGAATCTGAAATCCCCTGTTCTGTTTTTAGAAAATCATTATAAATAGTACAAAAATTGTTATAAGATAAAATTTATATTGTTAGACTCCCTAATGAGTCTAGTTTCAAATGAAATAAACAAGAACATATTTTGAAATCTGTACAATGAGAAATTTTATTTGTAGTGAAGAGTGGTCAGTATAGTCGATCAGTGAAATAGGGGAAATTTTAAGAAAATTCTGGTTTTTATTGGCCAAACCAAAAATACTGAAAATTTTATGGATAGAAGATATATGAGTCTATTTTCGGGAAAAATTTACGGCACTTCATTTGGAGTTCCGTAGCTCTAGTTACAAATAATTTAATGATTGATGCTCAAGAAAATAGCTTGTAGTGAATCTGTGATTTTGTTGTAAACATTGATGAAACTAATTGAGTTGCTTATAAGCTATTGCTGAATTGATGTACAAGATAAATATATAGGTGGTGAGGCCAAAATGGCTAAAATTTAAATTTGTGTAAGTTATCCGAATGGCTATTTTATAAACGTAAGGAATGTATATGAAATATGTGTTGATAGTTTTATAAATTGAAGGTGTAGTGACTTATATGTTGTTTAGCCGAATGGTTGTCATGAGAAGAATGTAAGTCATGTGTGTATTTTCTTATTTAGTTGGAAGTTTATTGAAAGGGATATACATATATATATATGTATTAAAGTCGAATGATATTATGACATGAAGTTAAGGTACATGCTATATGCTTATATTCGAATGAGGTTAATGAATTACAATGGTGATAGTTTGTGTGAAATGTGGTAACATGTGATTAAATATACATGGAATTTGGAAAGTATCCGGGTTAAGACTCGCTGACTACGTGATGTGGCCTAATGGCTCTGGTGAAATGAGACTAGCTATATTGAGATACGAATAAGTTCGAATGAAGTGATACCTTATTAATGTGTTTCCGTGTTGGAAAAATCGAAGGTATGTGAATTGACGTGTATACAACTTTGTGAATTAACTATGATGACATATCTAGGCTTAAAGTTCCGCAGGCTTGGTACTGGTAACTGGATTCAGATTTTTTTTAAAACCTAGTAGGCTATGGCTAAGTGTCTTGAATTATTTCAAACCGAAGACCATTTGTATATCTTTAAGATAAGGATTTAATTAGTTTCATAAACATTTATTAATTTGAGTTGTATTCGGCAGGATGTGCAAATAAAAGGTATGGATTGCATTTGGTCATTTATGTATATGTGATAAGGAATATGTTTAGTCCCTCATATACGTATACGAAACTTTAATAATTGTCATGATTTGATTATTTGAAATATTAATGTGAATATGAACTAAAGAACTAAGCTCCTAAATACATATATACATTTATGTATGTGCAAGAAATGAGTGTATATGATTAAGTGGTTAGAGGTATTGAAAGATTGAATTGGTAATTGGTAACTATGGAAATGGTAAGTGTGCAAAGGTTAAGTATATGGTAAGTGATACTTACTTGCTATGTGAACTCGATTTCGTTTGTATTACAAATGTACTTTGGGAATCACTTATGAGATGGTTATAAGTTATATTCAACGAGAATTGACTCTATCAAATTATTTATGTAATATGAAAACATGAATATGTGTTTCCAAATATGGAAACCGAATATGATTATAGTGTTATGTGTTAGTTCGACTGATTAAACTAAAAATAGCATTGATGTTTCTTTTTTAAATGCGAAGGGGTATATACTCTTAAATTTGGATGAAATAGATGAATTACATGTGCATACATAGGGTTTAATCTATTTGACCGAATGGTGATATATCTTGACATTTCAAAACGTGATTTGTGTAAGGTCTAATCTTATGCGACTTAGTAATAAATCAACAATTACGGATGTTCAGCACATTAAGTTGGCCAGGTATGTATTATGTACTTGTGTAGGATTATTAAGCCCATCGAGACTTCACTTGGATTTTGTTGAAGTTATAAATGTATTTAATCCAGCAAAGTTAATTGTTTTACTTAAGACTTACTATGCCTTGAAAGCTTACTCTGTTGTTACATTTCTCTGTTTTATAGATTATCAAATTTGGCCTTTGCTCGGGGATCGTCAATAACTCGTCACACCATCACTATCCACTGTATGGTACTACTATGTTTTGGATTATTTTATGACATGTATAGAATAGACTAGTAGCGGAATAATACTCTGGTTAATGTATATAAGCCATGCGAAAATGACATCCTTTGAATGTGTACTTATAAAAGTTTAAATTTTATCCATGGCTGTATTTAGCATTTATCTAAATGAATGATCTTTATTTCAAGAAAAAGTTTAAAATTTTACTGTTCTAAAATGAGTTACAAGTCTGGTAATGCCCCTTTCCTATTCCGACAACGGTTACGGGATAGAGGTGTTACATTTATTGGTATCAGAGCTACGATTTAGTCGATTCTAGGACTAACGTAGCACGTGCGAGTCTAGTTATACATGTCATATAATGATAAAATGATAGCGTGATGATTTCTGACAGATAAAATGTATTTTTCGTATTGTAATGAATCTCTATCCTTATCGAGCTGTAACAAGCATGATGGCTGGTAATGTGTTTCAGACTCAAAGTTCAACAGGCTTGTGCTAGTGACGAGTTCAGGTTATACCTAGTGGGCTGAATGTTGGTGTTACATCCGGGCTAGGTCCTGAAGGGCATTCGTGCCGATGATGTGTAATCAGGCCTTCATGCCTAGCAGGCTTAATGCCGGTGATTCGAGCAAAGTTTAAGTGTTCATTACTATATGAATTCAAAGTTAAATGAAAGGACACGTTTAAAGTGTACTTATATGATGTTTTATAGACTTGGTTAAGTTATTTCAATGTGTAATAACGAATGAATATAGGCACTATGTGTGCGAATTCTTTAACCGAGCACTATGTGTGCGAGATCGGTCAGTGGACACTGTGTGTGCGAATTCTTTAACCGAGCACTATGTGTGCGAGATCGGTCAGTGGGCACTGTGTGTGCGGATTTCGTTTCATGTAAGATCTCGTCTAGGACGACGGCATTGATTTGTGATAGTGTGTAAGATCGTGTTTAGTACACTGGCATCACTTGTGTTAAGCTTTATGCCTATTCGACTGTATACGGGTAACTTTAAATATGATTGGATGTATTGAATGAACTAAATGTTCAGGTACGTGGAAGTTGATCTTCTTTTGGAAATAAGTTAAGTCGAATATTTAGATATGATAATGTTATAAAGGATATTCATTAGGATGTTTAAGAACATGTATACTTTCGGCCATGTTACGGCTTATATATATATGAATGAAAATGTGGGTTATGAATATCTGAGTTGATGTTATGTATTTGTTTTAAAACAAGAGGACGTTATCCTAACGTAGTCGCTAGTAAAATTTTCAGGGATGAAAATACTTAAAGAGGGGGAGAGTTGTGACATCCCTAATTTGACCCTAGTCAGAAAGTGGTTTCGGGACCACAAAACCGAGTCATAAAAATAATTAACTGTTAAATTCTGTGTTTATTATATGTGTAAATGCATGTGTGAAAGTTTCATGCTTTGATTTTGTCATTTGTATGTAAAATTTATAAGATAGGACTCATGTGATAAAACTTGAAAGTGTGATAGGTAAATTTGTAAAGTGTCAAATAATGCATGAAATGTTAACATGAGGGATTTGCATGTCAAATGGACCAATTTTGTTTAGTGGCCCGGCCATAAATGATGGTTGATGTATAATATATGTTTTATTTAAGTATTACAATAGGTAATAGCTTTATTTTTGAAATAAAATTAATTAGTAAAACAATAAAAGATGATAAAAAAGATAGATGTTCATTTTCTTTCTTGATTGCCGAATTTGGGAAAGAAAAAAATGGTGAAAAATAAGCCAAGGCATTCGGCCATGGTTGTCTCCATTTAAAGGTATGCAATGCAATTTTTTTTTATTTGTAATTGATTATGAAATTAGATGGATGAATACATAACATAGATAACCCATGATTTAAATTCATGAATTAATGTACAAGTGTCCATTTGGCAAGTGCTAAATTGATATTATTTTTGATAAGTTTTTGGGAAGATGTTAGTTAGATGTTAAATAGCTTGAATGATGGCTAAATAAGTAGAATTCATGGTTGAAAAGTATCAATTGAAATTGCCATATGTGTGTATGTGTATTTTGGAAAGAAAAAAATGTTGTTGTTTAGTTGAGTTTTATTTGGTGTGTACATTCGATCAAAAAGGGGGAGGAATAAAAAAATAAATTTAAAATGTTATGGTTTGTTTTAAAGTTGGTTAAATGGTTGTGGTCATTGCCGAATACATTTGTATTAGGGAAAAATATGATTAAACATCGGTTGATGAGTTAAATATATAAGTATATTCGGTTATATAAATTTGATTTGTACTTGAAAATATAATAAGCCTTAAGAGATTGTGTTTGCGTATGTGAACTAGATGTTTTATGGATATTCGGCTAAAAAGGGGTAAATGGCTAGGTCATAGGAATTGGAGTGATATACATTCGTCATTAAGGTTATATGTACTTGGTAATGTGAGTTATATATTAAGTAAGTTATTTCTTCGAAATGTATATTAAGTCATTGTTTAGCATAGATAGAACCAATGTGCAAATTGCTACATTTGATCATGAAATGAAATTTGTATATGAAAACTAAATTTGAGTGGTTAGGGCCGAATGTGGTATATGAGATATTAAGGCATGTTATGATTATATATATATGTGTGTACGTGGTTGTGCATAAAAATGAGTAATTGATTAAATTGTGTTAGTCACACATAGGTATATAAATATATGCCTTAGGTAAGTACCTTGTGACATAGAGACATTCAGTTATACATATATATATATTATATATAGATATATTCGTGTAAATAATAGGCATGATATCGAGTCATAGTACATTTTATAAAACTTAACATGTATGGAGGTTATATGATTATCAAATGTGATTATTAAAGAATTAAAGTTGAGTAGGTAATTAAACAAATTCAATTGTTTAATTTTAAAGCTCAAGGGCAAAGAGGAACTAAATCAGATAAGGGGAAGGAGAAAGCAATCGAGTAGCCTACCCGTAACTGTTCGACAACATCCGAGGTAAGTTTCTAGCATATAAGTTTAGTTATAATGAAGAATGATATGGAATACGGGTAAAGATGGGACTATAAATTGGTGTAATTACCTATAGTAAAATGATAAGGAATAAGTTACTTCTATGAGCCTTAGCCGATTGGTTATTAGAAAAGTGATATTTAAATTATGATATGTATGTGATAATAAGAAGTACTTATATGTGATGATATGTTTTGAACTCAAATGGTAAGTTCTTAAGTGTTTGGACTTGGAAATTTAAGAGCAAATTGTAATAATCTGCTTAGGACAGCAGCAGTAGCATGAATTTTTAAAATCACCATAAATTGTTGGACTGGAATTAGAGAATGAATAAAATATGTAATCAAATCTCAATGGGTCTAGTTTCTTATAAAATAAACAGTGCAAGCAAAGGAATTTCCTATAGAGAGATATTTAAAGTTGTGTGTGATAGTGTCAGAATGAATCTGAAATCCCCTGTTCTGTTTTTAGAAAATCATTATAAATAGTACAAAAATTGTTATAAGATAAAATTTATATTGCTAGACTCCTTAATGAGTCTAGTTTCAAATGAAATAAACAAGAACATATTTTGAAATCTGTACAATGAGAAATTTGATTCGTAGTGAAGAGTGGTCAGTATAGTTGATCAGTGAAATAGGGGAAACTTTAAGAAACTTATGGTTTTGATTGGCCAAACCAAAAATCCTGAAAATTTTATGGATAGAATATATATGAGTCTATTTTCGGAAAAAATTTACAGCACTTCATTTGGAGTTCCTTAGCTCTAGTTACAAATAATTTAATGATTGATGCTCAAGAAAACAGCTTGTAGTGAATTTGTGATTTTGTTGTAAACATTGATGAAACTAATTGAGTTGCTTATAAGCTATTGCTAAATTGATGTACAAGATAAATATATAGGTTGTGAGGCCAAAATGGCTAAGATTTAAATTTGTGTAAGTTATCCGAATGGCTATTTTATAAACGTAAGCAATGTAAATGAAATATGTGTTGATAGTTTTATAAATTGAAGGTGTAGTGACTTATATGTTGTTTAGCCGAATGGTTGTCATGAGAAGAATGTAAGTCATGTGTGTATTTTCTTATTTAGTTGGAAGTTTATTGAAAGGGATATACATATATATATGTATTAAAGTCGAATGATATTATGACATGAAGTTAAGGTACATGTTATATGCTTATATTCGAATGAGGTTAATGAATTACAATTGTGATAGTTTGTGCGAAATGTGGTAACATGTGATTAAATATACATGGAATTTGGAAAGTATCCGGGTTAAGACTCGCTGACTACGTGATGTGGCCTAATGGCTCTGGTGAAATGAGACTAGCTATATTGAGATACGAATAAGTTCGAATGAAGTGATACCTTATTAATGTGTTTCCGTGTTGGAAAAATCGAAGGTATGTGAATTGACGTGTATACAACTTTGTGAATTAACTATGATGACATATCCGAGCTTAAAGTTCCGCAGGCTTGGTACTGGTAACTGGATTTAGATTTTTTTAAAACCTAGTAGGCTATGGCTAAGTGTCTTGAATTATTTCAAACCGAAGACCATTTGTGTATCTTTAAGATAAGGATTTAATTAGTTTCATAAACATTTACTAATTTGAGTTGTATTCGGTAGGATGTGCAAATACAAGGTATGGATTGCATTTGGTCATTTATGTATATGTGATAAGGAATATGTTTAGTCCCTTATATACGTATACGAAACTTTAATAATTGTCATGATTTGATTATTTGAAATATTAATGTGAATATGAACTAAAGAACTAAGCTCCTAAATACATATATACATTTACGTATGTGCACGAAATGAGTGCATATGATTAAGTGGTTAGAGGTATTGAAAGATTGAATTGGTAATTGGTAACTATGGAAACGGTAAGTGTACAAAGGTTAAGTATATGGTAAGTGATACTTACTTTCTATGTGAACTCGATTTCGTTTGTATTACAAATGTACTTTGGGAATCACTTATGAGATGGTTATAAGTTATATTCAACGAGTATTGACTCTATCAAATTGTTTATGTAATATGAAAACATGAATATGTGTTTCCAAATATGGAAACCGAATGTGATTATAGTGTTATGCGTTAGTTCGACTGATTAAACTAAAAATAGCATTGATGTTTTTTTTTAAATGCGAAGGGGTATATACTCTTAAATTTGGATGAAATAGATGAATTACATGTGCGTACATAGGGTTTAATCTATTTGACCGAATGGTGATATATCTTGACATTTCAAAACGTGATTTGTGTAAGGTCTAACCTTAAGTGACTTAGTAATAAATCAACAATTACGGATGTTCAGCACATTAAGTTGGCCAGGTATGTATTATGTACTTGTGTGGGATTATTAAGCCCATCGAGACTTCACTTGGATTTTGTGGAAGTTATAAATGTATTTAATCCAGCAAAGTTAATTGTTTTACTTAAGACTTACTAAGCCTTGAAAGCTTACTCTGTTGTTACGTTTCTCTGTTTTATAGATTATCAAATTTGGCCTTTGCTCGGGGATCGTCAATAACTCGTCACACCATCACTATCCACTGTATGGTACTACTATGTTTTGGATTATTTTATGACATGTATAGAATAGACTAGTAGCGGAATAATACTCTGGTTAATGTATATAAGCCATGCGAAAATGGCATCCTTTGAATGTGCACTTATAGAAGTTTAAATTTTATCCATGGCTGTATTTAGCATTTATCTAAATGAATGATCTCTATTTCAAGAAAAAGTTTAAAATTTTACTGTTCTGACATGAGTTACAAGTCTGGTAATACCCCTTTCCTATTCCGACAACAGTTACGGGATAGAGGTGTTACACTAATGCTCCTGCAGTCTTTATGGATTAGATGAACCAGATATTTAGATAGTATTTAGATAGATTGATTGTTGTGTTCATTGACGACATTCTGATCTATTCATGAGATGAGTCTGAGCATGTCAAGCATTTGAGAATTGTGCTGCAAACTTTGATAGATAAGCAACTATTTGCTAAATTTAGTAAATGTGAGTTTTGGCTATGAGAGGTTGGATTTCTAGGACACATTTTTTTCAACAGAAGGTATACAAGTTGATCCAAGAAAAATTTCTGCAGTTGTTGATTGGAAACCACTGAGAAATGTATTCGAAGTTAGAAGTTTTCTAGGACTAGCTGGCTACTATCGATGTTTTGTTAAAAGGTTTTCAATGATTGCTACTCCTATGACCAGATTGCTACAAAAAGATGTAAAATTCGAGTGGTCTCAGAAATGTCAACAGAGTTTTGATCAATTGAAAGCATTGTTAACTGAGGCACCAGTGTTGGTTCAGCCTGAGTCGGGTAAAGAATTTGTGATTTATAGCGACGCGTCATTGAATGGTTTGGGTTGCATTTACATGCAAGAAGGAAAAGTCGTAGCTTATGCCTTTAGACAATTAAAGCCGCATGAAAAGAATTATACGACGCACGATAAAGAGTTGGCCACAATTATTTTCGCATTGAAAAATTTGTACGGTGAAAAGTGTCACATCTTTATCGATCACTAAAGTTTAAAGTATTTAATGACTCAGAAAGATCTGAATATGCGACAATAAAGATGCCTCGAGTTGCTGAAAGGCTATGAGTTAGTAATCAATTATCATCTAGGGAAAGCAAATGTAGTCCCAGATGCTTTGAGTAGAAAATCTCTGTTTGCTTTGAGAGCGATAAATTCTCAGCTAAGCTTGTTTGATGATGGTCCGATTCTAGCAGAGTTGAAAGCTAAACCGGTTTTTCTTCAACAAATTTGTAAAGCTCAAAAGTGTGATACCGAGTTGCAAGCTAAAAGAGTGCAATGTGAGTCGAATAGTGATTCAGACTATCAAATCGGAGCTGATGATTGTTTAATATTCTGATGCAGAATCTGCGTGCCAAAGAATTCTGAACTCATTCAGAAAAGTCTTCATGAAGCACATAGTGGTTGTCTATCTGTTCTCCGAGGGAGTACAAAAATGTACAATATTTGAAACAACTGTATTGGTGGTCGGGAATGAAACGAGACCTTTTAGAATTTGTATCGAGATGTTTAGTGTGTCAGCAAGTTAAAGTTGAACATCAAGTACCTTCGGGATTGCTACAACCAGTGATGATACCAGAATGGAAGTGGGATAGAGTTACGATGGATTTTGGATCGGGTTGCCTCCGTCTCTGAAAAAGAAAGATGCTATCTGGGTTGTTGTAGATTATTCACTTTGTAACACCCTATACTCTTATCCGTTGCCGGAATAGATTCATAAGGTATTACCAATCAGAAACAGATCAGACTAGCCATTCATAATCAATCATGCATAACAAAATATAGTTTCTTTAATCATTCAACCATGAATAAAGTTTAACCAAAGTTAAAGTAACTAATAAATTTCAAGATATTTGACACATAAGTCCATAGAACCATAAACTAGCATTTAGGAAATTAGCAAGCCATTTTCGCATGGCTAAAATATTTACAATTTCAAAATATAACTTACTTCAAAAGAGAGCTAAGCCTATACATGCCATATCTCAAAATATAAACTATCAAAAGTACCAAAACAGTGACGATAGTGTAGATGATTTTGAACTTGAAATCCCCGAGCTCGTAGCTTTCAACAAGATCTAAAAAAATAGGACAGCACAAAACATTCCCAGTAAGCCATTAAGCTTAGTAAGAGTTAAGTATCTTAAACAACAAATCTTATTTATACACATTATATCATAATTGAAATATAATACCAATTGACCGAAAATACATAACCACGTAAAATCCATTTCCTCTACTTATTATTTCTTCAGAGTTTGAATTTCATAATCATACCTTCTAAATGACTCATAGTAACTCATTGATTTGACCTTATAAAGTTAATTTGAATCATTACATTCACTTATAATTTCAATGATCATAATTATATGTATATAACATATACTTCCATGTACTAAATTCAAGATGGCAGAATATAAATATACACAACCACCTTCTATATACTTCTCATTTCAAATCATACTTTAATTCACATCCCTTCATGTGTATAACAATTTATACATACCTGGACAATTTAATCTATCGAATGAATCTAGATATCGTATAGTTTAATCTCATATTCATAGACTTTTATTGTTTCACCGGTAATTTGCCTGCTAGGTATAAACTTGAACTTAACACCGGCACGAGGCCTGCTAGGTATAAACCTGAATTTATCACCGGCACGAGGCCTACTAGACATTAAGTCTGAAACTCATTCACCGGCATTATGCCTACTAGGCTCATGGCCTGAAACAATTCCACCTACTAAAAGCTTGCTGAGCCATAGGCCCGAATAATAATTTGAATACAAATTTCACAAATTCATAACATATACACTTCTTATATTTATGCATTTCACATAAGCTAATCACATTAGTCCTCTTTAACTTCATTCACGTATAATCACTTGATAACTATCACACTAATGCTTCTTAATTTACCATTACATATCTCCAATCTAATGAATACATCTCACAGCAAGATGATCATAACAAATTTCCTTATTTAAATCTCATGCATACTATTTGGCTTCAAGTATGTGTATATATATATGCTAAAGGTATGCCTAATTTCTCGTGACATGTCATGATTCATTCATAAATAGCTTATGTTTAAATACTAAAAACTTACCTTGAGTATTTTTCGAAAAACTACAGGTCGGATACTCAACTACTTCAGCTTTTCCCTTATCCGAATTTGTCCCTTTATGCTCTTGAGCTTAATTAAAATTTTTTTTAACTAATCATTATTCGACTATTCAAGAATTACTTCAAAATATAATATATATACATATTCGACTTTCACATATAGAGAACATGGTAAACAAAAAAAAATACTTTATAGGACATCTTTGACCTTTATATGAAAATAGACTCATTAAGCTTTAATTTGATATCTCATTAAGTCTCTGATTCAATTTCTAATATTTGTGGTGATTTTTCAAAATCACATCACTACTACTATCCAAAACAGTTTTATTGCTAATTCACTCTTTCACACTTTCTTTGTATTAACCTCATTTTAACATACATGTCAGAAATCATTTTCACCGCATTTCATACATCACAAGTATAGGCCCATGATCACAAGGTCACCATAAAATCATTCTCATGTATAACTTACTTGTTTATAACCTTACCACATCTTGGTCACTTAATGAACACATCATTCACATAACCAAGTTCCTGCACTTATTCATCACAAAACTCACAAAGCAATACATAGAGAGTCTCCCGTTGAACACTTTGGATCAATCCTCGATACTTTGTGGTTTCAGCACATAGCTCCACGCATCATATAGTTCGGCTCTCTTTTACACATGGTGAACACTTAGTACCACCCATGTGACCTAGCCAGTTTATCTCGTAGCTCTCTTGTCTACATGGTGTCCTTCACCTGGAACCACGCATGCGACCTAGCTACATATATCCTGTAGCTCTCTTGTCTACATGGTGTACACATAGTATAACCTATGCGACTTAGCTACATCATAATGTCTCGTAGCTCTCTTGTACACATGATGTGCACTCAGCACCATACATGTGACCTAGCTACATACCATCTGTATCATCCAATCTTTCCGAAGGTTCAACCGGGATTTCTCTCTCTTTTCCAACAATTTCACCAATCAAGTAATTATCCACAAACATATTTCCAATATTATTATAAAATATCATAATACAAGTAATAGTGATGTATTACTTACATATAAACTTACATCTCATTTAATATCAAGGCAATAACATTAAATTACACATTGCCTTATTAAAAATCATATGAGCTTACAATTTCTCATAATATCCGTAATCATAGAAATCACATTTATGTATGATAATTCAATTCACTTCATGTACCATATACATATTTTAAAATCAATTCATAAACTGGGCACCATAAACATTTAATTTAACATAATTCAATTAATTCACTAAATTTAGCTTTCAAATATAAATTACAGCATTATTGCTGTATTATTATCATACCAACTTACATACTTTCAACCCCCCAGAAATCATAGAAAATATATCAATTCTACATTGAAAAATGCATAAATTAATGCTTATTATACATATGAACTTACCTCGATACTAAAACGGCCATTTTACCAACTTTCCCAATTTTCGATTTTTCTCTCATTCTAGGTTCAAATCTCATTTTCTGGGATCTAAAACATCATATTTTACTTATTTAATTAATGTACTATTCAAAATAGTCCTTAACTCAAACTTTGGAAAAATTACAATTTTGCCCCTAAACTTTTGCATATTTACACTTTTTCCCCTAGGCTCGGGAATTAAACTTCATCCCTTATTCTTATGTTTTATGACATGCTGATCATTTTTCCCTTCTATGGCAACATCAAATTCTCACTCTAACATATACTTATGACTATTAGGTATTTTTACCGATTAAGCCCTTTTGCTTGTTTTCACTTAAAACCGAGTAGCACAAGTTGTATAACATAATTTAAAACCTCATATTGTATCATAAAACACCAGAATAAACAAATTACACCTATGGGTATTTTTTCAAATATGAACCCTAGGTTGAATTATTGCTAGCATAAGTTAAATCAAGTTACCGGGACTCCAAAAACGTAAAGAACTTGAAAAACGGGGTTAGAACGGACTTACTATTGAGCTTGGAAAGCTTGAAAACCCTAGTCATGGAGTCTCCCTTGGTATACACGTCCATGGTGAAGAAGATGAGCAAAATTGGCTTTTAATTTTGTATTTTAATTCATTTTACCCCTAAATGACCAAAATGCCCTTACTACTAAACTTTCCAAAAATTCCATCCATGTCCAATTTTTGTCCATAACTTATAAATTGGTCAAATTTCTATTTAAGACCTCTTAATTAATATTTCAAAGCAATTTCATACTAGAAACTTTTAGAATGCAAGTTTTGCAACTTATTCAATTTAGTCCCTAACTTCAAATTAAGCACTTTATGCATAGAATTTCTTCACGAAATTTTCACATAATCATGCAATCATATCATAGACCTCAAATAATTATTTATATCTCAGATTTTGTGGTCCCGAAACCTCTGTTCCAACTAGACCCAGTTTTGGGCTATTACAAGTTTAATCATTCATACGTACCTAGACAATTTATACATACTTGGACAATTTATATGTATAACAATTTATACGTACCTGGACAATTTAATCTATTGAATGAATCTAGGTATCGTATAGTTTAATCTCATATTCATAGACTTTTATTGTTTCACCGGCAATTTGCCTGCTAGGTATAAACTTGAACTTAACACCGGCACGAGGCCTGCTAGGTATAAACCTGAATTTATCACCGGCACGATGCCTGCTAGACATTAAGTCTGAAACTCATTCACTGGCATTATGCCTTCTAGGCTCATGGCCCGAAACAATTCCACCTACTAAAAGCTTGCTGAGCCATAGGCCCGAATAATAATTCGAATACAAATTTCACAAATTCATAACATATACACTTCTTATATTTATGCATTTCACATAAGCTAATCACATTAGTCCTCTTTGACTTCATTCACGTATAATCACTTGATAACTATCACACTAATGCTTCTTAATTTACCATTACATATCTCCAATCTAATGATACATCTCACAGCAAGATGATCATAACAAATTTCCTTATTTAAATCTCATGCATACTATTCGGCTTCAAGTATGTGTATATATATATGCTAAAGGTATGGCTAATTTCTCGTGACATGTCATGATTCATTCATAAATAGCTTATGTTTAAATACTGAAAACTTACCTTGAGTATTTTCCGAAAAACTACGGGTCGGCTACTCAACTACTTTAGCTTTTCCCTTATCTGAATTTGTCCCTTTATGCTCTTGAGCTTAATTAAAAAAAATTAAACTAATCATTATTCGGCAATTCAAGCATTACTTCAAAATATAATATATATACATATTCGACTTTCACATATATAGATCATAGTAAACAAAAAAAAAATAAAATACTTTATAGGTCATCTTTGACCTTTCTATTTTCATCAATTTGAACCATTCCTTGGCCAAATATTTCATTCGGCATTAAGATACAAACAAGTTAACATTTTCTTTATAGACACCCTCAAGACCACATGCATAATTCATTTATGTTAAAGCACATATCACACAACAGCTTAACTAAAGTTTCATTCATTCACAACATATAAACCCTATTAAGCTCATACCCTGCACACACCAAACCGAATTCAGGTGGAGAAATTATCACAACGAAGACACATTCCAAAAATCAACTTAACTATTTAGCCACATTACAGGGTAAGTAACACTCACAATTGTAAACACCTTGCACACATTCGAGACACATAGTAACATACAAAATTAAACAAATAGAAAGGTCAAGTGTGCATGTCTTAATATAAATACCATAATTCATATTAACTTAGAGACATACATAAAAATCTATATGACTGAAGGTTCATGTATTCATGATAAATGTTTTTATTATAATTGTATCCTTAATATAAGCTTGATATAAAATTTACCATTTATATTCAACGAAATCAATACATATACATACATGATATACACTTACTCATATGCCAAAGTCATACTTAACCTTAACGAAACAAAACACATTGTTTAGTCAATAAAACTAATCACGAACCACATAAAACATTTATTTTAACATATTTATACCTCGTAACTAAACTTAATTCTTACCTATCAATCATCATCCTAACATATATATATATAAGATACAAATAAATACTTAGTCCACTACCGTACATCATTTAACATGATAATTTCCATTTTCAATATCATAGAGACCTAGGTTAGGCGAACATATATAATTTCACCTATGCATAAACTTTACTCACATTCCATTACTTACATTATTCAAAATCATACCATTAAATTAATGCATAAATTCAAACCTTTAGACATTCAAACATCTACTTTATTTTTTTCAAATCACCCAAACGGCAATTACTCACATTCTAACATGTTAATACAAAACATTTGTTCAAGTAATTTATCAAGTTCAAGTTCGGCTATTACACATATAAGTACTAGCCAATTAAATTTTAACTAGTTCAAACTTCTCTCATCAACAATTATTCATCAAAACATAAGGACAATAATCTAACCCCTTCTTTATCTACCATGGCCGAATGCTTAAATCATCACCCAAATTCAAAATTTTGACATAGGCTAACTAAGGAAATTGGTAACTAACTTAAAATAAGCTAAAATTTCAAAATCTAACATGAATTACTAACCTTGTTTCAAGCTTAAGATGACCGAATGGTTTTGCTCCTTTTTCTTTCTTTAAAAATCGTCTAAGAAGAACAAAGATGAACACTTTGTTTTCTTCACCCTTTTTCTATTTTTAATTATTATTATAAAATATAAAGCCATTTAGTTGCCATAATACTAATAGATAATACATATATTTTATATTCAATAACAACATGGCCGACCACTATCTTAAAATGGATAATTTGACATGCAAGTCCATTTTTTTTATCATGCATTAATAGACCACTACAATTTAACCTATCACATTCTCAAAATTTCTCACATAAGTCCTATTTAATAAATTTCACATACAAATGACAAAATCAAAGCATGAAACTTTCACACATGCACTTACACATATAATAAGCATAGAATATAATGTTTAATTATTTTTGTGACTCGATTTTATGGTCCCGAAACCACTTTCCGACTAGGGTCAAAATTAGGGCTGTCACACACTTGATAAATTAGTTGAACTGCACATATTTGAGATTCTTAGATTGGATGGGGTGCCAGTTTCGATTATTTCGGATAGAGATCCGAGGTTTACATCGCGGTTTTGGAAGAAATTGCAAAAAGCATTGGGTACGATGTTGAAATTTAGTACAACATTTCATCCGCAAATTGAAGGTTAGTCTGAGAGAGTAATTTAGATTCTCGAAGATATGCTTCGATGTTGTGTTTTAGATTTTGAAGGGAATTGGGAGAAATATTTGTCATTGATTGAATTCGCGTATAGCAACAGCTTTTAATCGAGTATAAAAATGGCACCGTACGAAGCTTTGTATGGTTGTAAACGCCTAACTCCATTGTACTGGACTAAGCTGAGTAAGAAAAAGATTCATGGGGTTGATTTGATTCGAGAGACTAAAGAAAACGTGAAAGTAATTTGCAATAGTCTAAAAGCAGCTTCATATCGACAAAAATCGTACACGGATTTAAAATAGAAAAATATTGAATTTTAGATTGGTGATAAAGTATTTAGGAAAGTGTCTCTGTGGAAGAAAATCCTTCAATTTGGTCGTAAAGGTAAACTAAGTCCGCGATTCACCAAGCCACCTGAGATCATTGAAAGAATAGGTTTAGTAGCATATCAGCTGGCATTACTATCAGAATTAGAAAAGATCCATAATGTGTTTCATGTGTCAATGTTGCGATGTTATAGATTAGATCCATCACAAGTAATTTCTCTACCAGCGATTGAAATTCAACCCGACATGATGTACAACGAAGAACCAATTCAAATTTTGGCTCAAGAGATTAAACAGTTGAGAAATAAAAGCATGGCTCTCGTGAAAGTACTTTGGCAACGTCACGGGGTTGAAGAGGCTATGTGGGAACCCAAGGAAGCTATGAGAAAACAATAACCTAATCTATTCACTGGTAAGATTTTTGGGGATGAAAATCCTTAAGAGTGGGAGAGTTGTAAAAACCATTTTTAATCAGAATAGTGGTTTGGGAACCACAAATTCGAATTCCAAATAATTATTTTATTATTTTAATGTTTACAACATGACTGAATGATTGTGTGGAAGTTTCGTTTAGAAATTTTATCATTTGATTAGTTAATTTGAGAAAAATGACAAAATTGCATAAAGTGCAAAAGTGATGTTCTATAAGTTAAACGAGTTTAATAACTATGAAATTAAATAGTGGAAGTCCTTAAGTGGTAATTATACCATTATTAGCTTGAGTGGACAATTGTGCACAAGTATTAAGTTATTTTTATGTTATATAACCAAGGTTAATTTTGTAATTTGGTAAATAAATGTAAATTAAATAAAAACAATCAATTGTATCATCTTTTAGTCATCTTCTTCAACCAAAATTGGGAGAAAAGAAAAGCCATAGCTAGGTTTTACATTCGGCCAAGCTTCCTAGTTTAATTGTAAGTCCATTTTTGTCCCGTTTTTAATGATTTCTATGTTTTTGAGATCGTTGCAACTAGGTCTAGCTAGCCCAAGGACTATTTTGCAAAATTGTTAAAGATTTTAGAAGCTGCCATTAATGAATCTATGAGCATTTTGATGTGTGATGATGGATTATAAATGTTTCATGATAGTTATGCAAGTTTTGTTAAGTGATTTTTAGTGAAAATGTAAATTAGGGATTAAATTGTGAAATGTGGAAAACTTTGAGGTTAAAATGTGAAATAAACGAAAAATATGGGCTGCTAGGGACTTATTTGTGATTCGACTAGCATAGGTTGTGGTTAAATTGCATGAATTTGTGTTTTAATGAAATAAGGACTAAATTGTAAAATATGTGTAATATTAGGGGCAAATGTGTAAAAATGCCTTAAAGTGATTTTTGGACTAAATTGAATAGAGAGATGATTAAATAAGCTAATTTTCATTACAATAAATCAAGAAAAGCGAAAGTCAGATCTAGATCGAGGGAAAAACAAAGTTCTCGACTAATCGACCAATTTAGCCATTTTTACATCCAATGTAAGTTCGTATGCAATAAGCACTGTTATAATTATGTTTTAAAAGCTTTGATAATGTATGAATTGTGAATACGACTCTACGGATATGTTCGATGATGAATTGACAAGTTTGAAATCCTGGTTGAACCTTAGGAATAGATTAGGATTCGAATGACATGTCATTAAGGGTTATTGTGATTTGTGATTATGTGATCCAGGTGCTGGTCCTATACATCCTATCGGTGGCTGAGTACCCGGCATGTGTTGTGGTTACTTGACAGCTTGTGTGAGCAGCACTGTGTAGCTACATCTAGACCCACAACATGTTTGAGCAGGCCCGTTGATAGCTCTAGTGTGAGTAGTATATGTGATATGAGATTGAGATATTTTCGACTATATATATGTGTCACTTCGGGTATGAGTTTCCCATGTATCCGATAGAATTTCGAATGGTTCAATGGGTAAATGAAAGACATGGTTGTGTATGAGATTGATACGAGATGGTACAAGTATGTACATGAACCGTATAAGTTTAAATCGAAGAAGTTGTGAAGTTCATACATAAGAATATGATTGAAAATGTGAAAGGTTTGTAACTACATGTTGATATGTTCAATTTGATGATTTGCATATTTATGTTAAGATTGAGTTTATTTCACACGAGCTTACTAAGCTATATAGCTTACTTTGTTTAATTTTCCATGTTTGATAGTGATTTCAAAGCTAGCTCGGATTCGGGGATTTTCGGAGACTTCGTCACACTATCCAATTATAAATTTGGTACTTTTGAGCATATATTTTGGTTATATGACGTGTATAGGATTATGGTCATTTTGATATGTATTTGGTAATGAGTCTTGCCATTGGAGTTGGCTTGTGAATGTCTATGTTTTGGTTTGATTATGTATATATATGTGCATATATGGTTTGTATTATAAGTTCATGGATGGATATGTGTATGACCTATATTATGAAGATTGTGGATGTAGATATGGTAGATGCTAAATGGTTAAAATTAGAGAACATATATGTCTGTGAACAGTCTGATTTTGGGTCTAGTCGGAACAGTGTTTTAGGGCCACAAATCTGACGTAAGGAAATTTATTTTTATTATATTTTTATGGTTTACAATTTCACGGAATGATTTCGTGAAAATTTCGTTCGAAAATTTCAACTTTTGGGCACTCAATTTAGTCAAAAGGACTAAATTGTAAAAAACACAAAACTTGAGTTCTAGAAGCTAGAGGTGTCAAATGGCCATGAAATTTTAAATTAGAGGTCCTTAAATGGTAATTAGACCATTGGTTAATTTTTTGGACAAAAATGAACATGAAATAGGTGAAATAGAATATTTTTAAGTTAGGGGCAGTTGGTCATTTAGTAATTAAAATGAATTAAAAACAAAATTAAAAGCCAATTTTTGTCCATCTTTAACCCCTTGGCTGAATTTCACATAAGGAAGACATAGCTAGGGTTTTTCAAGCTTCCAATCTCGATTGTAAGTCCATTTTAGCCTCATTTTTAATGTTCTTTACATTTTTGAGATCCTCGTAGCTCGATTTAGCTATTTCACCATTATTTTGAGCTAGGGTTTGTGTTTAAAAATTTATCCATGGATGACATGCACGTGTTTTGATTTTTTATGGAAGAATATGAAAGTTTGGGATGTGATATACAACTTTTACTAAGTGATTTTTGATGAAATTACATAAAAGGACCTATTTGTAAAAGTTGTAAATTTATGTGTAGAAAATGTGATTTAGTGAAAAATGTGAGCTGCTATAACAGGGAATATGAATCAGCTAGGCTTAGGATTTGAGAAAAATAAGTGCTTTTCATCTTACAAGCTTAGGAGAAATATTGTAAATTTGTGAAACTTTAGGGGCAAAAATGTAATTTTCCCATAGTGTGATTTTTGGACTAAATTGAGTAATGTGAGTATTAAATGAGTTAAATGTGTTATTATAGATCAAGAAAGATGAGGAATTGACCTTGATCAGGGAAAAGAAAAGGTTGTGGACTAAATTGCAAATTTGTCATGTTTTGCACCGAGGTAAGTTTGTATGTAAATAATGTATTGTTTTTACTTCGTTATCACATTTTCTTATGTTTTATGAAATGTGACTGAATATTGAATGAAATTGACAAGTATTGAAAAGTGAGAAATTTCCCGGTTCAACATTAGGAACATAATAGGATACAAGTGACATGTCACTAGTGACTCAAGTGTGGTACTATGTGAAGGCAACTTTGAGAAGAGATAGCTTGGTCACAAGTGTGGTACTATGTGAAGGCCACTTTGTGAAGAAAGATAGCTTTGGTCACAAGTGTGGTACTATGTGAAGTCCACTTTGTGAAGAAGGTAGCTTTGACTATAAGGGTGGTACTATGTGCAGGCCACCGGGTATCCGTTATTATTCCAATGTGTTCAACGGGAAATGACTAGGTGTAATCGAATATGACTATGTGATGAATAAGTGCAGGTACGTGTGTGTAAAATTATGAGCAAAGTGCTCGATATGTGATCGAACTTTGGTAAGATTGATATGGAGTAAGTGTTACAATGAAAGTTACTACAAAGAAAACATGAAAGTGTGAAATTTAGTAATAAAATAGTTTTGGACAGTAGCAGTTGTGCGACTTTGAAAAATCACCAAAAATGGTGCAAATCGATTTAGAGGTTGAATAAGATATTAAATTAAAGCTTATTGAGTCTATTTTCATATAAAGGAAATGGTGTAAGAAAAATAATTTCATATTATGAGATATTTTAATTTTTGTGAGATAGAGTCGGAATGATTTTGGAATCCCCTATTCTAATTCGGGAAAATCATTAAAAATTGTACAAAAATAACTATGGGTTATAATTTATATTTTTAAAATACTTAATGAGTCTAGTTTCAAAATAAATAAATAAGAACATCATCCAAATCTCGTATGAGGAGATAACTAATTTTTAGTGAAGAGGGGTCGGAATTTTCAAATAGTGAAACAGGGGTGAATTTAAAGAATAAATTGTACTTATTGGCTAAACCAAAAATTCTTAAAATTTCAAAATTAGCAGATCTTAATTTGGAGTTTCATATCTCTAGATATAAATAATTTAGTGACTGTGACTCGAATAGACAGCTTGTTTTGAACTTGAGTAAATAGTGGATCTATGTGTAGTTATGATTGTTTTATTTTGAAAACATATTTTGAGGATTTATAAAAGCATGTTAATAACTTGTTTATTATTTACATACCTACTTACTAAGCTATATGCTTACTCCCCTCTTGTTTCGCTTATTTTATAGTGTCACCAAGCTAGCTCAAGGTACGGAGATCATTGGAGATCTATTAACACTATCATCATTCTTTTGGTATTGTGAAATTCATATTTTGAATTATGGAATGTATAGAGGATTGGTTATTTTGTTATATGTCATAATTGATTTGGCCTAAAATAATGGTCTTTAATATTTGATAACTCATTTTGTATTAGGCCATCGATGTTGGCTAATATTAGTTATGTTATATGTTATGATGATTCATTTTGTGAGAGGCATGAGTTGGTTGAATGAGTGTGAAATGACTAAGTATGGAAAATGTGGCATGTGAATGGTTGTGTGAAGGACACGACCTTGGACATGGGTGTATGCTATTTTCAAAAAAAATTCCAATGTTTTCCAAAGTTCTCGGTTTAGTCCCGAATTGCTTCTATAATATGTTTGGGACCTCGTAGATCCTTATCAGGGACTTAGTGATGAAGATTGAAAATTTTAATTTGGATGTAAAAATTATGTCTCGGCTTTGTACAATTGCATGTGTATGTTCTAGTAATGCCTCGCACCTTGTTTCAGTGTTGAACACGGGTAAGGGGTGTTACAGTGAAATTGAGCATCATGATGCATATTTGCAAATGTATAATTGGATGAGTTGTATGTGTGAATTTGGTAAAATTGGTATGGCCTATTTTGTGACTTGTGTGTATTGAAGATAATGGTATAAAAGGTGCATGATTTAGACTTGAATTGGATGGTTTGAATGTCTATTTTTATGCCATGAATTGTGCAATTTGGTTTGGTATAGGTTTGTGCATGTTGGGTGGCAAAATGTCTTGGTAAATAGGCTATTTTTGTCCATACAGGCAAAGAGAGCATCTCAACCGTGTGTGATACATGGTCATGTACACGGTCGTGTGTCACCTGGTATTGAAATTAAAATCAAGTAAGTATGCTCCACACAGTCTCACACACAGGCATGTGACATTGTAACACCCCTTACCCGTATCCGAGGCCGGGCTAAGGTACGAGGCGTTACCAGACAAACATAGAAACATTAAACTAAAATACGAGCCATAAAATTTTATTCATATTTCAAAGCGTTCATTCTCTTACACATAGTCCCTTATTTGAGTCTACGGAGCCCAAAATATACTTTAGAAAGGGTTTGGGACTAAACTGAGAACTTACAAAAATCTTGGAAATTTCATGCTTTAAGGATCCACACGCCTGTATCCCAAAATCGTGTTCCATACACGGCTGAGACACATGGTCGTCTCTCTGCCTGTGTGGAATATACCTAGGCTATTTTCCAAGCTTTGGTCAACCTTGATCTCTCACACACTTATACAAAATCAAAAGCATATAACATGGTATTCATTTAATGATTAAACATCCTCAATTAAACCACAAACAAAGCATTTGTATGTCATCATACATGTGTCTCTCATACTCATTTTACCTTGTTTATTATAGTACCACTTATACATTTATACCAAGATTATCATCTTACCAAATATCTTCAGCTTAATCATCAAGCATTCATATTTAAAGCTAGATCATATCTTTATAAAATACCACGATTTAGATGCGCAGAATAACATGTTTGCCTGAAACATTTCAATTCAATTCCATACCCAACAAGCATTACATTGAGACTAGTCATATATATATATACATGTCATGATACATAACAATCTATTTTTGTTTTCTTATAAACACATATCATTTATTTCATTATATCAATATGTCATATACCATAGTTTCCATGTATTCCACATATATTTATTTTTCTCCTCCTCCTCTCCATTCCACATCCTTAATGTATATAGCATTCTTGTAAGTACGATTTCACAATTTACTAATAAATGTTCACATCAAACTGTCCACACGAGTCATAGTCACTTAATTATTTATAATTCGAGCTACAGAGCTCCAACTTAAAATCCGTAAATTTCCCCTGAAACTAGACTCACATATCTTTCCACCATAAAATTTTCATAATTTTTTGTTCAGCCAATTAGTACATTTTATTCATTAAAGTTTCCCCTATTTCACTTTCTGACAGTTCTGACCTCTCTTCACTAAAAAATAATTATCTCACAGTACAGAACTCGGATAATATTCTTGTTGATTTATATTAAAAATATACTCATTATGGATTTTAAAAATATAATTTTGAGACTCTAATTATTTTTCTCCAAATTTTTGTGATTTTCCAAAGTCAGAACAGGGGATCACGTAAGCATTCTATATCAGTCTCACAAAAACATAAATATATCAAAATATAGAACTCATTTGCTTTGTAGCTTTCTTTTATATGAAAATAGACTCATTAAGATTTAATCTGATATCTCATTCAGTCTCTGATTCAATTTATACTATTTTTGGTGATTTTTCAAAATCACGTTACTGCTACTGTCCAAAACAGTTCTATTGCTAATTCACTCTTTCACACTTTCTTTGTATTAACCTCATTTTAACATACATATCACAAATCATTTACACCACATTTCATACATCACAAGTATAGGCCCATGATCACGAGGTCACCATAAAATCATCCTCATGTATAACTTACTTGTTTATAACCTTACCACATCCTGGTCACTTAATGAACACATCATTCACATAACCAAGTTCCTGCACTTATTCATCACAAAACTCACAAAGCAATACATAGAGAGTCTCCCGTTGAACACTTCGGATCAATCCTCGATACTTGGTGGTTTCAGCACATAGCTCCACCCATCATATAGTTCGGCTCTCTTGTACACATGGTGAACACTTAGTACCACCCATGTGACCTAGCCAGTTTATCTCGTAGCTCTCTTGTCTACATGGTGTCCTTCACTTGGAACAACGCATGCAACCTATCTACATATATCCCGTAGCTCTCTTGTCTACATGGTGTACACATAGTATCACCCATGCGACCTAGCTACATCATAATGTCTTGTAGCTCTCTTGTACACATGATGTGCACTCAACACTATACATGTGACCTAGCTACATACCATCTGTATCATCCAATCTTTCCGAAGGTTCAACCGGGATTTCTCTCTCTTTCCCAACAATTTCACCAATCAAGTAATTATCCACAAACATATTTCCAATATTTTTATAAAATATCATAATACAAGTAATAGTGATGTATTACTTACATATAAACTTACATCTCATTTAATATCAACGCAACAACATTAAATTACACATTGTCTTATTAAAAATCATATGAACATACAATTTCCCATAATATCCATAATCATAGAAATCACATTTATGTATGATAATTCAATGCACTTCATGTACCATAGACATATTTTTAAATCAATTCATAAACTTGGCACCATAATCATTTAATTTAACATAATTCAATTAATTCACTAAATTTAACTTTCAAATATAAATTACAGCATTATTGTTGTATTATTATCATACCAGCTTACATACTTTGAACACCTCGGAGATCATAGTAAATATATCAATTTTACATTGAAACATGCAGAAATTAATGCTTATTATACATATGAACTTACCTTGATATTAAAACGACCATTTTACAAACTTTCCCAATTTTCGATTTTTCTCTCATTCTAGGTTCAAATCTCGTTTTTCGGGATCTAAAACATCATATTTTACTTATTTAATTAATGTACTATTCAAAATAGTCCTTAACTCAAACTTTGGAAAATTTACAATTTTGCCCCTAAACTTTTGCATATTTACACTTTTTCCCCAAAGCTCGTAAATTAAACTTCAGCCTATTTTCTTATGTTTTATGACATGCTGATCATTTTTCCCTTCTATGGCAACATCAAATTCTCACTCTAACATATACTTATGACTATTAGGTATTTTTATCGATTAAGCCCTTTTGCTCGTTTTCACTTAAAACCGAGTAGCACAAGTTGTCTAACATAACTTAAAACCTCATATTGTATCATAAAACACCAGAATACACAAATTTTACCTATGGGTATTTTTCCAAATATGAACCCTAGGTTGAATTATTGCTAGCATAAGCTAAATCAAGTTACCGGGACTCCAAAAACGTAAAGAACTTGAAAAACGGGGTTAGAACGGACTTACAATTGAGCTTGGGAAGCTTGAAAACCCTAGCCATGGAGTCTGCCTTGGTATACACGTCCATGGTGAAGAAGATGAGCAAAATTGGCTTTTAATTTTGTATTTTAATTCATTTTACCCCTAAATGACCAAAATACCCTTACTACTAAACTTTCCAAAAATTCCATCCATGTCCAATTTTTGTCCATAACTTAGAAATTGGTCAAATTCTATTTAAGACCTCCTAATTAATATTTCAAATCAATTTCATACTAGAAACTTCTAGAATGCAAGTTTTGCAACTTATTCAATTTAGTCCCTAACTTCTAATTAAACAGTTTATGCATAGAATTTCTTCACGAAATTTTCACACAATCATGCAATCATATCATAGACCTCAAAATAATCATAAAATAATTATTTATATCTCAGATTTTGTGGTCCCGAAACCTCTGTTCCAACTAGACCCAATTTTAGGCTATTACAGACATGGCCATGTGGCATAAGTCAGCATACCCTATAGTATTGGCACGGCCTAGCACATGGCCTGGCACACAAGCGTGTATGGCCATTTTTAGGGCACACGAGCATGTGTGTTGGCCGTGTGACCCAAGTCGGAGAGTTACATGGGGTCATATACGGGCTGAGACACGGCCATGTAATCCAATTTCAAATGTTCATACGACCTATGACACAGGCGTGCCTATTGGCCATGTTAGAGACACGGCCGGGCCACACGGGCGTGTGTCCCCTATTTTGGGAAAATTTTCTTAAGTGTTTTAAAAGTTTCAAAAGTTGTCGGTTTAGTCCCAAACCATTTCCAATGCATGTTTAGAGCCTCGTAGGCTTGTATTAGGGACAAAATAATTGATTGTGAATGAAATGTATATGATTTGATTAATTGTATATGAAATGTATGCTTAAAATGTGTTATTAGTTCAGTAATGCTCTGTTACCCTATTCCGGCGTTTAATACAGGTGAGGGGTGTTACAATACATTTCATATATACAACAACACCTATATTTCAACATAATATCATGTATAGCAAGGTGCATGGGAATGTCGATGCAACTTTTTTAGAAATCAGTTCAAGTTTTATAAAATGATTCCTACCCATCTCCACTACACACCAATAAAGAGTTCCCCAGAACTCATCCATCCAATAACACACCATGATATGGCCAAGCCACTTAATATTGCAGTCAAGTTGCACGTTGTGGACAAGCCACTCAATAACGTTGTTGCCAAGCCAGTCAATAACATTGTTTTCAAGCCACTCAATAATGTTGTGGTCAAGCCACCCAATAACATTGTGGTTAAACCACTCAATATTGCAGTAAAACTGCCAAAGTCTTCCTCCTTTCATAATCATCCCAACCCCATGCATGCGATATGACATGTGAATAATATTTTTAGTGGGCATGCTTAACATGCGATTCGGATTTATAATCTACATAGTCGGTATGCTTAACATGCAAATTGTATTTATAATCAACATACATGCAAATCATATTTCAATATTAAAATAGTGGCATGATTTATTTATATATCATGCATAACCAATCTTGCCATAAATCATATATCATGAGAATTTTATTAGGCTAAAAATTCTAAAAGGAATTTGTGGGTGAGGGGAATGGAACTTAGGATCTCTAGGAATTTAATTACGCTCTTTACCACTTGACTACTTACTTGCTTGTTCATGAATTGAAAAAATAATTAATAATTATATGGGGTGTGACAACTCTACCCTTCTTAAAATAAATTTCATCCTCGAAATTTACCTTATCAAAATAGTTAAGGATATTTTCATCGCATCACATCTTCAGGTTCCCAAGTGGCTTCTTTTGCCCCATGATTTCACCATAAGACTTTAACTAGAGGAATCTACATTTTCCTTAACACTTTAACCTCTTGGTCCAAAATCTGAACTGGTTCTTCTGTATAAGACAAATCTAGTCTCACCTCGAGATGGATCAAATCGATATCGCCTCAGTATAGAAACGTGGCATACGTCATAAATACGATCCAATTCCAGAGGTAGCTCTAACTAATATGCGATTAGTCCAATCCTCTTAAGTATCCGGTAAAGTCCAATAAACCATGAGCTCAACTTGTCCTTGCCGCCAAATCTCAATACTTTCTTCCACAATGATACCTTAAGGAATACTTGCTTTCTAACATTGAATTTTATATCTTTCCTCCTCAAGTTAGCGTAAGATTTCTATCAATTGGATGCCGCTCTCAATTGATCCTGAATCAGCTTAACAACATTCTCAATCTCTTGTACCGAATCTAGACCCAATACCTTCTTTTTCCCTAACTTAGTCTAACACAAAGGTGTATGACATTTGCGATCATACAGTGTCTCATAAGGAGCCATCTGAATGCTCAACTATAAATTGTTGTTATATGCAAACTCTACTAGTGGCAAATGCTCCTCCCAAATGCCACTAAAGTCAATCACGCAACCTTTCAACATGTCCTCAAGGATCTATATAACTCATTCTGATTGTCCATTAGATTGTGGGCGAAAAGCTGTGCTAAAGTTCAATTGAGTACTTAGAGCCTCATGTAACTTCTTCCAAAACTGAGATGTAAACCGAGGATCCCGATCAGAAATGATGGATACTGGTACTTCATGAAGTCTCAGAATCTCGAAAATATACAACCTTATCAATTTCTGCAATGAATAATTAGTACAAATGGGCAAAAAATGTGCCGACTTAGTCAGTCTATCGACAATTACCCAAATTGAAACCTTCTTAGTTGGTGTCAATGGTAATCCACTAACAAAGTCCATGGTCACATGTCCCCACTTCCACTGAGGAATTTAAATAAGTTGTAGTAAACCAGAGGGAAATTGATGCTCAGCCTTACTTGCTAGCACGTCAAACACTTACTCAAAAACTCAGTTACCTCACGCTTAAGACCAAGCCACCAATATTGTATAGTGTATGGGCTACAATGCGCTACCCAAAGAATAGACTGTCTCAAATCCTTATCATCAGGCACACAGTATCTCCTTCAAAAACACAAAACTCCTTCAGAATTAAGCCCCAAATTTGTAGTTTTACCCTCCTCAATCTGTCTAAACTAAAGCGTAACAGACGTATTGAGAGACTACTCCAACTAAATCTTATCCACTAAAGTAGGTCTCACTTGCAACTCTGTAACCAAACCTCCATCACCATTCAAGCTCAACTTAGCAAACATCATTCTCAAATCAGTTATCGACTTCCTACCTAGTGTATCAGCTACAATGTTTGCCTTTCCTAAATGACACTCAATGGTACAATCATAATCCTTGAGCAATTTTATCCACCTTCTTTACCTCAAGTTCAAATCCTTTTGGCTAAGGAGATACCTAAGGGTCTTGTTATCAGTGTAAATGATACACTTCTCACCATATAGATAATACCTTCAAATCTTGAGGGTGAAGACAATAACTACCAGCTCGAGGTCGTGAGTTGGGTAATTATGTTTGTGTGGCTTAAGTTTTCTTGAGGCATAGGCCACAACCTTACCGTCTTGCATTAAGATGCAACCAAGATTGATATGAGACACATTACTATACACCACATAGCCTTTCCCAAACTTAGGCTGAATCAAAATGGGTGCTTGACTCAACACATACTTAAGTTTAGCATAAAACTTGGTCTCATGGAGAATCTATACACTCTCAAGTGCTTCTGACTTAGAGTAGATCAAGATGTTGTGGATGAAGACCACAAAAAGTTGATCAAGATAATCTGAAAAACCCGATTCATTAGGAAAAAACCCGATTCATTAGGTCCATAAAAACAATCGAAGCATTCATGGGAATCACTAGGAACTCATAGTGACCATACCAAGTCCTAAATCCGGTCTTAGGAACGTCCATTTCCTTCACTTTCAACTGATAGTATATGGACCTTAGATCGATCTAAGAGAACACCTTAGCACCTCTAAACTAATCGAATAAATCATCTATCCTCGGTAAAGGATACTTGTTCTTTGTGGTCAACTTATACAGTTGTCGATAATCAATGCAAAGTATCATGGATCCATCATTTTTATTTGCAAATAAAATTGGAGCACCCTAAGGCGACACACTCGGCCTTATGAATCCACGATCTAGAAGTTCTTGTAATTTCACCTTGAGTTCCATAAGTTCCTTCAATGCCATGCAATAGGGAGCAATGTACACTAGAGTTGTTCCAAACACTAGATCTATTCCAAATTCAACCTCATATTCCGGAGGTAATCCAAGAAAATCCTCTGGAAAGATGTTGAAAAAATCCCTCACTATATGAATGTTCTTCATAGCTGATTCACTAACTTTTGTATCCAGAATGTAAGCCAAATATGCTTCTCATCCCTTACGCACCAATTTTTTAGCCACTAGAGCGAAAATCACATTAGAGAGGTAATCTCTACGCTCTCCAACCATCACTATCTCCTTTCCAACATAAGTTTTCAAGGTAAACCTCTTTGACGCATAGTCCAAACTAACTTGATATTCCACCAACCAGTCCATACCCAAAATAAGATCAAATTCACCGAAGGGTAATTCCATTAAGTCTACTGGAAATACCTCTCCTTGAATTTCTAGCGAACACCTCTTATATATTTTATTTACAGAAACATACTATCCTAGAGGACTGAGTATAGTTATGTCACTCACAATTTCTTCTACCCCAATCCCCAATTTATTAGCCACCAAATAAAAGACATACGAATGGGTTGAACCATTATCAATTAAAGCACAATAACGAAAAGAATTAATTGTAAAAGTACCTGCTATGACATCAGCTACATCATAATCCTCCCTATGTTTAGCCGCATAGACAAGTGCAGGTTGTCTTGCTTAAGCTCGGTTAGCACCCTGACTTGATGCTCTCTGTCTCTGTCAAGCATTACCGCCTTTATTCTATCCCTGACCTCTCTAAAGCTGCTGCCCAACTCTCTGGTTCTGAGCTTAGTTTTATTCTAGGGCTTGCATCAACTCCCTGCGAAGTGGACAATCCTTGATCTTATGTTCCAACTTAGACAATCGCACAAAATCGTCCAACACTCTCTTAAATGACTCTTACCATAAGTAGCACAATTTGAAGTCCTATTTCCATCACCAAAAACTCCATAAGTCTATCGAGGTCTATCACATCTGGCTCATTTATTGGGTCGTCGAGCTGAGCAATAGGACCATCATCTCTCTCAATAGAGGCTTTAGCCTTATCCTTACTCTCGTGTTCTACACGCCTAACCTCCTCTACTATTTTGGTTTTCGCCACCAAAGTTTCAAAAACCCTTTCTTGATGTGGGGCTACCATCACCATTATTTCAAACCTCAACCCATTCTCGAACCTAATGCACTCATCCTACTCAATCAAAACTATCCCTTGCGTTTAACAACTAAGCTTTAGAAACTCAGCCTTATATTCACCTATAGATCTATCTCCCTATTTGAGCTTAATGAACTTTAACTTTTGAGCGTCGACATACCTGGTACCCACGTATTTATTCTGGAAAGCATCCAGAAAATATTCCCATGTCAACCTCTTAGCTTGAGTACCTCTCATTACGGCCTGCTGGAAACATGAAAATATACACACTTTTTCATGCCCTTTTTAACTCAAATTCATGCAAATTAGTAGTAATTATTGTCAAAAAATATATAATAATTATAAAAAAATTAAATTGTACTTAAATTATTAAAATATTGAATTTTAATTAATTTTTTAATAAATTTTGATTAATTTTGATCATTTTCAACACATTTGCACAAAGGGCGAAAATTGGCTCAGCAGATATTGCTAGAAGTGCAAAACCGAGAAGCGATTTTTGAAGCATCAAGGTGAATTAATTTTTCAAGTGAAGACGGTCTAAATTATGAATACTAATTTAGAAAATAATTAATTTTAACTTTAATCCAATTTATTTTGGGTTAAATAATTATTATTAATTAATTATGAAAAGAAACTAATTTGAGTTGAACTGAGAAAACTAATCCAACCGAGCACTGGGCTGCCCAAAACCATCCCACATGCTAACCCAATCAGCTTGCTTGGCTGATTATTTTTCTTGCAAAATAGCCCTTGAAGATTCCTTGAATTTGCATTCAAATCCCTCCACTTATCATGCCTTCCTAGATTTGCCCTTACCTTAAAATACTAGGTTTAAAACCTTCAAACTTGCCACATGTGTGGCTTTCCATGGGGGGAATCTATGGCTGCTGATTTTTTCTATTTTTATTAGCCTACTCAACCTATAAATACTCCCATTGGCTGCTCATTTCAAATAGATCTCAAAACCATTCATTCTTCATTTCTCTCTCATTTTTTTCTTCCCCATTCCCTTGCCTATTTTACCTCTTGAAAAAGAGTCCTTCAACCTCTATTTGGAGCAGCATTCAAGTGTTCATGGAAGCCTTGGTTCAACATGAACAAACAGAGAAGGAGGAGTGGAGTAAACTAGTCAAGCTTCAGAGAAACACTGGATTTGATTCTTGTTCCTTATCCTTTTAATTTTATTGTTGTTGTTATGAACATGTCTATGAACATTTGTGATGTTGATATGTTTAATTTAATTAATATGGCTTAAATTTAATTAGTGTTAGGTTGATTGCATTTCGTCTACTTGAGTTATTAAAATTGTATTTATGTTGTCATAGGCCTTGGTAAAATGTTTGATTAAGTAAAACCATGACTAAGTTATTCTAGCATTACAATTGTAAGGTAACTAATGAATTAATTATTTAAATGGATTGAAATTGTAATTAATTGAGACGATACTTAATCAGTGCATGTTTAATCATCTAAGGTAGCTGAGGGCTAAATTAGCAACGGTATCTAACGATACATTAGCCTTGCATAACTTGCAAGATTATTGTGATTAAACTATTTCAAAGTAGGAATACATTGTTACTTCACGTAATCTTTTATGCGCTTACGAGATTGAATTAATTGTTTGAATTAGCATAGAGATATGTACAATAGATTATTTTTAATTTCATGGGTATGTATGTGCATTAACACATTTGCTTATTAAAATTTGTTTAATTGGTTGAATTGACATTGTAACACCCCTAACCTGTATCCATCGCCGGATTGGGGTTACGAGGTATTACCAGTCATGACACAAATTTAAACAATCATAGACATAGACTTGCACAAACTTTTAGACCAATCAATTATTAATATAAATAGTCGAATTAATTTTTAGTACTCTTTTGTTTTTTTCTTCAAAACTACATAGCCGAGTATAACTTGGATACAACTTATAGAATGCACAAACATACAAACCATATTATACTTCGATTGCAAACTAACAATTCATATATAGATAGAACTCACAAAAACAAGTACACTTAATCATTTCAATTTGTCCATATCATATTCAACACTTTTATATTAATGCATGTTCAGTCAACTTATAATCGTAATTAAAGGACTAACTTACATACTACTTGACATTCATTTATTATCAAGTAGGATATTTATACATCACATATAAATTCATATAATTTTCAAAATTTACTATTGTGCAAGTCACTATTCATTTGGTCATTTTTCAATGCATATAGCCAAATACTAATGTGTTTAACAAAGATACTTTAGCAATTTTTCACTTCCAACTTTATTCAGTCACTTTATAAGTCAATACCTATTTTTACTAAACTTGATAAGCTTACACCGAATATATCTCATATAAATAACATGCATTTTAATTTACTAATTCATAACCAATTATAACACATTACACGTCCCCTATTAACTCATAACCGAAACACATGTTCAACACCAACATAAACATATGTACCTCAAGATGAGATACATATTAAGTTAATTCATCATATGCATAAATATTTATATAAACAAATGCCGAATCACAATTTAGTCATAACCATCTCATAAACCTTTTATCTTATATGCGAATTTACAATACATTATAGTATAATTTCCAAACCAACTCATACTACAATTTATATTTCACTAGAGTAAGTCATTATCTACAAATAGATATATATTCAAAACATGAATCTCCCATACCATATAATGAACATATCAAGAAAAACTTATATCATGCTCAGACATAGCCAAACAGCCTTTAATGCTAAATCACATATAGCACGTTAATCATATACATACATCTAAGATCTTCGACAAATTTCAATGCACAAAATAGATATTCCAAACACATATAATATTCATCCATAACACATAGCATAATAACCAAAATGAACCTAAACCATAGACAAACAAAATCGAATTTAAACAATGAAGTTAGGCCATTTTCGCATGGCTTAAATTATACAAAACCAATATTCTTTATTTCAAACTATAATCTAGCCTATACATGCCATAGATTCAAAAATTCAGCCTATAATATACCGAAGACAGTCGATAGTGTGATAAGCTTCTCTGACGATTCCCAAGCTCGAAACTTGAATCCAAAATCTATAAAACAGAGGTGAACATGAACACACACAGAGTAAGCTTTCATAGCTTAGTAAGTCATAAGCAAATAAACAACTTAGTTACATAATCAAATCATTTAAACTAAACCAAATTATACTATCATAGTTACTTTAAATCTTAAGCTTTCAATTTCATGTAATTTATATGTACTTTCACATGTTCATTACTCATGGCCGAATGAACATATATATATATTAGCAAACTATAATTAAATTTCCAAACCAAAATATCTTTATCATAACTAGTACATAAACTCTTATATGCATAAATTCATAGGTCAAAGGATGATAATCACATACATATTTATATTATATGGCCGAATACACACATATATATATATTCAAAATATCCTTCAATTTCAAAGCTAAATATCATTATGTGAACACATATACTTATACTCATGAATCAAAATACAGCTTTTTATGCATAAGCATAGCAATGACATAATGAACACTTTCATATATAAAGGTACATTAACAAACTGTCATTCAATGACTAAGCCAAAACATCTTTATTATACCAAATACACATACACTTTTATGCATATACTCGTAAGTCAAAGTATAACAATCATATATATATATTTATCAATGGCCGAATATACCACCATTTGCATATATTCACAAATAATTTCGATAATGTTCATATTATTTATTTACAAGGCCGAATACCTTTTTCACATTCGCATATATTCTTACTTTACTTCAAGCATGTTTTGCAACAAATATTAAGTAACTTGCTCACTTTGTTTCAAATAGGTAATAAACCATTTCATACCCGATCATTTTAGCTTACTTTTTCACATTTGATCACAAGTTATCGATGCCTATTGAACCATTCGGAATTGGATAGGACACTCGGATAATCACACATATATCGTACAATGCTAACGTCCCAGACGTGGTCTTACATGTAACTACATATTGATGCCACTGTCCCAAACAGGGTCTTACTCGCACACATATATCAGAGTCACATATTGATGCCATGGTCTTACTCACACATCACATATCGAAATCCTATGTCATGACATATGTATCCTAACTATTCTTAAGGTTCATACGGGGGTTTCAGACGTCGTAACTCGATCGAAACGAATGCTTGAACATGGTTACCAAGCTTATTCATATTCAGCATAAGCATATATAAATTCATATTTTTTTCATACCAGCATATATATTTAACATTTATCTACAATTAAACACGTCTATTTGCCTATAAACTTACCTCAAACGATGTAAAACAGAACAGGACGACAAGTTGACAACTTTCGTTTTTCCCCGATCCAAATCTTATTTCTTTGGTTCTTGATCTAACATATCCAAATTAAGCTCATTCAAATATATTTTCATTCAATTTAGTCCAAAAACACATAAATGGGAAAATTACCATTTCACCCCTGACATTTACAATTTTTACAATTTAGTCCGTATTGCACAAAACATAAAATATGCAAAATCTCAAAATACCCATGTTAGGCCGAATGTTCCTAGTACTCATACAAGCCCATATAATTCATTTATTTCACATTTTAGTCCCTCAAATTATTATTTTTTCAATTTAGTCCTAATTACTCAAAATCATCAAAAACTCCAATACAAAATATGTTAATCTAAAACATATTTTTTATATTTCATCATCAAACAACAAAAATCACAAGCTATCAACAATGGCACAACTCAAAATATTCATCAAAATCAAAAATTAAAGCATGGGTCTTGAAGATTACTAAGCAACGATCTCAAAAACGTAGAAATTATCAAAAACCGAACAAAAATGAACCTTGATTGAGCTTGAATATATGCCGAAACGTAGCTTGGTTTTCTTTCTTTTTCTTTGTTTTAGTTTCGGTTAAAAAGAGTAGAATGAACATGGCTTTTTATTTTATGATATATGTTATATTATATTAGTTTATTAAATTAACTTTAATGAAATAATATAAAAATCATATAACACATGTCTTTGTCTATTACCGTCCACTTTTTCTTTTAATGGGCTAATTGCAACATAAAGGCTTCCACTAATAAAGCCAATAGCAATTAGGCCCTTTTTAGAAATAACCACCCAATTTTCATTTTACACAATTAAGTCCTTTTATTTAATTGGGTATCTAAACGACAAAATTAAATCACGAAAATTTCACACATAAAAATTCACACAAAATAAATACATAAAATAATTTTTAAATATTTTTTGACTCGGGTCTGGGTCCTGAAACTACTGTTCCGATTAGGGTCTAAATCGGGCTGTTACAGACATAGAGATATAGTTAAGAGATAAACGAATTTTAGTAGATGAGTGTGTTCATAAGTTAGCAAATTACCGAGTTGCCATGAATTTATTCGTAACAACATGAACATGAGTTTAATAATTCTAAATTAAGAAATGTAATTAATCTAACACAATTATGTCATCTTGATTAAAATCATCTTTTGAAATCGTTCATTGGAACTTTTATTTCATTTTTATTTATTTTACTTAGTTAAAAATATTAGTATTTAATCACCTCCTCAAATCAAAATATTTTTCTTCACCAAAGTGTTTTTAATTGCATTCATAAATAATTCTTTTCACATTCCCTGTGCGTACGATAACTCAACATTTACTTGTCACTTTATTACTCGTTGTGATTGTGTACACTTGCACATTTCTGTCGTTCCACCTACCACCAACGATAAGCCTCATCTCTCAATAGCAATACAGTGCACCTTAAATTTTGCTCGAGGGTACACTTCAAATCAAGATCCTCTCTATAAATTGTAACACCCCTAACCTGTATCCGTCATCGAAATAGGGTTTCGGAGTGTTACCCAAAAATTCAAAACATATTTCAATTAATTTATGAATATTACTATTCATTTTCCGAGATCATACATATTGTCCTTTATATGGATCCTCGAGGCCTAAAACAAGTGTTGGAATCAAATCGGGACGAAATCAGGAATTTAAGGAATTTTTCACAAAATTCCAAAATTATTCTTAGGTGCAGGGCTCACACGTCCATCTGGTCTAAGGACATGCCCGTGAAGTTAGGTCGTGTACTACACATGCCCGTGTCCCTAACCTGTGTAACTCTTTGGCCTTTAAGCATAAAGAAGTTAAAGTCACACGCTTGTGTGCTAGGCCGTGTGGCAATTTTTATTTTCGAAATTTTGGTGCAGTTTTCACACGGCTGTGTCAACCACATGGCTAAGACACACGCCCGCGTCTCTACTCGTGTGCCCAATTCTGAGCATTCTGTTTCTCATTTTTAAGATGTAGGGAACACACGGCCGGATCACAAGCCTATGAGCAGGCCGTGTGTCACACACAACCAAGACACACATCTGTGTGCCTGCCTGTGTGGACAAAAACAAGCCATTTCCTAGCCTTATTTGTCACCCAAAGTTACCATGTTCTTGTACTAAGACATACAAATACAATCCAACCATTTCAAACATCCATTCCAAGCAAATTTCATCATTTACAAGGCATACTACTACATGCATACATGTTCAAAATTTTACCTTGGTTTAATCCATATGTTAGACTTACTAAAAACAACCACTTAATATATATATATATAAAGCTAGCATAGCATGACATTACAAGTATATCAAATAAGCATTACTAGCCATTCCAATGGCTAGATCACAAACATCATCATCAAGCCATAATTGGCCAATTAAGCTTATACATGCCATTATACCAAAATGAGATTTCTATTTATACCAAAATCAGATAATGGATAGTGTGATGACTGCTCCGACTGACTTCCAACCTTCGCGAGCTTTGAGCACTAAAAGATAGGGAAAAATAAACGGAGTAAGCATTTTATGCTTAGTAAGTTCGTATAACGGAAAATAAATTTACTGGTCTTATTTATTAAAACAAGCACACATAAATATATATTCCATCAATTTTGGGTAAGTTACCTAAACACATACACTTATTCAAACAAGTTAGTCACATAATCTCATATGAATATCAAGTAAACATAGATGAGCTCATCACATTACAAGTTCCATAAAATTTTCACCTTTCCTTGTTTCAAGATTCCTTTTCTGTTGAACTATTGAAATGCCGATGGACATCTGGTTAGTATACTCAAATGTATCCCTTTGGGCACAAACTTAACAAGCACACTCTTGAGCCACATATTATGTTATAGGATTACCAGTCCAAGCTAAACCCTTTGTAGGACATATGCTCTAAAGAGCTTAATTTTGACTGCCCATTAGGGCTAAATACAATATATAGCATAGTCTCGAGCAGCTTATATTAGGATTACCCGTCTGGGCTAAATCCTTTTACAACATGTGGAATATTATCCTCTTTCAAGCATACCACCTTAATCCATCAAATTTCAACATTCAACTGAAACATGGCAATTTGTCCACATTTCACAACTTATGATTATTTCATAATGTATGTTATCTCATTCACATCAACACAATCATACAGTTAAATTCAAGCATTTAACATACATAGTTAAGTTACACAAACTTACCTTGAAAATGGTTCGTTTTTTAATTTCAACTAATTCGAAACCTTTTGCTTTCCTCGATCTAGTTCTGTAGTTGGTCTTTCCAGATCTATATGGATAAATTTGACTATTAATCATATACATTTACATTCTATTGCATCCTAGGAAAAATTACCATTTTGCCATTATCCTTTTCAAAAATTCTGATTTCGTCCCTAGGCTCGAAAAATGAAATTCATGAAATTTAACCCACTTTCCAAGCCTAGCCAAAATTTATAAACAACATTTACAGTACACATTTTTCACAAATTTCAGAATTTTCCATGGGTTTTTTTACTATTTTTCATTTTAGTCCCTAAATTAAGTTTTCATCGAAAATTGCTTTGTAAAAGTTGTTTATCTATGAATAAAATTTCATTTTCTACCATAATTTTTAATTTAAACATATTCATCCATGACCCAAATTTCATACCTGGATAACTTTTCAAATTAATCCCCTAAATAAAGATATTAGACTATCTCGGTTTCAAAAATATAAAAATCATTAAAAACAGGACTTGATTTCATACCTTTTCAGGCTTGGTAAGTTGTCTTCCTCTTTCATAGGGTTTCCATGGAAATTTTGGGGAAGATGATATGAAATTAGATGAATATTTCCTTTTATTTAATTACCATATTTTAATTTTAGTGATTTCCAATTTAGTCCCTTGCCTTTTTTATTTTTTCCATGGATGAGTCATTAAAATGTCTACTAACTACTCTTCAATGGTCTAATTACCATATAAGGACCATAATTTTTGAATTCTATAGCTATTTGATACCTATAGCTACTAGAATCCAACTTTTGCATTTTATGCAATTTAGTCCTTTACTTAATTAACCCCACAATCGATAATATTTTCGTATCAAAATTTTCATGTGACCTTCCTATCATGGTGCCAACCATAAAATAAAATAATTATTTTATTTTTAACTTGGATTTGAGGTCCCAAAACCACTGTTTCAACCTCACCGAAATTGGGCTGCTACAACTCTCCCCCTTAGAAATTTTCGTCCTAAAAAATTCTTACCAGGAAAGAGGTTAGGGTATTGCTTCCTCATGGTATCCTCTGGCTCCTAGGTAGCTTCCTCTAATCCATGCCATTTCCAGAGGACTTTTACCAAAGCCACATTTTTATTTTTTAGCTCTTTCGTCTCATATGCCAGTATCTTAATCGGTTCGTCATCATGAGTCATATCAGGTTGAATCTCAACTTCTGTTGGCGTAATAACGTGTGAAGGATCCGATTGATATCATCGTAGCATGGACACATAAAATACATTACGAATTTTATCAAGCTCCGAAGGTAACACTAACTGATATGCAACAGGCCCAATTCTTTCAATAATCTCATATGGCCCGATAAATCGTGGACTCAATTTTCTTTTACGGCCGAATTGAAGAACTTTCAACAATGGTGACACTTTCAAGAATACTTTTTCACCAACCTGAAATTCTATCTCCTTCCGCTTTAAATCGGCATAAGACTTTTGCCGGTCTGAAGTCATTTTCAAGCTGTCTCAAATTATCTTGACCTTTTCTTTGGTCTCTCGGATCAAGTCAACTCGATATATCTTTTTCTCACTTAACTCTGTCCAATACAATGGACTCCTACATTTACGACCACATAGAGCCTTATACGGCACCATTCTAATACAGGATTGATAACTGTTATTGTAAGCAAATTCAATCAAAGGCAAGTATTTTTCCCAGTTACCTCCAAATTCAAGTATACAACATCGAAGCATGTCTTCTAAAATTTGTATTACACGTTGAGATTGTCCATCTGTTTGAGGATGGAATGCAATACTAAAGTGAAAACGAGTGCCCAAAGCTTCATGCAACTTACTCCAAAATCGAGATGTAAACTGAGGATCTCTATCTGAAATAATGGAGACAGGCACTCCATGCAATTTAACAATCTTAGAGACATATAATTTAGCTAATCTATCCAATGAAAAAAATCCATACGTACTAGGATAAAGTGTGTCAACTTTATTAAACGATCGATAATTACCCAGACAACATCTTTCTTTTTCGGTGATAGAGGTAATCCCTTTACAAAATCCATGGTAACTCTTTCCCATTTCCATTCTGGTATTGTAATTGGCTGCAATAATCCTGAAGGTACTTAGTGTTCAGCCTTCACTTGCTGACGTATCAAACACTTCGATACAAATTTAGAAATATCCCATTTCATTCCCAGCCAACAATACATCTTTTTCAAGTCTCTATACATCTTATTACTACCAAGATGTATAGACATGTTATTGTTATGAGCTTCATTGAATATCTTCTGTATCAATTCTGAACCTTTTGGTACACATACTCTATTTTTGAATAATAAACAACCATTGGTCTTGATTTGAAATTCCGAGCCAATAGTCAATTCACTTTGTATCAGTTTTGCTTGCAACTTATCATCATTTTTCTGAGCTTCAGAGACCTGTTGCATAAACGTCAGTCTAATTTTTAACTCAGTTATGAGTGAACCATCTTCAGATAAAGACAACTGGGTGTTCAATTCCCATAATACAAACAAGGATTTTCGGCTCAAGGCATCTGCCACTACATTGGCTTTCCCCATATGGTAATCAATAACGAGATCATAATCTTTCAATAATTCCAACCATCTACGTTGTCTCAAATTCAGTTCTTTATGTGTCATTAGATACTTTAGACTTTTGTAATCCGTAAAGATGTGACATTTTTCACCAAAAAGATAATGCCGCCATATTTTTAATGCAAAAACAATAGCTGCTAATTCAAGATCGTGTATCGGGTAATTGTTTTTCATGTGGTTTTAGCTGCCTAGATGCATGAGCCACTACTTTACCATCTTGCATCAATACACATCCTAAACCATTCAACGATGCATCGCTGTAAACTATAAATTCCTTACCCGATTCAGGTTGGACTAATAGGGGTGCTTCCATAAATAAGCTTTCAATCTATCAAAACTCTGCTGGCATTTATCAGTCCACTTGAATTTCACTTCATTTTGCAACAATTGAGTCATCGGAGAAGCTATCAATTAGAACCCTTTAACAAATCTCTGATAGTATCCTGCTAGTCCCATAAAACTTCTAACTTCTGAAACATTCTTTGGTGGCTTCCAACTTACAATAGCTGAAATTTTGTTTGGGTCTACTAGAATACCCTTTGTCGATGCAACATATCCAAGGAAACTAACTTCCCGTAGCTAGAATTCAAATTTACTGAATTTAGCATATAGTTGTTTCCCATGCAGAGTTTGCAAAATAATTCTCAGATGTTCAACATGCTCATTCACATCCCGAGAGTAAACCAAAATATCATCAATAAAAACAACCACAAACCTATCCAGGTATGGTCTGAAAATTTCGTTCATTAAATCCATAAATACTATTGGGGCATTTGTTAATCTGAATGGCACCACCAAAAACTCATAATGCCCATATCCGGTTCTAAAAGTTGTTTTTGGCACATCTGAATCTTTTACTCGTAGCTGATAGTAACCAAATCGTAAATCAATTTTTGAAAATACAGTGGCACCTCTTAATTGTTCAAACAAGTCATCTATACAAGGTAATGGGCATTTATTCTTAACTGTGACTTTATTAAGTTGTCTGTAATCAATGCACAATCTCAATGATCCATCTTTCTTCTTTACAAACAATACCGGTGCATTCCATGGTGAAAAACTGGGTCGGGCAAATACTTTATCAATTAACTCTTGCAACTGTGCCTTCAACTTTTTCAATTCAGCAGGAGCCATTCTATAATGTGCTATGGATATCGGCGTCGTCCCTAGCATAAGGTCTATTGTAACAGCTCGATTTTGGGCCTAGTCGGAACGGTGGTTTCGGGACCACAAATTTGAAGAGGAAAAAATATTTTTATTATATTTTTATGGTCTACGATTTCACGGAATGATTTAATGAAAATTTTGTTCGAAAATTTTGACGTTTGGGCACTCAATTTAGTCAAAAGGACTAAATTGAAAAAAGTGAAAAAGTTGAGTTCTACATGTTAGAGGTGTCCAATTGTTATGAAATTGTCAAATGGAGGTCCTTAAATGGTGATTAGACTATTGGTTAATTTTTTGGACAAAAGTGGACATGAAATAGGGGAAATAGAATATTTTTATGTTAGGGCATTTTGGTCATTTAGTAATTAAAATGAATTAAAAACAAAATTAAAAGCCAATTTTTGTCCCTCTTCAACCCCATGGCCGAATTTCACAAGGGAAAACCATGGCTATGGTTTTTCATGCTTCCAAGCTCGATTGTAAGCTCGTCCTAGCCTCGTTTTTAATGATTTTTAAATTTTTGAGATCCTTAAAACTCGATTTAGCTATTTCTACCATTATTTTGAGCTAGGGTTTGTGTTTAAAAATTTACTCATGGATGACATACATGTGTTTTGATGTTTTATGGAAGAATATGAAAGTTTGGAGTGTGATAAACAACTTTTACTATGTGATTTTTGATGAAATTTCATAAAAGACCTATTTGTAAAAGTTGTAAAATATGTGTAGAAAATGTGATTTAGTGAAAAATGTGGGCTGCTATAAGAGGGAATATGAATATTGAGAAAAATGGATACTTTTCATTCTACGAGCCTAGGGGCAAATTTGTAAATATATGAAACTTTAGGGGCAAAAAATGTAATTTTCCATAATATGATTTTTGGACTGATTTGAATAGTATAGTAATTTAATAAGTCGAATGTGATATTATAGATTAAGAAAAATGAAGTTCGGACTTAGAACGGGGGAAAAACGAGTATTGGACGATTTGGTCCTTTTCGCGATTTTAGGTCGATGTAAGTTAGTATGTTAATAAACATTATTGATTTGTGTTGATTATGCAATATTATTATATATTTGAGTAAAAACGCAGGATTGATCACGATCGTTGCATAGTGTAATATAAATTTACAGTAAAAGACTATGGTTAGACCATGGCAATATGCTAAGTGAAATAAGTGATTCGCATGTAAGACCATATCTAGGATATGGCAATGTGCTGAGTGAAATAGGACCATGGCATCTAAGTGAAATAAGTCCATGGAAATATGCTAAGTAAAATAAGTCCATGACAATGTGGTAAGTGAAATAAGACCATTGCATTTAAGTGAAATAAGTCCATGGCAATGTGCTAAGTCTAAGTGAAATAAGTCCATGGCAATGTGCTAAGTGAAATAAGTCCATGGCAATGTGCTAAGTCTAAGTGAAATAAGTCCACGGCAATAGAATTATAAGTTTAATAAGATATGAAATTAAAGCTTATTAAGTCTATTTTCACATAAATAAAATGGTGTAAGCAAAAGAATTTCATATTACGAGATATTTTAATTTTTGTAAGACAGGGTCAGAATGATTTCGAAATCCCCTGTTCTGACTTTGGAATATCTTTAAAAATTGTATAAAATTTAGTTTATATTTTAAAAATTATTATTGAGTCTGTTTTCAATAGAAGCAAATGGGAACATCATCCGAACCCCATACGATGAGATAATTAATTTTTAGTGAAGAGGGGTCGGAACTGTCAGACAGTGAAACAGGAGAGACTTTAAAGAATAAACAGTACTTATTGACTAGAACAAAAATTCTAAAAATTTATGTTAAGAAGATATGTGAGTTTAGTTTTAGGAAAAAATAGCGGATCTTAATTTGGAGTTCCGTAACTCAAAATATAAATAATTTAGTGACTGTGACTTGAGTAGACAACTTGAGATGAACAAGAGTAAATAGTGGAACTATGTGCAATTATGATTGTATTATCTTGAGAACATATTGTGAGAATTGGTAAAAGCATGTTAATAAATTTCTTATTATTTACATACCAAGTTACTAAGCTATATAGGTTACTCCGTTTATTTTCTGTGTTTATAATGTCCTCAGGTTAGCTTGGGTTAGAAGTCGCCAGAGAACCTATCACACTATGAAACTAACAAATTGGGTATTGATGATTCTTATACTTAAGGTCATGGCATGTATAGGGGACTTGGTTATTTTTGTATGTGTCAAAATTGTTTTGGCCTAAAATGTTGACCTATGCTATTTGAAAGTTCATTGTTGTGTAAGGCCATTTGATGTTGGTATATTGGCTATATTATAAGTCCATGATGATACATTTCAAGGATGTGTATGCTTACATATGTGGATGAATGAGTGGTGATATCTATGTGTGACGTAAATTTGTACGTAACGGCAAGTCAAATTAGTGCACGGGCTAGGGACATGGCCATGCGAGCCACACGGCTGTGTCCTAATATCACACAGGAGTGTGCCCCTATTTTCCATGAAATTTTTCAAAGTTTTCTACAATTCTCGGTTTGGTCCCAAACCATTTCTAAAGCATGATTTGGGCTTTGTAGGCCCATATTAGATACTTTAAGATGAAATGTGAAAAGTTTTAAATTTGAACACAAATTCATAACCCAATTTTATACGATTGCATGTGTTTATGTCCGGTAATGCCTCATACCCTGTTCTAGTGTCGAACATGGGTAAGGGGTGTTACATCTATAGAAAATTCCACCTCTCTAGCTGGAGGTAAACCAAGTAGTTCTTCTGGAAATACCTCAGGAAACTCATAGAAAACTGACACTAACTGGATTTTCAACTTTGACACTTTGGTGTCCAGTACAATAGCAAGGTAAGCCTCATACCCCTTTTTAATATATCTTTGTATTGATATTGCTAAAATCACATTAGACAGTCCATCCAGTTTCTCAGATTTAACCAAGAGTAACTCACCATTCTGACATTTCAATACAATGTATTTATGCTTACAATTTACCATTGCATCATGTTGGGTTAACCAATTCATTCCCAAATTACGTCAAATTCATCAAGGGGCAATTTTTACATACTTTATCCACCATAACATGCTGACCAAAGGGTTTGAAACTTTAACCACAAATTCAATGAATTCAACAATCATATTTTTATCAGATACAAATTTTGTGCATATATACATATGAGTGCATGGAACTAGGATCAATCAGAGCAATAATATCAGCATCAAGTAGAGAGAATGTATCAATGACAACATCTGAGGCCGACACATCTTACCTTGCACGTATTGTATAGGTTCTTGCGGGAGTCTAAGCCTCGGGTTTAGTAGTTGAATCATTTGCAGCGCTATGACTACCACTGACATTTCTGGAATGTCGTGGTTGATGCAATCCCGGTCGCATCCTTTCATGATTTAAATCAACGACATCGGGAATGGTCTAAACAAGAGGGTCCCAAGTGAAAAATGAAACTTAATTTCAGCTCAACGAGTTCAATCTGGGTTTTACCTAGCTCAATGGAGCTCAATTCAGCTTGATGCTAGCACATTGAGCTTGATTCTAATTTATTTACTTTCATGCATTTTAAGCTGCTGGAATAAATGTTCATCTTAGTTAATTAAGTTGCTAGAATAAATGGTCATCTTAGTTAATTGAGTTGTTGGAATAAATGCTTATTTTAGTTAATTAATTGCTAGAATAATTACTTATCTTAGTTTCTTTAATTGCTGGAATAACTTATTGATAAATGTGTTTATTTACAGTTTATTAACATAAGTTAAGAGTTAAAAGTGTTTATTACTGTTTATTAACTAAGCTCATTAAGTATAGTGTGTTTAATGTGTTTTTAATGTGTTTGTTAATGCTTGTAGGTGACTATTCAGTTGAAATGAGTTATGTCCAAGGGAGCTGTTATTAAGTGTTAATGCGACTGTTACATTACTTAAAGAAGAGCATTATTCATCACTTAAAGGAGCTGTTACATCATTTAAATGAGAGCATTATATATCCTTTAAATTCAACTGCATTTTCTTCTTCTTCAAGTGCTCAAATATTAACAAGTTTCTGGTGTTTATTCAGCTGCTCAAGAATGAAACCTAAGCATTCAAATTCATTTAATCAGCTGAAATGGAGCAATAACTCATATTGATAGTTGGAGTTGTTTAGGATTAAAGGAATTCAAGAGTTGTGTCTATTGAGTTGCCAAGAGTTGTGCTTATTGATTAAGCTTTACTTCAGCCATTAATAGCTCATTTAAGCTGATAATTATGACTATTCGGCTAGCCTTTATCTAGCCCTATAAATATTTGTAATCATCTCATTGTGATAAAACCTTTTGCCAAATATATGAAAATTGATATTTGTGAGACTTCCAAATCTCTTTGATCTCTTGGGACTGTCTTGACTTATCAAGCATAGCTTGAGGTGTCATTTCCTTTCCATTGTTAACTGAACTTATCACTTTCGAGTGTGGCATTCATATACCTTTGGTTCCTACCATTGTTTTATAGCAGGTCAAGGTCCTTTGCTATTTTCTTAAACCGTAAATCATCTAAGAACCATTTTGAGACTCAGGTCAACAATCCAATATTGTTGGTTCATTCTTGGTCTTAGCTAAACTATCCTTTATTTATTTACCTATTTTGCCTACTATCATTATTTGAAGCCATTTATTCTATTTTGTTTCAATTAACCCGAAAAGAACTTATCCTTACTCAAATTCACGATTGGGCAAAAAATACGACTCGAGACATCATCAAAACGAGTTCTTATCATTTGGTATTAGAGCTAGCAAATTTGGAGTAAGAATCGATGTTCTCGGCATTATAGTATTGTATTTCATTTGAAAAAAATTGAAAAAAATTGAATTTTAAAAAAAATCAGCATCCATTCAAATTCAATGAGTGTATATCAAGTGTTGAAAGTAAAAAAATATTCATGAAAAAAAAGAAGAGAATAAGCTAGTTTCGAAAATTCTACTTGCTGCCCAAAATCATCCATTCAATATCCTACTATTCAGCCACACCCAACCCTTCCCATTTCTTTGTTCAAGCCTACCTTTTTGTCCTATAATATTCCTTACCAAAACCGAACATCAATTTTGTCAATCGACTCATAACGACTGCTTGACTAAATAGTCCTTCAAGAACTTAGGGAGGCGGAGTGAGAGGATAAAGGCACGAGAGCTGTGAGCTTATCCGAGTGTAGAAAAATCCAAGAGTGAGTGATTTTCTTTGTGAGAGAATTGGTGAGTTTTTGTTGTGAGTGTCTAAAATGTTGCAAAGTCTGGAAAGAAATCCAAACGAGGGAGTTGGATTCCATCCTATAAGAATTGTTAGAGGAAGTGTGTCATATTTTACACTCCAAGCATTTACACGCGAAATGGAGCATCTATTTGATCAAAAACTCGAACCCATCAAGAAATGAGTGGATCGTGTAGAAGAGCGGGGCCAACGAGCAAGAGCCCAACAGGAGCGAATTTCACCAAGTTGAGGAATGGAGATAAGATCCTCACAAAGACAAGCATCCCATGAATATTCAAGAAGATATCCATATCTTGAGTCTTATATGCCGATAAGTTCAAGACAAAGTAAAGCAAACTTCGAGTTTGAGTCCTTTCGAGATGACAAACAAAAACGTAGATATGTCTCTACAAGTGCATCAATTTATTCATCCATGGGGGATCGCTTACGAAGAGGCGAACGTGTTTCAAAAGCGTTAAAGTACTCGGCCACGGAGGATCTGTGACAGCCCAAAGTTGACCCTAGTCGGGAAGTGGTTTCGGGACCACTAAACCGAGTCACCGAAATGTTTGAATGTGATACTTATTGTGTAGAATATGTAATTATGAATGTGTGAAAATTTCAAGCTTCGATTTGGTTGATTGCATGTGAATTTAGTCAATAGGACTTATGTGAGAAAATTCAAAAATGTGATAGGTCAATGTGTGAGGACCTATTAGTGCATGTGGACAAAGGGGGGACTTGCATGTCAAATTCCCCCCCCTAATGAGTAGTGGCCGGCCATGACAAGGAATGATGGGCAAAACATGTCATGAAACATGTTTTGTTAATGGAAGAATAAAATAAGGAGTATGGGTAATAAAGAAATGGAAAACAAAAGAAAAAAAAATGTGTGTGTAGTGTTTGTCCCCCCCCATTGCCGTGAGCTAAAGAAGAGAAAGGGGGAATTTTGTTCATCCTTTTCTCATCTTCATGCTTGCCAAAACTAGAAAAAAAAACAAAGAAAAATTTTCTCATCCTTTGGTTCATCCTTGGCCAAAAATTTTAAGGAGGAAAGAAGAAGAAAGGTGAAGAGATTCGGCCATGCATGTAGCTAGGCTAAGGTATGTTTGATGATGTTCCATGAGAGGCATGCATGTTTTAGTTGTTAGCTTGAGTTCTACCTAACCCATGGTCTAAATCTTGCTATGTGATGGAAATGGCACTTGACCATGGATGCATCATTCTTGGTTGATGTTTGATGTTGTGGTGATGAGGCATGAGGATGAGTTAAGATTCGGCCTAGGTGGAGGTTGTGTTAATGCCATTGCATGCAAAATATGAAGCTTGTTAATGATGCATGTGATGATGGCTTGATGATTCTTGAACCTCCTTTTTAGCATTTTTGTGTGAGCACATATGTGCATTGGTTGCTAAATGGAGAAGAATCGGCTAGCAAGATGTGTGCTAAAGCCGAATGTAACTTTGCATGTTAATGAGCAATGCATGTGTTAAATTGATGAAAAGGGGGAGGATGCTTTACTAGTGTGTATATGTGTGTATTAAGTGTTGAAATCGACCCCAAAAATGGACATGCATATTCGGCCAAGGGGAAAGAAATTAGCTAATATGTTGTGTTGATGCATGATTTTTGCATGTATGAGACTTTAATGTCTAATGTATAAATATGGGCTAAGTGCCTTGTGTTCATCTTTTGATGCCTAAATGATGAAATCAATTTATTTGTTTGATTAAGCTCAAGAGCAAAGGGGAAATAAAACCGATAAAGGGAAGGAAAAAGTGGTTGAATAGCTAGCGGAATCGTTCGACAACACCCGAGGTAAGTTCTTGAGTAAGAGAGCTTAAATTTCGATGTGATTAAATCATGCTCTATGTGTGGCTATTGAGCCGAATGTGCAAGGACAATATGTGCCTTGTGTTTGAGTTTCGTAAACGAAAATGAAATATGAATGTGCCATGAATTATTGTTAGATGTGCATGATTAATTGAATGCTGTCCGGGCTAAGTCCCGAAGGCTTTGTGCTAAGTGAATATATCCGGATTAAGATCCGAAGGCCTTTGTGCGAGATACTAAATCCGGGTTAAGTCCCGAAGGCATTCGTGCGAGTTGTTAAATCCGGGTTAAGTCCCGAAGGCATTCGTGCGAATTGTTGAATCCGGGTTATGTCCCGAAGGCATTGTGTGAGTTACTAAATCCGGGCTATGTCCCGAAGGCATTTGAACGAGGAGCTATATCCGGTTAAATCCCGAAGGTACGTGATTTGGTAATGAATGAGCTTGCTGTAAAATTCCAGCGAATACTCGAAAAACATCCCAATATGGGGATATGTTACGTATGTGTTGAATTTAATCGAGCCCTTACAAATAAATGTTCGCTCAGTTGATAAACGAGCTATCGGCCTTCGGCTAAGTTAGTCTATTGTGTATGTGCATAAGGGTTGTTAATGTTGTGAAGCAAGTTTAATATCGATAAATTGCGTATTATGAAATATTCCGTTTAGCTAAATGTGTGATATTCTTTGTTTATGCTGGAATTCCTTGCTCAAACTTACTAAGCATAAATTGCTTACTCGTTACATTGCTCCTCTGTTTTATAGATTTTTGGTTCTCCAGCTATCGGACTCGGGATCTTGAAGTCGAAGTCGCCCACACTATCAAAGGCTCTTTTGGGTACTATTTTGGTTGAATCTTGATATGGCATGTATAGGACTACCCATTGTTGTTTTTCGAGTACTTTATGAAATGTATAAGTGTACAGCCATGCGAAAATGGCTTGTAGAAGTGGAGTATGGCATTAGACCATTCGTGTTTATGAATGTATAGATGGTTTCATGATGCAACTATAGTTGGAATGGAAGTGTTGAGCAAATGATCAGCCACTGGAATGGCTAAGTATGATCATATGTGGGCTTATGTATGACAAGGCCCTAGTTGGTCCATGAAACCCCAAATTAGGTAAGGTTTACTTTGAAAACAGAAGCTGATAGCAGCAGTGGTATGGATTGGAAAAATCACAAGAATTCGTAGGAGTGGAAGTAAATAGTGAATAAATTATGTAATCGAACCTTGATGAATCTACTTTCATATGGAAGTAACGAAACAATCATAGGAACAGTACAGTAAGAGATATTCGGGTTCTTGTGGAACAGGGCCAGAACAGTTTCTGGATTCCCTGTTCCGACTTTGGAAATTCACTATAAATTGACCAGAGATAATTAGGGGTCATACCATATATGTATGGATTCCTCTCTGAGTCTAGTTTCCATAGAAACAAACGGCATCAGTATTGAAGCTCTGTGCAGAGAGATATCCAAGTCGTAATGGGAAAAGGTCAGTGTAGTCGACTCCTGTAACATGGGAGACTTTGACTAATAAACTGTACTAATTGGCCCGACCAAAAATTCTAGAAAAAAATACATAGGTGGGGACATGAGTCTAGTTTCAGGGAAAAATCACAAAACTGATTTTCGAGTTGTGAAACTCAAGATATGATTTTTGAAGCGACTAGTACTCAGACTGGGCAGTGTCTGGAAAAATTTTTCAAAGTTTGTTAACATCTCGTGTCCGACTCCGGTGTCGGTCTCGGGTTCGGGGTGTTACAGGATCTATCACGAAGAGATGATCGTCTTTTGTATGAAGACCCCTCCTCTTATGCTCAACGAAAAGTTTCTTATTTTGATTCTTTCTTGTTCACTTCTTTCTGTAATGAAATTGAAAAAGCATGTGAAAAAGAAAATGAGAGAGAAAAAAAGAATGAAAGAAAACAGAAATAAAAGGAGAACGAAAAAGAGCAAAAAGAGATTGGGAGCAAAAAAGAATGTGAGAAAAAAAAGAAAGTTCAAAAAGAGATTAAGATTGAAAAAGAAAAAGAGTGCGAGCCAGAAAAGCATATCGAAAAAGAGAGTGAGAGAGTAAAAGAAACAAGTGACATTGAGTTTTCAAAAATAAAATAGATTGGGGTAAAGGAATGAGAGTTTGAAAATGAGCTAGAAAAAGAAACGAGTGAAAATGAAGAAAATGAACAAGAAAAAGTGAGGAGTGTTTTTACTAACCATTCTGTGAGTTTTCCTTGTATTATTTCTTCTTTTCAGGTTTCTAAAGATCCCATTGACAAATTTCAACTTCGATATCTTCTGAAGGAGAAAAGATTCACGTTGGTTAAAAAAGGTAACGTTATCAATGAACCTTGTTTGCCTATGCCAAAGGGTAAGCAAGGTATGAAATCTGAAGTTTTTAAGTTATATTAGTCTCATTTAGTTGTTGAAGATTTGGTTTCTGAAAAATGTTTGAACTTTGACTTGGTTAATTACTCTTTCTTGATTAATAATGATTTGTTTGCTTTAAAAGATTGCAAGGAGAGTACCATTACTAAAAATTGTGGTATTGATGAGATTGTTGGTGAAGTAGTAATCAATTGACAATTGCAAGGATTGGATGTGCAAAATAATGAATCATATAAACTTTTCCATTTGCTTGATTGTGGTGAAAATGTGCGGATGAGATTTGAGGCATATGAATGTCTAAAAACATACATGCTTATTCGAATGAATTGTGATGGGTTTGACTATTTGAATATTTGTATGTTCACATCTTTTTTGCTTGGCAAGTGTGATTTACTTGTGAAAATGAAATTTTTGTTACGTGCTGGAAAAAGTGATCAAAACCATGTGTTTAAACTGGGAGCAAGTTTTCCTAAATTATCATTAAGCGAAGGTGAGCATCGTAATTTCATTTTAAATAAATGTGTTCAACCTTTTCATCTGCTTCGAATTTTGTCATCTTGTTCGAAAATAAAAGAAGTAAATTTTGTTGGCTTGCAAAGTCAAACTCAAATTTTTGACTCCGAATGTTGTTCTAAATTGTGGTTAAAAAGATTCGATCGTGTTTTGAAAGATTATACTATTCAATTGCTACATGTTCTTGTGGTTAAAAAGATTCGATCGTGTTTTGAAAAATTATACTACTCAATTGCTACATGTTCTTTCTAAGTTGTCGGTCATGACACTTTTGAGTCAGATTGGAGAGGTAAGAGGAAATATTGTTTTTGATCCTGGAGATCATTGTTCTCTATCATTGTTCAAAAGATTTGAGTCATGGACTTTTGTTGTCCAAAAGTATGACTTTCGAATGCTCCATGATTCTGGTTTGTTTCCATCAAGGAACAAGGTAAAATCACTTTCTGTTTTTTAGCCCGGCATTGATGCATATGTTCAATTTGTGAATAAGACTTTAGCAAGTTCTATTGAGCCTATATACCATGGTGTCACTAATCCATTTAAATCTCGTGTAGGTGGCATATTGGAAAGGTTCCCTCCAAAAGAGGGAGGGCGTGCAAATAATCTATTTTGTGTTAAAATTGTGTGTAAATTTTAGGTTATCGAGAGCAACTTTGCCAGCTTCATCAACCATGGGGGCCATGACCTTGAAAGATTCTTTGTGAGCAAATGGCTCGATTTGAGGACAAATTGTAACACCCCAAACCCGGCCTAGATGCTATGGCCGAAATCTGGTATGTCACATTGAAGTGTTTTTCGAAAACCATGTTCTCATTGAAAACCCTTCTTACTATTTAAAACCTCTGGCCATTTTAAAACTTGTGAAAACCTCAGTTTCCGTTGGTTTATTGAAAGTCATTCTCTTGTAAAACATTATTACCTTCAAAACTTTTTTTGCTGCGAAAGCTTAGTTTAAAGTTTTTCGAAAACGTGATATTTTGAAAAACAGTTATTGTTTTGGAAAAAAATATCGTGTTCTACTCCAGCAGTTATAAAACAGTATATAAAATTCCAAATTTAGAACCAGAAATTAAAAGAGGCCTTGTTACAACCCAGATCAAATATAAGTACTTGTAAATAGATAACTTAAAAGAAAATAGGAAACAATTGTAGTAGTGTGGCCACCTCTGAGTCCCTCGCAGCACTGATCCTCCTAATGCTGGGGATTACCTGCACAGTTAGTAAACGGGGTGAGTTTATGAAAACTCAGTGTGTAATCCCCTCCTAAACTAAAACAGTTAGTAAACAGACAGAAACAGAATCAAACTGGGCTTGTACCCTTTTATAGAATCAAGTGGGCCTAAGCCCAACTCAGCATCAGTACAATTGCAGTGGTCCTAAGCCCGTTATAGAATCACTTGGGTCTCAGCCCTTGTCAGAATCAAACCATATGCATAATGCAAAAATGTATGCTAACTCATCCCATCCAACCCTGCACTTGCCTCCGTCCAACCTTGCACTACTTGCGAGGAATAAATCACTCGCACCATCCCTACACTTGCGATGTTAGCACCGGTTGCGGCACTAAGTCAACAAAATAGCTCAAGGCCGTAAGCAGGACAACACATAGCCGTAAACATCGCAGCAATGCTGCCAGATAACAGGACGATTGGAAGTCGTAAGCAGAATGGGATAGTGGCACAAAGCCATCGATAACTGCATTATGTTAGGCACATAGCCCTTAACTAGAGTAACATAATCGACACACAACCCCAGGTAAATGTGATCGACACAGAGTCGTCAATAATCATATATTGGCACATAGCCTTAGGCAAATACGTTTGGCACACAGCCATAATCAAAATAATTGGCTTTAAGCCATCAGTAGTTGTATCATGTTAGGCACATAGCCATCAGCGACGGTAATATAGTCGGCACACAGCCTCGGGTAAATATGGTCAACACAGAGTCGTCAATAATCATATATTGGGCTTAAAAGCCACTGGTGGATCCACAGTCGTCAAGCAACCATGCGATCCTTAATCGGTGGATCCACGGTCATCAAGCAACCATGTGATCCTCAATTTCTTCCTCCGTTTCATAATCCCCACCCATGTGCAACTTAATATTATATGAATGTAGCAAATATACACACGGCATACAAAATCATACAAATCACAGTCACAACAGTCCAATCACAGTCATACATTCTCAGTCAAAACATAGTTAAATCAATCAAATTGTATTATCAGTGAGTCATATACCCTAGAGGGGCAGAACGATCTTTTTACCTATTGGGGTATTTTAATCATTTCACCCTACAAGGGTGTTTTGGTAAATCTACAAACCAAGGGTATTTTCATAATTTTGCAAACCAATGGTATTTCTGTAATTTTTGAAAGTCAAGGGTATTTCTGTAATTTTGTAAATTTGGGGTATTTCTATAATTTTCCAAATCAAGGGTCTTTCGATAATTTTCCAAATTAGGGGTATTTTGGTAATTTTAAAAATTAAGGGTATTTCAGTAATTTTACAAGTCGAGGGTATTTCAGTAATTTTATAAGTCAAGGGTATTTCGGTAATTTCACAAATTAGGCGTATTTTGGAAATTTTACAAACCAGAGGTATTTTGGTAATTTTACAAACCAAGGGTATTTCAGTAATTCTACCCTACAGGGACATTTCAATAATTCTACCCTACAGGGGTATTTCAGTAATACTAGCCTACAAATATGAGATTCACATAATCTAATCCAATATTTACTACACAATCATACAATTTATCCACTTTGGCTCATGGGCCCACATGGCCCAAAACAACCTAAGCCCATGATAGCACTCATGATGGCCTCAACCATCACGTCAAATCTCCCATACGTGTGCTCGCAGGCTCGTGTGGCTGCCATCACCGTGTGACCAGTATTTCGGCATTCTAGCATTTGTCGTTCTACAGCTAGAGTAGTGCAAAATACACACCTGTTTATGAGAACGCGCCGAAGCCCATGATCGCCAACCTTGGCACATCCTGCATTCAGTCTTAATCCCCTTTTCCCTCACCAACTCATCTTCTTCGCTCTATTTAAAGCCAGCTTCTCACCAATTCCCATGTTAGCTTCCCAATGTGGGATTACTTTCAACCATTAGGAAAATTCCTTTTTTTTATGACCACTTCAACCATAGAGTTCCAATCCACCTCTACCTCCTACATAGCTCAAATAGCAAAATAAATACCCTATTGCGCATCCCAAGACTTGAACCTTAGACTTCATAGTTACACAACACGCCACCTTGCCAATCCACCATAGGCTCTTTCTGTGTCAGATTTTATCCTCAATTAATTATAAGGCATATGTGCTAACGTCCAGATTCCTTTAAAAGAAAAACCAAAATAAATTGCAAGAGACAAGACTTGAACCTAGGCTCCCTTGCAACCTTAATGACACCACAACCACTAGACCACATGCTTTCTTGTGTCATTTATTTACCACAATAATTTAAAAGGCTTTCATCGAAGCACCCAGAATTTTATTCACTTAAAACCAAATTTTTTTGCTAAAGCCCAGGTTTGAACCCAAGATTTCTCCAACACTTCTCAGGGCCATTTACCACCAAAGCATACATTTAATTGTGTCAATTCCTTGTACAATTAAATGCTTATATACAACCTCCTTATAGACCCACACTTAAGGCCCAATACTTCTAGGCCCAAATTCGGGGCGTTACACAAATCATCTTCAAGAGGAAGGGAATGATGCGATACCGGTTGCATCCTGTCATGATTTAAATCAACGACACCGAGAATGGTCTAAACACAAGGGTCCCAAGTGCAAAATGAAACTTAATTTTAGCTCAACGAGTTCAATCTAGATTTTACCTAGCTCAATGGAGCTCAATTTGGCTTGATGCTAACACATTAAGCTTGATTCTAATTTATTTACTTTCATGCATTTTAAGCTACTGGAATAAATGTTCATCTTAGTTAATTAAGTTTCTAGAATAAATGGTCATCTTAGTCACTTGATTTGTTGGCATAAATGCTTATTTTAGTTAATTAATTGCTAGAATAATTACTTATCTTAGTTTATTTAATTGTTGGAATAACTTATTGCTAAATATGTTTATTTACAGTTTATTAACTTAAGTTAAGAGTTAGAAGTGCTTATTACTGTTTATTAACTAAGCTCATTAAGTATAGTGTGTTTAATGTATTTTTAATGTGTTTGTTAATGCTTGTAGGTGACTATTCAGTTGAAATGAGTTATGTCCAAGGGAGCTGGTATTAAGTGTTAATGCGGCTGTTACATTACTTAAAGAAGAGCATTATTCATCACTTAAAGGAGCTGTTACATCATTTAAAGGAGAACATTATATATCCTTTAAATTCAACTGCCTTTTCTTCTTCTTCAAGCTCAAATATTAACAAGTTGCTGGCGTTTATTCAGCTGCTCAAGAATGAAACCTAAGCATTCAAATTCATTTAATCAGCTGAAATGGAGCAATACTCATATTGATGGTTGGAGTTACTTAGGATTAAAAGAATTCAAGAGTTATGTCTATTGATTTGCCAAGAGTTGTGCTTATTGATTAAGCTTTATTTCAACCATTAATAGCTCATTTAAGCTGATGCTTGTGACTATTCGGCTAGCCTTTATCTAGCCCTATAAATATTTGTAATCAGCTTATTGTGATGGACCTTTTTCCAAATATATGAAAATTGATATTTGTGAGATTTTCAAATCTTTTTGTTCTCTTGGGACTATCTTGCCTTATCAAGCATAGCTTGAGACATCATTTTCTTTCCATTATTAACTGAACTTATCACTTTCGAGTATGGCGTTCATGTACCTTTGGTTCCTATCAGTTTTTATAGCGGGTCAAGGTCCTTTGCTATTTTCTTACACCGTAAATCATCTAAAAAACATTTTGAGACTCGGGTCAACAATCCAATTTTGTTGGTTCATTCTCGGTCTTAGTCAAATTATTCTTTATTTATTTACCCATGTTGCCTACTATCATTGTTTGAAGCCATTTATTCTCTTTTGTTTCAATTAACCCGAAAAGAACTTATCCTTACTCAAATTCACAATTGGGCAACAAATACGACTCGAGACATCATCGAAACGAGTTCGTATCCTATGTATCAGAGCTAACTAATTTGGAGTAAGAATCGACATTCTCGGCATCACGGTATTGTATTTCATTTGAAAAAAATTGAAAAAATTTTGAATTTAAAAAAAAATTCAACATCCATTCAAATTCAAGGAGTGTATATCAAGTGTTGAAAAAAAGAGAAGAAGCTAGTTTCGAAAATTCTGCTTGCTACCCGAAATCATCCATTCAATATCCTACTATTCAGCCACACCCAACCCTTCCCATTTCTTTGTTTAAGCTTACCTTTTTGTCCTATAATATTCCTTACCAAAATTGAACATCAATTTTGCCAACCGACTCACAACGACTGCTTCTAAGGCTAAATAGTCCTTTAACAACTTAGAGAGGCGGAGTGAGAGGAAAAAGGCACGAGGGCTGTGAGCTTATCCAAGTGGAGAACAAGCCAAGAGTGAGTGATTTTCTTTGTGAGAGAATCGGTGAGATTTTGTTGTGAGTGTCTAAAATGTCGTAAAGTCTGGAAAGAAATCCAAACGAGGGAGTTGGATTCCGTCCTACAAGAATTGTTAGAGGAAGTGTGTCAGAGTTTACACTCCAAGCCTTTACGAGCGAAATGGAGCATCTATTTGATCAAAAACTCGAACCCATCAAGAAACAATTGGATCATGTAGAAGAGCGGGGCCAACGAGCAAGAGCCCAACGGGAGCGAATTTCACCAAGTCGAGGAATGGAGATAAGGTCCTCAGAAAGACAAGCATCCCATGAAAGTTCAAGAAGATATCCATATCTTGAGTCTTATATGTCGATAGGGTCAAGACAAAGTAAAGAAAACTTCGAGTTTGAGTCCTTCTGAGATGAAAAACGAAAAGGTAGATATGTCTCTACAAGTGCATCAATTTATTCATATGTGGGGATCACTTATGAAGAGGCGAATGTGTTTCAACAGGGTCAAAGTACTTGGCCACGGAGGATATATCACGAAGAGATGATCGTCTTTTATATGAAGACCCCTCATCTTACGCTCAACAAAGAGTTTCTTATTTTGATTCTTTCTTGTTTTCTTCTTTTTGTAATGAAATTAAAAAAGCATGTGAAAAAGAGAAAGAAATAAAAAAAGAATAAAAGAATACTAAAAGAAAAAGAGAACAAAAGAGAGCAAAAAGAGATTGAGAGAAAAAAGGAATGTGAGAAAGAAAAAAAAGTTAAAAGAGTGCGAGCCAGAAAAACATTTCGAAAAAGAGTGCGAGAGAGTAAAAGAAACAAGTGACATTGAGTTTTCAAAAATAAAAGAGATTGAGGTAAAAGAATGAGAGTTTGAAAATGAGCTAGAAAAAAAGGAAGGGAATGATGCGACCCTAGTCGCATCCTATCATGATTTAAATCAATGACACCAGGAATGGTCTAAACACGAGGGTCCCAAGTGCAAAATGAAACTTAATTTCACCTCAACAAGTTCAATCTGGGTTTTACCCAGCTCAGTGGAGCACAATTCAGCTTTTGATTCTAATTTATTTACTTTCAAGCATTTTAAGCTGCTGGAGTAAATGCTCATATTAGTTAATTAAGTTGCTGGAATAAATGTTCATCTTGGTTAATTGAGTTGCTGGAATAAATGCTTATTCCATTAATTAATTGCTGGAATAAGTGCTTGTCTTAGTTTATTTAATTGTTGGAATAACTTATTGTTAAATATGTTTATTTACAGTTTATTAAATTAAGTTAAGAGTTAAAAGTGTTTATTACAGTTTATTAACTAAGCTCATTAAGTATAGTATGTTTAATGTGTTTTTAATGTGTTTGTTAATGCTTGTAGGTGACTATTCAGTTAAAATAAGTTATGTCCAAGAGAGTTGTTATAAAGTGTTAGTGTGGTTGTTACATTACTTAAAGAAGAGCATTATTCATCACTTAAAGAAGCTGTTACATCATTTAAATGAGAGCATTATATATCCTTTAAATCCAGCTACCTTCTCTTCTTCTTCAAGTGCTCAAATATTAACAAGTTGCTGGTGTCTATTCGACTGCTCAAGAATGAAACCTAAGCATTCAAATTCATTTAATTAGCTGAATTGGAGTAATAACTCATATTGATTGTTGGAGTTGCTGAAGATTAGAGGAATTCAAGAATTGTGCCTATTGAGTTGCCAAGAGTTGTGCTTATTGATTAAGCTTTATTTTAGCCATTAATAGCTCATTTAAGCTGATAATTGTGACTATTCGACTAGCCTATATCTAGCCCTATAATTATTTGTAACCAGCTCATTGTGATAAAACATTTTGCCAAATATATGAAAATTGATATTTGTGAGATTTCCAAATCTCTTTGATCTCTTGGGACTGTCTTGACTTATCAAGCATAGCTTATGGTGTCATTTCCTTTCCATTGTTAACCAAACTTATCACTTTCGAGTGTGGCGTTCATATACCTTTGGTTCCTATCATTTTTGATAGCAGGTCAAGGTCCTTTGCTGTTTTCTTAAACCGTAAATCATCAAAGAACCATTTTGAGACTCAGGTAAACAATCCAATATTGTTGGTTCATTCTCGGTCTTAGTCAAATTATCCTTTATTTATTTACTCATTTTTCCTACTATCATTGTTTGAAGCCATTTATTCTATTTTGTTTCAATTAACCCGAAAAAAAAAACTTATCCTTACTCAAATTCATGATTGGGCAACAAATACGAGTTGAGACATCATCGAAACGAGTTAGTATCAATGGTGGTCTATCCCTCGAGGCGGGATTACTCAGTTTTAGGGTCTGTTCAACGTCTTTCTCAACCCTTTTCAGGCAATCTTTAAGAAAATGGTCGAGAGAACCACACTTGAAGCAAGCCCCACTTCTCATTCAGCACTCTCCGGAATACAATTTATTATAGACATTGCATCGTGGTTTGGAGTCTCCAACACTCCAAACACTAGTGGTTAAGGGGGATGAAGACCTCGGGTTGGTGCATTTAGAACTTCGTTCCTTTCCCGAATACTCCCTTGTGGTAGCAAAACGCTCATAATAATCATTTGATTTCTTTGAAGCAGATGAGTGTGCCTTGCTTACAAATCTTTTACTTGAGAGCCGAGCTTTACTTTTTGCTTGCTTCCTTTCTTTGCTTAATTCCTCGGCCTTGTAAGCTCGTTCAGCCAACACTGCAAATTCTCTTAATTCCAGAATTCCAATTAATAGCTTGATATCTTCGTTTAGCCTTTCTTCAAATCATTTGCACATTTCAGCTTCAGTCTGAACCCATTTACTAGCATACTTGCTCAGTCTAACAAATTCCCGTTCATACTCGGACACTGTCATATTTCCCTGTTTGAGCTCTAGAAATTCCTTCTTTTTCTGGTCTAGGAATCTTTGACTAATATACTTCTTTCTAAACTCTGTTTGGAAAAATTCCCATGTAATATTTTCCCTAGGTACCATAGAAGATATGTTTTTCCACCAATGATAGGTCGCGTCTTTCAACAAAGATACCGCACATTTCAGACATTCGGCTAGTGTACATGATAAATCATCTAGAACTTGAACAGTATTTTCCAAATAAAACTCAGCCCTCTCTAGATCATCATCAGTCGTAGCCCTAAATTCTTCAGCCTCATGTTTTCTGATTTTGTCTACTGGAGCTTTAGCAATTCTAACAAATCTAGCATCCTGTGGCATTTCAACATTTTGTGAAGCAGGTGAGAGAGGTCGTTGAACAGCGGGATTTGTTCTCATATATTCACTAAACCTCTATCTGTTAACTCTTGCAGTTGAGTTTCAATTCTTTTAATTCTGTAAGAGCCATTTTATATGGAGCTATCAATATTAGTGATAATCTCGGTACTAATTCAATAGCAAACTTAACCTCTCTGATCGACAGCAACCTAGGGTAACTCTTCTGGAAACACATTTGGATATTCACAAACCACTGGCATCAATTTAATCTTCGATCCAGACACTTTTGCATCCAGTACATAAGCAAGGTAAGCATCACAATATTTCCTCACATATTTCTGAGCTAGCATCATCTATATTGCAACAGGCAACCCACTTGAATCATCAGATTCAATATGAAGAATTTCACTATTCTGACATTTCAACTCAATAGCATTTCTTCTACAATTTACAATAGCATCACGCAGAGTTAACCAATCCATACCCAAAATCACATTTAATTCATCAAATGGTAAAAGCATCAAATCAGCTAGAAAGCAACAACCCTGAGTCATCAAAGGACAATTCTTGCAAACTTTATCAACTAGAACATACTGGCCTAAGGGGTTCGATACTTTAATCACAAATTTGGTTGACTTAATAGGTAAACTCTTACTAGACACTAAATTCTTACAAACATACGAATGAGTCAATCTAGGATCAATCAAAGCAATTACATTAGAGACATAGAGCGAAAATGTATCAGTGATAACATCTGGTGACGATGCATTTTCACGAGCACGAATAGCGTAAGCTCTGGCTAGTGATCGAGCCTCAGATCTCATAGCAGAATCCTTTGTCGCACCTTTGCTACTAGTCACATTTCCAGTATTTCTAGGTGGTCCCCCTCTGGTAGTTGTATTACTTGGCCTTGTATTCAGAAATTTTTCTTTCTCAGGTAACTCAGGACAATCCCGAATAAAGTGACCTTGTAAGCTACATCTAAAACAAGCTTTATTATTCATCCAACAGTCTCCAAAATGCCATCTTCCACACTATTGACACTCAGGTTTGTTGGTTCTGACACTACCAACACTTGATACTGAAGTAGCTGGAGCTTTTAGACTTGTGAGTTACTTCCCACGATCTCTATTGGAATACCCAATTGAAGTAGTCGAATGGTTAGACGAATCTAATGATTTCTTTAAAGAGGAATGATAGGGTTTACTCATCGACCTCCTTCTCGAATCTCTAGCCACAGAATCAGCTTTTCTCTTTTCTTTGCTAAGTTCTTCAGGTTTGCAAGCTCTGTCGACCAAAACAACAAATTCTTTCAATTCTAGAATTCCAACTAGAAGTTTAATGTCTTCTTTCAAGCCGTCTTCGAATTACTTACACATAATTTCCTCAGTGGAGATGCATTCTCGAGCGTATTTACTTAGTCTCATGAATTCTCTTTCATACTCAGTCACAGTCATACGATATTGTTTCAACTCTAGAAACTTTTTACACTTTTGATCAATAAACTGTTGACTTATATATTTCGTTCTGAACTCAGTCTGAAAGAATTCCCACGTGACCCATTCTCTCGGCACCACAGATATCAAATTGTTCCACCACTGATAAGCAGTATCTCTCAAAAATGATACAGCACATTTAACATATTCCATTGGCATACAAGACAATTCATCAAATACCCGAATTGTATTCTCAAGCCAAAACTCAGCTCTCTCAGCATCATCATCAATTGTAACTCTAAACTCTTCAGCCCCATATTTTTGAATTTTATTAATAGGCGACTTACTTAAACGTAAAGGTTCCAAACCTTGAGGAGCTATGAGAACCGATTGGGGAATAGGTGGGGGAGGAGGTTGCTGAGCAACTAGATTTTTTCAAACAAATTCAGTTAACCATTTGTTCATCATTTGGAAGAAGGCTTTCTTAGCCTCTTCTCCCTTACTCTTAGTTACGGGTCTCAATTCAAACGGCGCTACTTTGTGAAGGGAGGCTGGCGCATTACTTTCTACATCATCAGCAACTGCTCGATTGGGATCCATTGCTATATAAAAACATGGTTTAGAACTATCAGGAGATATCACACTATCACAGGTTATGTATGGCATGTAAAACTAGACTCACACATGCTACATTAGTTTGCGAATCGACTAAACTTTAGCTTTGATACCAATAAATGTAACACCCCTAACTCGTATCTGTCACCAAAATAGGGTTACAGAGCATTACCGAACTTTAATATTACTTAAACAAGCATACATTTCTCATACATTTTTCATAACCAAATAAAAGTAATTTATAATCAATCATATTGTCCCTAATACGAGCCATTGAGGCTCAAATCATGCATTAAAAGTGTTTCGGGACTAAACCGAGAACTCAAGGAAAATTTGTAAAAACATAGAAAATTTTCAAAATACAGGGACACACGCCTGTGTGGCCCAGTCGTGTGTCTCACATGGCCAAAGTCACACCCGTGTCATAGGCCATGTGAACATTTGAAATGGAATCACGTAGCCATGTCCCAGCCTATGTCCTACCCCGTGTAACTCCCTGACTTGGGTCACACGGCCAACCACACGCCCGTATGACTAGCCCATGTACCCTTCGAAATGGCCTCACACACCCGTGTGCCAGGCCGTTTGCTAGGCCGTGTGAAAATTAGAGGATATACTAACTTATGCCACACAGCCAAGTCACACGCCCGTGTGCTGGGTCATATTAAGGAATTGACTTGGTTTCTAAATAAGAACAAGGGGACACACGATTGTGTCACCTAGCTGTGTGTAACACACGGCTGAGACACACGCCCGTGTGGACAAAAATAGGCTATTATCCAAGCCATTTTTCTTACCCAAACTTACCACAACCTACACATACCAAATAGAATATGACCATATCTTCAATTGGTTATTCAAACACATCTAAACCAAGTTTAATTGTAACACCCCAAACCCGGCCCAGACGTTATGGCCGGATCCGACGTGTCACATTGAAGTTTTTAAGAAAACCCATGCCTCTTTCAACGTCCTTCTTAGTGTTTTAAAAGATAGTCTTTGCTAAGTTAATAAAGTGAATGGAAGCTGTGCACCAGGTAGGTATCCGAAACAAAGGAGGTGAGCCATGAAGGCTGCTTAAGTACCAAGCTCTTGATTGGATCCAATCCTAGACATGCCCACAACCATTGCCACACTTTGGTGCTAGGTTAGGTTTTGAGAAAAACGAGTTGGAATTCATTTAAGTAGATATTTTTGATAAACCGATTAATTGTATCATTGCGTTATTTTGAAAACAATTATCATTTTGGAAACGCGCACTAGGTCTAACTCATATTGTTATAAAAAAATATATGGTATAAGATAAAATAATCCTAGAAAAATAATTAAAATGGCCTTATTACAACCCAAAACCAAATAATAATATTAATAAGATAAAAATTATAAAGGAATAAATCGGATACTTATTGCAATTAAAAGAAACAGAAACAGTAGTGTGGCCATCTCCGAGTCCCTCGCAGCTCCAAACCACCTAAGCTTAGGGATTACCTGCACAGTAAGAAATGGGGTGAGTTTACGAAAACTCAGTGTGTAATACCCAACAACAAACAAACAGTGAATAACACAGTGTCAGTACAATCTGGGCCAAAGCCCTATTTTTTCTTGACATATACTGGGCCGAAGCCTTTCGTTTAACGGTTACTGGGCTGAAGCCTTTTCATAAATCATATCACTGGGCCGAAGCCTTTTCATAAATCATATCACTGGCCGAAGTCTTTACTGTAAGCAGTATGGCCCATAGGCCCATTTTAGTATCACATGGAATATCAATGAATGTATGCAAGCCCATTTGGGGAGACTACTCAACCCACCATCCGCTACTCTCCACCCGTACCAACCAACACACCATGTGGGGAATAACTCAACCCACCCAACCAAACTCTCCACTGGCAGCATAGCTGCTTTATCATATAACTAGATGCCTAGCCTCTTTTAATAACTGGGGCAAAGCCCTTTTTGATAAACTGGGGCACAGCCCTTTTCGGTAAACTGGGGCATAGCCCTTTTAGCACTTCCTCCATTTATAAAACCCAACCCATGCAACATGTCATGTATGCAGAATGTCATGCCCATATTTGAATCAAACAATCACAGTCAAGTCATTCATATCACCAACATTTATTCACAATCAAATCCATCAACCACACAGTCCAAGTCAGTCACTTGCCCACAAGGGCAAAACAGTCATTTTTCATATTATAAGGGTAATTTCGCAATTTTACCAAATATCAGGGTTTTCCATGTTCATTAACAATTATCAATATTTCTGAGTGTTTAAACAATGATCTTTAACCCACTTTATCAAATTCGGGCTTTTGGGCCCAAAACCCCTAATGGGCCCTACGAATGCTGATTTAGCCCATTAAGCCTGCTTAACCCAAATTTTACAATAATACTAACCGTGTTAACATGCAGCCTTTCCAAATTCCATTTTCTATCAATTTTACCCAAATGGGCCCAAAAGCCCATTTGGCCCAATTCCAGCCCATTGAGGCCCAACTTACCATCGTGCACAAAATTGAGTTCTTACCCGTTCCATCGATCCAAACCCTGATCTTATCGTATTTATCGCATCTATACCCACACGCAACATTACAAGTTCCCGAAATGCCAGTATTTTAGCATTTCAGCTTCTCAACATATATTAATCTAAGCTACTACGAGGGTTAGTACACACTTGTTATGGGTTGAATTTGAAACGTTTCCATAATCAATCACCTACGATAACCACCACCTGTCACTCAAACTTAACTAATCCAATATCAATATATGTAAATCCTAAGCACATCAGTCATACGGAACATAAGGGCATATTCATCATTTTACCATATAGGGGTACTACAGTCACTTTACCCTACAGGGGCTTTACGGTCTTTTTACCTATTAGGGGTATTTTAGTCATTTCATCCTACAAAGGTGTTTTGGTAAATCTACAAATCAGGGGTATTTCAGTAATTTTGTAAACCAATGGTATTTCTATAATTTTTAGAAAGTCAAGGGTATTTCTATAATTTAAATCAGGGGTATTTTGGTAATTTTACAAATTGAGGGTATTTTGGTAATTTCACAAACTAGTGGTATTTTGGTAATTTTACAAACTAGGGGTATTTTGGTAATTTTATCCTACAGGGGTATTTTAGTAATTTCACAATCGAAGGTAAAACGGTAATTTTGTAAACTGATGGTAAAATGGTAATTTTGTAAATCGAGGGTAAAACGATAATTTTATAAATCGAGGGTACTTTGGTAATTTTACAAGTTGAGGGCATTTCTATAATTGGTAAATTAAAGTATTCTAAACAGGGATAACAATACAAATGGCCCTAAAAGCCCATTCTCGGCGCAAATGGGCCCACACGCTCGTGTGGCCTTTTAGCCCAAATCTAGCCACGAATATGAGATTCACCTAGCCTAGTCCAATATTTACTACACAATCAAAGAACTTATCTAGTTGGGCCCGTAGGCCCATTGGGCCCACATGACCCCTTTCAGCCCATCGCGGCCCGAAGTAGCCATCCTATAGCTAGAGTAGTGAGAAATACACACCTGATTGGAGACTAGAGTTAATCCACGCTTCGAGCACTCTTAGCCGACGCCCAACCCAAACGAGCACGCCATACAGCGAAAGGGATCAGCCAAGAAAAGTACCTTTACTCTCCTCATGGTTCTCTCTATTTAAAGCCAGCTTCGCAACCACTCTTATGTTAGCTTCCCGATGTGGGATCCTTCCAACATCAGAGTTTAAATTCAACACCAACTCGTGCCGCCCCCTGTTAGAAAAATAAATGCTCCTTGCTTGCCATGAGATTCGAACCCATGCCTTCCCTCAGATGCTGCACACGCTACTTGCCATTAAGCCATAAGGCTTTTTTGTGTCATATTTTATCCCCAATTAATTATAAGGTCTAAAGGCCAAAGTCCAGGTTCCCTTAAAAAAAAAACAGAATAAATTGCAAGAGCCAAGGCTTGAACCCAGGCTCCCATACAACCTTAATTACGCCACTTCCACTAGACCACATTGTTCCTTGTGTCATTTATTTAACACAATAATTTAAAAGGCCCTCATCCAAGCATCCAGGTTTTTTTCACTTAATACCAAATTTTTTGCTAAAGCCCAAGTTTGAACCCAAGATTTCTCTAACACTTCTCAGGGCCATTAACCACCAAAGCAGACATTTAATTGTGTCATTTCATTGCACAATTAAATACCTATATACAACCTCCTTACGGACCCGCACTCAAGGCCCAAATTCGGGGTGTTACATTAATTCATACAATATCAATACCTACAACCACAAGGCTCATAAGTATCACAATTAACCATTTAAAACATACCTTTATCACTATAAAAAATTACGTAATTTGTCAAATGTATATATATACACTTTTTATGCCTAAGACACATTCATTATGCTCAATTCACCTTCAAGCATTCAACTAAATGGTCACTTTCTTTATGCATTATCTTGCCTAATGCTTGGCATGCTAATTCATTCTCCATTTCAACCATTAGCTACCTTCATTACCAATTCATAGTAAGGCATTCACAAAGCAAGTATCAACAACATAACAAAAGGTCATTTACTCATATATAACTAAGTTACCAAAATAAGCCAAATCACAAGGCTAAACACAGAACCAAAACATACATCTTTTACAAGCCAAATAAATTGGCTATAAACATTACAAACATATAGGCCATATTAACCACAACACTTATACATACCATATAACCTAAATATTGAAAGTTCAAAAGTACTAAAACAACGGCTGGATAGTGTGATGAGATTTTTGACAACTCCCAATCTGAGCAAGCTTCAAAATCACTATAAAACACGGAAAAGTAAACAAAGTAAGCTATAAAGCTTAGTAACCTCATACAGTTAATAAGTATAACTTACCATTCATTCACAATTTTACGTAAATAAACATAGCATAAAGCAATTAATTTGAATCCCAAAATCCTAACACATATTCCAGCAAAAGGTTAGACATGAACTCATAATTCTCATAGATTCAATGCTTATACAATTTATGAACATACTTGTTCTGATACATACCAATCTCTTACTTTTTCATATCATCAATATACTCGTTGAACCATGTGGAATAATATCAAATACTTGGGAATCTCGCACCCTAAATGCCCACACATGGTTGAAACCATCCCAATATCATATCTCATATGTAAATGCTCATCTCGAGCTATCATTGAGTCTACTCACACAAGCTGACGGTCAAGACGTAGCTACATGGTGATACTTACACAAGCTAAAAAGAATTCGTGACACATGCTGGAAAACTCAAATACGAACCAAACACAATAACCCCTAATGACATGTCATTTGTATCCTATCTATTCCTAAGGTTCAACTGGGATTTCACATGTAGCCAATTCTTCGTCGAGCATTTCCATAAAGTCTTATTTATCAACAATACAAATATAGAGCATTTGAAACACAATTACATTAATGCTTATTAACATACGAACTTACCTCGATCACAAAAATGACGGAATAGGATCGACTAATCAAATACTTTATTTTTCCCCCGATCTAGATCCGTACATTGCTTTTCTTGATCTATATAATCAAATTTAACTTATTCAAAATACATTCTATTCAATTTAATCCAAAATTTATATTATGGCAATTTTACACTTTTACCCCTTATATTTTAACATCTTCACAATTTAGTCCTTAGCTTATAAAAATGTAAATTCATGCAATTGAGTCCACACCCATGCTAGCTGAATTTCATCTATGCTCATAACAGCTGACATATTTCATTATTTCACACATTTACCACATAATTTTCACATTTCTCAATTAAATCCCTAATTGACAATTTTATCAAAAATCACTTAACAAATGTTGTTTATCTAACAACAACCATCCATTTTCTATCATAAAAATCAAAACACATATACATTCATCAACGGTAAAACCCTAAACTTTTAAAAATTCTGTAAATTAGGCCTTAAGCTAGCTAGATTAAGCTACAACACTCCAAGAACATAGAAATCATTAAAAACCGAGCAAAAATGCACTTACATGCACAAGGAGAGAGATGGCTAAATGTTTAAGCTTGGTTATGGCTTCCTTATACGCCTAATTTCGGTGGTCATCTTCATTTAGGAAGGTGATATTTCTTTTTTCTATATTTTAATTAAGTTATTTTATTGATTTACATTTTTAACCTTATTAATAAATAACCAAATTACTTAATTCAATGCCCATATTTGTCCGCTAATAAGATTAATGGTTTAATTACCAATTAAGGCCACTCATATTCAAAATTCATAGCACTTTGACACCTTTTTTGTTATAGAACTCTAATTTTACACTTTATGCGATTTAGTCCTTTTTATCGAATTGAGCATTCAAACGATAAAATTTCTTAACAAAATTTTTTATACAATCATACTATCATGATATAGACCTCAAAATAATAATAAAATAAATATTTTGATCTCGAATTTGTGGTCCTGAAATCACTATTTTGATTTCACTAAAACAGGCTGTTACACTTTGAAAATAAACCACAATTCCAGTTTTAAACTGAACTCTGATACCATTAAATGTAATCCCCTAAAACTGGACTGGACGTTATGGCCAAATCAGAAAGATCACATTGGCCATGATGATGGGGCAAAATTTTTTTAACTATTTTCATTTAAAATTCATTATCATTTTAAAATTAGCATTTTGTTTGAGAAAATCTAAAGTATTTTCTTTAAATTTCCTTGGAAAAATATTATCAGAAATTGATTGGTTTTAACAAGATTAAGACTGAGTATTTGAAGAAAACACCTTAATTTTAAAAAATAGCACAGCGAAAAAATTGACAAACTATCATTTGTTGATTAAAAATAATCATTTGATACATTTCATAAATTATTGATTAATTAAATAAATAGATTTAAGTTATGTAAAAACATATACTTGAATTTGAAATAAAATCATCAGATCGAAAATGTAATTGTGTTGAAAATCTGATTTTGAGTACTCATTTGATAAACCATTTCAATAATCGTTTAAAACCAAACCATGCAAAAATATCCCAAAAATCCAAAATCAATGTCCTATACCACAGTCCATATATAATAATTAAACAGACCGAAAAATACCAAATAATAAAGTTTTAAAGTTTATACGTCAAATGTCCAAGTCCACCTCTGTAGCCAAGCCTATGTCTTAACCTCGTGGGTTATCTGAAAAGTCAAGAAATTGAAGGGTGAGCTTTCAAAGCCCAGTGTGAATTCAACATAAAAGAAATAGTATTTAAGCCTTACATTTCATATATATATATAAACACTTATATTTCAACATAATATCACTGTAACACCCCTAACCTGAATCTGTCGCCAGAACAGGGTTATAGAGTATTACCGAAGTTTTAAAATTTAAACAGATAGAAAATTCAAACTTTTCATAACATATAACATTCATGTCAGAAACCAATCATAATCATGCATATTGCCCCTAATACGAGCCCTTGAGGCCCAAAATACACATTAGAAACAAATCAGGACTAAATAAAAAATTTAGAGAATATTTTGGAAACATATAAAATTTTCTAAACTGTAGAGGTCACACGGCCGTGTGACTCACACGGACAAGAGACATGCCCGTGTCTTAGGCTGTGTGGGCATTCCAAATAAGGATGCACGTTCATGTCCCAAACTGTATCCGTGCTTGTAGAACTCACTGACTTGTGCCACACGGGCAAGCCACACGCTCGTGTGCTAGGCCGTGTGAGCACGCTAACTTAGACACTTAAAAAGATACAAGGAACACACGACTGAGATACATAGCCATGTCATTTGGCCATGTGTCACACACGGTTGAGACACACGCCCATGTCTCTACCCGTGTGGACAAAAATAGACCATTTTACAAGCCACATTTCTCACCCAACTTAGCATCCACCTACACTTCACATTTTGCATATACACAAGTCATAATTAGGCATCCAAAACAAGCCAAAATCAAGCCTTAAACATGTAAAATCATCACATACAACCAATATGCCCTTAGGCACCTCAAATGTTAGCATGTCAACCATGTTTCCAAATTTACCTAAGTGACCAAATACATATATGCATAATTATATCAAAGCCTATCTTGTAGGTCACTTATCAAGCTCACCCATTCGGTACCCAAGATACCCATTAACAAGGTAAATCATTTTGCATCTCTTCATGTCACTTAACTTACTTACCAAAACATACCAATATTTCCAAATGGTACCAAATATGCCATTCTAAACCAATCATCAATATACCTATAAGTTTTCCATAACAAAGCATTAAAGCACACCAAGGTATATAACATATCTTATATGCATATTCAAAGAACATTTTACTTTCCATCATTCTACCATATCAAACACATATCAAATATAATAAGGCCACATATATATGTACACATCAAAATATACCAAACATAAGCCATATAAGTGGTTAATCTCAACAAAACACTTATATGCCAAACATTGACCAAATTAACATATACATACCATTATAATCGAAATTAAATTACCAAAAGTACCAAAAGAGCCGATGGATAGTGTGATATAGCTCTGACAAGCTTCCAACCCGAATGAGCTTCCAAATAACTATAAAACATGGAAAATAACACAGAGTAAGCATTTAAACTTAGTAGATTCGTATAGAATAGAATTTCACTTACCATTTAGTCACATATAAGTAAGCATACAAAGCATATCCAAACTCAATTTGGCCAAAACCCTAGACACATATCCTCATCAACCATGTTAGTCATGTTGTAACAGCTCAGTTTTAGATAAATCAAAATTGTGGTTTTGGGACCACAAATCCAATGTTGGGAAATTATTTTAATATTATTTTAAGTGTTTACATCATGATAATATACATGTGTGAAAATTTTATGAACTAATTTTATTGTTTAATAGCTCAAATTGAGAAAAAGGACTAAATTGCATAAAATGCAAAATTTACATTCTATTAGTTAAAGGTGTCAAATTGCTTTGGCTTTTAAATATGATGGCCTTAAATGGTAATTAGACCATTTTAAAGGTTAATGGACATTAATGGACATCCATTATATGTTTTATATGTTTATAATAAAGGTTATATTAGTAAATTGATTAACTAAGTAATAATAAATAAAACAAAATATAAAGCCATTTGATTATCATCATTTTTGGCTGAATGAAGCTTGTAGAAAAGCTAAAATAGGGTTTTACATTCAGCTGGGTTAATTCAAGCAATTAAGGTACAATTTTTAATATGATTTTTATGATTTTTACGTTTTTGAGATCGTTGCCTTGTATTCTAGCTAGCACGTACCTTGGATTTTGAAAATTTTAAAGGTTTAACATATTGCCATTGTTGAATGCTTGAGTAATTGTATGATTGATCATAGATTATGAAGGTTAATTAATAGATTAATAGTTTTTGTAAAGTAATTTTTGACAAAAATGTCAAATAGGGGTTAAATTGAAAAATATGCAAATTGAGTGGTTAAAATGTGAAATAAATGAAATTTTTGGGCTTCTAAGGACTTATATGCAATTCAGCCATGTATGGGCTAAGTGAAATTATGTGAATTTTGTGTATTTATGAAATAGGGACTAAATTGTAAAAATGTGGAAGTTTAAGGGCTAATATGAAAATTTGCTTAAATGCGTGTTATAGAATAAATTGAAAGAATATGTGATTGAATAAGTAAATTTTGAATATATTTAGATCAAGAAAAGAGGAATCCGGAATTAGATCGGGGGAAAGGAAAGATTTTTGAGTAATTGACTCATTTCGTCGTTTTCATACTTGAGGTAAGTTCGTATGTAACGAGCTCTATTATAATTGTATTTAAATGGTTTGATCTTGCATAAATTGTAAATTTTAGACTATAAACTTGTTTCACCATTATTGAAAAATGATTCGACAATGATTTGAAATGATTCGACTATGATTTGGTATTGGAAAATTCCCGGTTGAACCTTAGGAATAGTCTAGGATATTAATGACATGTCATTAGAGTATTAAGTTGGCTTCAAGCCATGATATCATCATTTTGGGTGTGAGTTATAACTTGATTTGGCTACAGGCCATGGTATAGGTATTTTGGAGAAAAGTTACCTTAATTTGGCTACGGGCCATGGTATAGGTACTCATCGATTGAGATCCTTAAATATCCAACTTCTATTCTGGATGGTTCAATTGGAAATTGAAAGAGGTGTATTAGAATGAGATTGATACAAGTTAGTTTAGGTACATACGTAAAGTTTATAAACATTGAATCCATGAAATGGATGAATTCTTAGTAAGCTATTAAATGAATGCTTGAATGGTTAAGATTTAATGTATTTGTATTATCTTGCATTTATATTGATTGAATTGTGATTGAATGGTGAAGTTGCTCATTAAGTTAATACAAACGTACTAAGCTATAAAGCTTACTTTCTGTTATTTTTGTAACACCCCAAGCCCAGCCTGGACGTTATGGCCAAGTCTGACGCATCACATTGACTACGGTTGGTTGTGTTCTTTGTTTATGGTAATCAGGGTGATTTTGTAAAACAATGGTTAATTGTTTACTAAGAAAAAAACACCGATTAATTAAGTCTTTAGGTTATCCATTTGTTACGCTCGTTGTGTTTTGAAATCGTTTATTAATTTTGAAAGAAAACCCACACAGCCTGAATGTAACAGTTTAAATTGAGTATAAGTAAAACAAATAACAAAACCATAAACTTTACGAGCGGCCTTATTTCAACTTAAAATCCAAAAAAATTAAAGTAAGTAAAGGCTAATCAAAACACATGAAGAAAACCGAATTTGCAGAGCATATGGCCATTCCGAATCCCTCACAGCTCCAAGTCCACTATGGTTGGGGATTTCCTGCATGGATGAAATTAAGGGGTGAGTTTGGAAAACTCAGTGTGTAAAATAACCCAACCATAGTCCAAATTAGATCAAACTACAGAAACAGATTAAGTTGGGCCTTATCCCTATACAGAATTTAGAATGAAGCCCATAGGCCCATAACAGATACAGAACAGATATTTCATGGATGTAGAAAACCCAACCCATATCCATCCGTATACACCCCCATACCAACCTTACACCATGTGGGGAGACAACTCGACCCACCCATCCGCTACACACCACAGAAATTGTAGCATGGCTGCCAGAACAGATATTGTGACAGAGTCACCAGATACAGATATTGTGACAGAGCCACCAGAACAGATATTTGTGGCATAGCCACCAGAAACAGACATTTGTGGCATAGCCACCAGAACGCTTCCTCCATCAATATAACCGATATCCCATGCAACAGATATACATGTCATGGCATACAACATACAGAATCAGAATAGAATGCATTTCAGTCAAAATTAACCCTAGGGGTATAACGGTCACTTTGCACCTAGGGGTATAATGGTAATTTTTATACTTAGGGGTATTTTAGTAAATTTACTATTTTAGGTTTTTCATGCATATTACAGCCATTCACGTATTAACAGAAACACTTACCGAGCATTTTTACCGAATTGGGCCTGTTGGCCCACTAACCTAATTTCGTCCTATTAAGCCCAAATATATCGAAGTGCACGAAATTGCGCAATCTGCAATCTTACCGCTTGAGATTACCAGGATTAACAAACAAACTATCTCACGAGCGCTCGCACGCTCGTAAGTTCACAAAATGCTGGCTCTTCAGTATTTCAACTTTTCGGCTTTTGCCGATCTAGTCTATAAGTGGGTGTCGTTTACACACCTGTTTTGTGAAGAATTGACGACGGGGTCCCCTTACGATATCCTACAATCGGTTACCCACATGTTAGACTACAAGTCGATAACTATCATGTATTAAACTCATTACCATATTCGGCCATTAACACCTTAGGCCCTAAAGTTCTTACCTTTGCCGAAATTTGGACTAGATCTAGATGTCCAACAGTGTTAGCCTTCGAAGCCCTTTGCTGAATGTCCCCCTTGTCCACACTAGCGCACACAAAACCAAAAGAAAGAGGACAATATTCCCTTAGTCCAAACATTAGCCACCCTTAGTTGATAGGGATTTCGACTTTTACCTTAAAACATGAGTAACTAATGAAAAATTTGAGCACTTACCTAAAACGTTACGACACTACTCCCGATCTACTGTAGATCCAATCACCGCACAAGAAGAGAAAATTATAATCAAAGATTTGGCTTCTGAAGTACCTCAGTGTAGAAAAGTTTCAGTTTGAAAGAAAGGATGAGAGGCTCAGCTTCAATGGAGGTTCGGCTAACCAACTTTGATAAGGGTTAATGAGGAAAAGAAGAAGAGAAATATGGAGGATATAGGTTCGGCTAAAGAGAAATTGATAGCAGGTATTTGGTTTTGAGGGAAAACAAAGGTGAAAAAGATGAGGGTTAATAAGAAAAGAGAAAAGAAGAGGGGAGGAGATGAGAGAATTCAGTTTTGAAGAAGAGAAAGGATGTAGTTTTATCTTACACAAGTCGACACAAGTGTAGGGTGTAGGTTTCAGCTTCTAGTAAAAGAAAGAAAAAGAGAAAAACCTAAGGCAACCTACCCTATTTCGGAAAAATAGGAGAATGACCAAACAAATCCCGAAAATGTACAAAAGAATTCAACAACCACTAATCCAAATGCCGAGATTGCAAACACTAAGAGGCCTAGCCGAATTTGTGCTTACAGAGTCCCCTATACGGCCAACTCTTGCTTCCTACTCAGACTCCTTGATTTTCTCCCCTTATCCCTCCTTTACTCAATCCCCTGAACAACTCAAACTCTTCGTGACAGAGTTTCACCTGAGTTCCATCACATACCATTCCTGCTCATAAAAAAAATACCTTTATTTGCTTACCTTGTGACTTGAACCTTAGCTCCCCCTTGACTTCGACACGCCACCTTTTTAGCACCTCAGTGGCGTCACCCTGCCACTTTACCATAGGTCTTCTTGTGGCCTATTCTACCAATGTAATCTTAAAAGCCCAATACACTAGAACCCCCTTTTCTTTTAAAATCAAAATTTATTAAATCTACTAGGTTTTAACTTAGACTTGGGCCTTGTAGAGGCCCACTAACATTCTTAAACATGATTTATACAATCGGAACATACAAAAACCAAGATTCACCAAAACTCACAGAAATCCTAAAAAGTCCCAAAAATCAGGGCGTTACAACTCTACCCTCCTTAAAGAAATTTCGTCCTCGAAATTTACCTGATTCAAACAGATGAGGGTATTGTTGACGCATCGCCACTTCTGGTTCCCAAGTAGCTTCCTCTCTGCCATGATTACGCTAGAGTACGTTTACCAATGGAACTGACTTCCTTCTTAGAACCTTAACATCTCGATCCAATATCTGCACAGGCTCTCCCTCGAAGGTCAAATCAGGCTGCACTTCAATCTCTGCAACCGGGACAACATGAGTAGGGTCAGAACGATATCGCCTTAACATGGAGACGTGAAAAACATGGTGAATCCTGTCTAACTCCGAGGTTATTCCAATTGGTAAGCTACTGGACCTACTTGCTTAAGAACCCGATAAGGCTCGATGAATCGCGGACTCAACTTGCCCTTCTTACCAAACCTTAATATCTTCTTTCAAGGAGAAACCTTCAAGAAGACCATATCACCCACTGAGTACTCAATCTCCTTACGCTTCAAATCTACATATGACTTTTGCCTATTAGATGCTTCTTTTAACCGATATCTGATTATTTTGACCTTATCTTCAGTATTCGCTACCAACTCAGGTCCAAGAACCTGTCATTCTCCCAATTCAGTCCAACAACTAGGTGTACGACACCTACGTCCATACAACGCTTCATATGGTGCCATTCGGATACTCGCCTGATAACTGTTGTTATACGCAAACTCTGCCAACAGCAAGTAATCTTCCCAACTACCTCGGAAGTCAATAACGCATCCCCTCAACATGTCTTCCAAAATCTGAATAACCCTTTCCGACTGACTATCAGTCTGAGGATGAAAAGCCGTGCTAAAGTTCAATCGCATTCCCACTGCCTCATGCAACTTTTTCCAAAATCGAGATGTGAACCTAGGATCCCGGTCAGAAATAATTGAGACTGGGACTCCATGAAGTCGAACGATCTCCGCCACATACAACTTAGCTAACTTCTGAAGTGAATAATCAGTGCGGATAGGTATGAAATGAGTAGATTTGGTCAACCTATCCACAATCACCCAAACCGAGTCCTTCGTCGGTGTCAAGGGTAACCCACTCACAAAGTCCATGGTTACCCTCTCCCACTTCCAAAGTGGTATCTTCACTGGCTGTAAAAGTCCAGAAGGTAGCTGATGCTCAGCTTTCACTTGCTGGCATGTCAGACATTTCCCCACAACCTCCGTTACTTCTCGTTTAAGCCCAGGCCACCAATATAATTCTCGCAAGTCGCGATACAACTTATTCTCTCCAGAATGGATAGCACAAAGTCCTCCATGAGCTTCTTTCAGTATTGACTGCCTTAGGTCGGAGTCCTTCGGAATGCAAACTCTTCCTCGAAAACACAAAACTCCTTCACTATTCAACCCAAACTCAGAAGTTTCCCCTTTCTTAACTTGTTGGAATCGAGAAACTAAAGACTCATCCTTCAACTGCTTTTCCCTAATCTGATCCACCCAGGTTGGCCTTACTTGTAACTCAGCCAACAAACTACCATCATCATACAGACTCAAACGAGCAAACATTGCTCTTAGATCAGATACAGTTCTATGGCTTAGGGCATCGGCTACCACATTAGCCTTGCCTAGGTGATACTCAATCGAACAGTCATAATCCTTCGGTAACTCTATCCATCTTCGTTGCCTAAGGTTGAACTCCTTCTGAGTCAGCAAGTACTTAAGACTCTTATGATCCGTGTATATGACACACCTTTCTTCGTACAAGTAGTGTCTCTAAATCTTAAGTGTAAAAATTACTGCTGCCAATTTTAAATCATGAGTAGGATAGTTTACTTCGTGAGGCTTAAGCTGTCGTGATGCATAAGCAACCAGCTTACCCTCTTGCATCAACACATAGCCCAAACCCACATGTGATGCATCACTGTACAAGGTAAAATCCTTCCTAGACTCCGGCTGAATTAATACAGGTGCCTCGGTAAGAACTTTCTTCAATTTCTCAAAAGCTTCCTGCTGCTTATCGGTCCAAACAAACGGTGCTCTTTTCATTATAAGCTTTTTCAATGGTGCTGCCAACACAGAAAAATCTTCCACAAACCTTCTATAGTACCCTGCCAAACCCAAGAAACACCAAATTTTTAACACCGACCTAGGTGGGTTCCACTCCAGAATCGCTTCAATCTTTCGAGGGTCCACCTTGATCCCCTTAGCAGAGACAACATGACCTAAGAAGGTTACCTCCCTCAACCAGAATTCACACTTACTGAATTTCGCATAAAGTTCCTTCTCCTTCAACACTTGCAGCATAATGCGGAGATGCTCAACATGCTTCTCTTCAGTTTCAGAATATACAAGAATATCGTCAATAAAAATGACTACGAATCGATCTAAAAATTGTTGGAATACACGATTCATCAGATCCATGAATGCTGCAGGAGCGTTCGTCAGTCCAAATGGCATAACCAGAAACTCGTAATGACTATACCGAGTCCTGAATGTCGTTTTATGAATATCAACCTCATTGACCCTTAACTGATGATATCCATATCGAAGATCGATCTTGGAGAATACCGAAGCTCCTCTAAGTTGGTCAAACAGATCATCGATTCTTGGTAGAGGGTACTTATTCTTAATCGTCAGTTTGTTCAACTGCCAATAATCGATGTACATCCGCATCGTCCCATCCCTTTTTTCCATAAACAACACTGGTGCTCCCCACGGAGACACACTCTGCCTAATAAAGCCTCTATCCAACAACTCTTGAATCCGTGCTTTCAGCTCCACTAACTCCTTCGGTGCCTTCCTGTATGGTGCAATGGACACTGGTGCCGTTCCAGGCAACAAGTCGATTTCAAACTCGACTTCTTGGTTTGGAGGCAATCTCGGAAGCTTCTTTGGAAAAACATCTTGGAATTCCTTAGCGGTTCTAACCTTATCCACTGTCAGCCCCTCAGTCTCTGACTAACTTACAAAGGCCAAATAAGCCTCACAACCCTTACGAATCCACTTCTTGGCTCTCAACGCTAACACCACATTGGACAAATAATCCCTTTGCTCACCTATCACCATAACCTCCTCACCCTCTGCGGTCTTTAACACCATTCGCTTAGTGACACAATCCAGAATTGCCCTATGCTTAACAAGCCAGTCCATTCCCAAAATAAGGCCGAACTCTCTGAACGGTAACTCCATCAAGTCTCCAGAGAAAATCTTACCTTGAGTTTCTAAAGGCACGTCTCTATACAGTTTGTCTACCCTAACTGAGTGGCCTAAAGGACTTAGTACCGATACCCCACTCAAAGTCTCCTCAGAGTGCACACCCAACGACCCAGATATGGCACATGCAATATACGAATGAGTAGATCCAATATCTATTAGAGCACTGTACAGCATGCTAGAAATCAAGAACGTACCAGTTATGACATCGAGTGCATCACCCTCTTTTCGACGACGAGCTGCATACACCAACGTTGGCTGACGAGCCTCAGCATTTTCGGCACCCCTGCCAAGTGCTCCTCGACCCTGACCATTTCCATTACCGCCCCCACCTTGTCCACATCCTCTCGGTGGTTGTGGTCCACCTCTCACTGGTTGAGCAACCCTCTATTCTGCAACTAGAACCTGATCTATTTTCTGAGGACAGTCCTTGACTTTGTGCTCCATAGATCTGCACCGAAAACAAGCACCATAACATCTCCTACACTCGCCCAGATGTACCTTACCACAATCCCCACAAACTTGCGGTCTAACAATATTCATCGGAACTGCTCGAACTGGCTCTTCCACTCTTACTCTTTTAACATTCCTATTTGCACCACCTGAAGGTCCTGAATCCTTTCAAAAATGGTTTCGATCCTTCTCACGATTCTGTATTTCAGTACGCTTCACCTCCTCAGCTATCTTAGCTTTCACCACCAAAGCAGCAAAGTCACGCTCCCTCTGCGGAGCAATCAGCACCCTAAGTTCATCTCTAAGACCATCCTCGAAGCACACACTATGTTCATACTCTGTAGCGACTATCCCAATTGTGACAGCCCTAAAGTGACCCTAGTCGAAAAGCGGTTTCGGGACCGCTAAACCGAGTCACCAAATTATTTGAATATGATAATTATTGTCTAAAATATGTGAATATGAATGTGTGAAAGTTTTAAGCTTTGATTTAGTTAATTGCATGTGAATTTAGTTAATAGGACTTATGTGTGACACTTTTGAAATGTGATAGGTTAATCTATAAGGATCTATTAGTGCATGTAATCAAAGGGGTGGACTTGCATGTCAATTTCCCCCATTTAATTAGTAGTGGCCAGCCATGACAATAAGGGTGGACAAAGTGTGATGGGTAAAACATGTCATAAACATGTTGTGTTAATGGTTTATGTTAGAAATGATAAAATAATAATGGTTAGTAGGATGATGAAAAAAAAAGAAAAGGTTCTCATTTGTTTCTTCATGACCGAAAAATCAAAGGAAGAAGGGGAAGAAAAGGTTGAGGAGGTTCGGCCATACTTGTATCTAGATTAAGGTATGTTTGATGATGTTCCATGAGATGCATGCATGTTTTAGTTGTTAGCTTGAGTACTACCTAGCCCATGGTTTAAATCTTTGCTATGTGATGGAGATGATATTCGGCCATGGGTGTTGTCTTCTTGGGTGGTGTTTGATGTTGGTGATGATGCATGAAGATGAGTTAAGTTTCGGCTAAGGTGGATTTGTGTTGATGTCATTTGCATGCTAAATGTGAAGCTTTATAATGATACATGTGATGGTGGATTGATGCCTCTTGGATTTTCTTTTTAGCATTTTTTTTGAGATAGACATTAGGTTCTTTGTTTAACCCATGACCAAAATTGAAATGGTATGGTGTCTTGATGCATTCGGCCATAGTAGGAAATATGGTTGTTGTTCATGTTATTTGCATGAGAAATGGTAGTAAGGTGAAGTGCAAATATTAGTATTTGATTACTAGTGTACATATGTGTATTAGCCGAGTTTTGAACTTGAAACAAAATGGTATGTAGTTAATACAAGTAACCATATTTGTAGGAAGCATTAAGCATATAATTGGCCTCAACATAGACATGCATATTCGGCCACATGAGATAGATTGGTGTTGCATGTATTCGGTTAAGGGCAAGCATATTGATGCTTTTATCTTGACTTAGATAATCGGCTCAAGGAGAATTTGTTAAAGTGCTTAGTTAATTGATATTAGGTTAATGATGTGTGTATTCGGTCATGAAGGTGCACATGAGGAAATGTTAGATTAATTGTACTAAATTGCTCAATGTGATTAAAAATGCGTATGACCGCTTTGTATTTGAGCTAAAGGTGGCCATATGACCTATCAACTCCTTGTCATATTCGGCCATAAGCTAGCATAATGAGACCTTAATAAGTTAAATTTGCTTGAATTAGCTCAAGAGCTTAGAGGACCAAAGTTGGACAAGGGAAAGGAAAAGTGATCGAATAGCCGCCGAAATCGTTCGACAACATCCGAGGTAAGTTTTCGAGTAATGAAACTTAGTTTACGATTTGATTAAGTCATGACGTATAGTCATAACAAAAATACGGTGATATAATGATTCTACTTGAATTATATGTTGAATTAATTAGTCTATACGTATGATGGGTAGCCGTATGTGCATAGAGATCATGTCATAAAGCAAATCAAAATCGTGCTCTTTGTATGTGGCTATTGAGCCGAAATTAGTAAGTGTGATAAGTGTCTTGTGTTTGAGCTTTGGTAATGAAAATTAAATATGGATGTGTCGTGATTATTGATATATGTGCATGGTTATTCGAATGATATCCGGGCTAAGTCCCGAAGGCTTTTATGCTAGTGACTATATCCGGACTAAGATCCGAAGGCATTTGTGCGAGTTGCTATATCCGGGCTAAGACCCGAAGGCATTTGTGCTAGCGATTATATCTGGGCTAAGTCCCGAAGGCATTTATGCTAGTGACCATATCCGGGCTAAGACCCGAAGGCCTTGTGCGAGTGGTTATATCCGGCTAAATCCCGAAGATACTTGGGTTTGGGAATGAGCAATCTTGCTGTAATAATTTCAATTAATATGCTCGTAAAATCCCAACGATGAGGTATGTTTCGTATGTGCATTGAGATAATTGATTCCCTCTAAATAGTATTTGCTCAATCGACTAACAAGCTTCTAGCTTTTAGACAAGTTGATTCCTTACGTATGAATATAAAGGTTGGAAATGTGAAGTAGGTATGATTGTGAGAATATGTGTATATGAAATTATTCGTTTAGTCGTATGAATGCTATACTTCAGTTGTGCATGATTTCATTGCTCAAAACTTACTAAGCATTAAATGCTTACTCCGTTCTTTGAATCTCTGTTTTATAGATTTTGGTTCGTCAGCTATCAGACTCGGGATTGTCGAAGTTGAAGTCGTCCACACTATCAAAACCCTTTTGGTACTCTTTTAGTTGAACTCTGCTAATGGCATGTATAGGACTACCCTCTTTGTTGTTAGTCATGTACCCTTTGGTTTTGTATAAATTTGGATAGCCATGCGAAAATGGCTTATATATACTTTGAGCATAGCATTATAATCGTTTTGTATGTTGCACCTTGAGAGGTATGGAAATGTTTGGTAACGATTAGCCATTGGGATGGTTAATCATGATCATTTTGGTGCTTTGTATGACAAATTCTAGTTGATTCATGGAAAACCATGAAATAGGTAAAGTTTACCTTAAAAAGAGATGCTGACAGCAGCAGTGGTGTGGATTTGAAAAATCACTAAAAATAGTAGGATTGGAATTAAATAGTGAATAAATTATGTAATCGAACCTTGATGAATCTACTTTCATATGGAAGAAACGAAACGATCATATGAGTGGTTTTTTAAGAGATATTTAAGTTTTTGTGGAACAGGTCCAGAGCAATTTCTGGATCCCCTGATCTGACTTTGGAAATTCACTATAAATTAACCAGAGAAAATTAGAAGTCATTCCATATATGTATAGATTCCTTTTTGTGTCTAGTTTCGTTAGAAACAATTGGAATAAGTATTGAAGCCCTGTACAGGAAGATAGCTAAATCGTATTGCATGAAGGTCAGAGTAGTCGAACCCTGTAACAGGGGAGACTTTAACTAATAAACTGTACTAATTGGCTTGACCAAAAATTCTAGAAAAAAATTTGTAGAAAGATATGTGAGTCTAGTTTGAGGTAAAATTTACAAAACTGGTTTTTGAGTTTTGGAACTCAAGATATGGTTTTTAAGGTGACAGTGACGCAGTTAGCCAGCTTGTCTGGAAATTTTAAATGAACTGTGTTTTACAATGAAATAAGTCCGTAAATACCTCGTGTTCGACTCCGGCAACGGTCTCGGATACGGGGTGTTACAATTTCATTGGTATAAGAGTGCGGTTTAGTCGATTCTAGGACTACCGTAATACGTTTGGGTCTAGCTATACATGCCATTATGTGATTATTTGATAGTGTGGTGATTTCTGACAATTGAAAATGTGTTTTTTTATAGTAATGGATCCCGATCCCAATCGAGCGGTAGCTGATGATCTTGAGAGTGTAGCGCCTGCTCCCGCACAAGGGACAGCGCCGGCGGACTCTCAACCTATTGCTAGAAATCCGAATGATGAGGCTAGACAAGCTTTTTATAGCGTGATGAATGATTGGTTCAACCAATACATTCGAACTAATACGGCTGTTCCACAACCTCCATTCCCGACTAATACCACCCCGCACCTACAATACCTCCGGCAACTGACCAAATAAGGTCAAATAAGCCCCCAGTTGACAGAATCTGAAAACACGGGGCTACTAAATTTAAAGCTACGGACAGCGATGATGCCGAGCAAGCTGAATTTTGGTTGGACAACACTATTCGGGTACTCGATGAGCTATCCTGCACACCTGATGAGTGCCTAAAGTGTACTATCTCCTTGCTACGTGATTCTGCCTACTATTGGTGGAATACGTTGACTTCTGTTGTGCCCAGAGAGCAAGTAACTTGGGAGTTTTTCCAAACTGAGTTTCGGAAAAAGTATATCAGTCAGAGATTCATGGATCAAAAACGGAAGGAATTTCTTGAACTTAAACAAGGTTCCATGTCGGTTACCGACTATGAACGAAAGTTTGTAAGGCTTAGCCGGTACGCTAGAGAATGTATCTCTTCAGAAGCCGTGATGTGTAAACGTTTCGAGGATGGGCTGAATGACGATATAAAGCTGTATGTTGGCATTTTGGAAATCTGAGAATTTGTGGTACTTGTCGAGCGAGCTTGCAAAGCCGAGGAGCTCAGTATGGAGAAAAGAAAAGCTGAGGTGGGAGCAAAGGAGTTTCGTAAGAGGTCTTCGGGGAAGCCCTTCCAACAGTCATAGAAGAAATTTAGAGATGACTTAGGCCGGTCTAGAGACACTTTGGGTTTTTCTAGACGAGATCGCGATCGACCCCCTGTGAGTGCACGAGCCACTTCGGTCGCCAGTGTTGGAAATGATCGTCGAGATAGAACAGAGTGTTAGTATTGTGGTAAATGGCATTCGGGGAGTTGTAGATTCCATGACCGCTCCTGTTACAAGTGCGGATCAGCTGACCACTTTATTAAAGATTGCCTGCGATTGTCTGAACAGAACGTAAATCAGAGTGGGAAACCTGGTGCTACTACTGCTCGGGGTAGACCATCTAGGAATACGGGCAATGCTAGTGGCGGTCAGAGAGGATCTAGAGATTCTACAACCAGATCTGAGGCTCGTGCTCCTACTAGAGCTTATGCCATACGCGCACGCGAGGACGCTTCTTCGCCAGATGTTATTACCGGTACTTTTATTCTCTTTGATACTAATGTGATTGCTTTGATTGACCCTGGTTCTACTCATTCTTATATATGTGAAACCTTAGCATCCAGTAAGACTCTACCTGTTGAGTCTACTGAGTTTGTAATTCGGGTGTCAAATCCTTTGGGTCGTTACGTGCTTGTCGACAAAGTGTGCAAGAAATGTCCCCTAGTAATTCGAGGTTCCTGTTTTTCGGCCGATTTGATGCTTTTACCGTTTGACGAATTTGATGTTATCCTTGGTATGGATTGGTTGACCGTACATGATGCAATTGTAAATTGCAAAAAAAAACCATCGATTTAAGGTGTGTAAATAACAAGGTAATCCGAGTTGAGTCTACTGACTTGAATAGGTTGCCAGCTGTAATATCATCAATGTTGGCTCAGAAATATGTAAGAAAGGGGTGTGAAACATACCTTGCGTATGTACTTGATAATAAAGAGCCATAAAGGAAACTTGAATCTGTGCCGGTGGTTTGTGAATACCCGGATGTTTTTCCCGAAGAATTACCGGGTTTACCACCTGTTCGGGAGGTAGAGTTTGGTATTGAGCTTGTACCTGGGACTACACCGATTTCGATAGCTCCATATCGTATGGCACCAACCGAGTTAAAAGAGTTGAAAGCTCAGTTGCAAGAGTTGACGGATAGAGGTTTCGCTCGACCAAGTTTCTCACCTTGGGGTGCACCAGTATTGTTTGCGAAAAAGAAGGACGAAACCATGAGGTTGTGCATCGACTATCATCAGCTGAATAAAGTGACAATAAAGAATAAATATCTGTTACCGCGTATTGATGATTTGTTTGATCAACTAAAGGGAGCCTCGGTGTTTTCAAAGATAGATTTGAGATCGGGTTATTATCAGTTGCGAATTCGAGATTCGGACATACCCAAAACTGCTTTTAGAACGAGATACGGTCACTACGAATTCTTAGTGATGCCGTTTGGGCTCACTAATGCCCTGCGGTATTTATGGATCTGATGAATCGGATCTTCAGACCGTATTTAGACCGGTTTGTAGTTGTGTTTATTGATGACATCTTGGTCTACTCAAGAGACGAAACCGAGCATGCTGAGTACCTGAGATTAGTGTTGCAGATTTTACGAGATAAGCAATTATATGCTAAGTTCAGTAAGTGTGAGTTCTGGTTGAGAGAGGTGAGCTTCTTGGGTCATGTGGTATCCGCATCGGGTATTCGAGTTGATCCGAGCAAAATTTCAGCCATACTTAACTGGAAGCCTCCGAGAAATATTACTGAGGTTCGGAGCTTTTTGGGACTTGCCGGTTACTACCGACGGTTTGTAAAAGGTTTCTCGATGATAGCCACACCAATGAAGAAACTACTTCAGAAAGATGTTAAGTTTGAATGGATGGAAAAGTGTCAGAAAAGTTTCGATAAATTGAAAACTCATTTGACGGAAGCTCCAGTACTAGAGCAGCCCGAATCAGGAAAGGAGTTCGTCATTTACAGTGATGCATCCTTACTTGGGTTGGGTTGTGTATTGATGCAAGAAGGTCGAGTTGTAGCGTATGCGTCGAGGCAACTGAAGCCACATAAGAAAAATTATCCAACCCATGATCTCGAACTGGCTGCCATCGTATTCGCTTTGAAAATATGGCGAAATTACTTATTTGGTGAGAAGTGCCATGTATATTCGGATCACAAAAGTCTCAAATATTTGATGACTCAAAGAGACTTGAATCTGCGACAAAGACGTTAGCTCGAGTTGTTGAAAGATTATGAGCTTGTCATTGACTATCACCCGGGAAAGGCTAATGTGGTTGCGGATGCCTTAAGTCGTAAAACACTGTTTGCTTTACGAGCGATGAATGTACACTTGTCTGTTCTATCCGAAAATGTGTTAGTGGCAGAATTAAAGGCCAAACCATTGTTGATTCATCAAATTCGTGGAGCTCAGAAAGTCGATGATGAACTGGTTCCAAAACGGGCTGAATGTGTTTTGAATATGGAATCAGAGTTTCAAATTGATGATGACGATTGTTTGAGGTTCAAAAGTCGTTTGTGTGTTCCAAGAAATTCAAAACTTATTTCGATGATTCTGAATGAAGCTCATTGTAGCCGAATGTCAATTCACCCGGGGAGTACGAAAATGTACAACGATCTGAGACGTCAGTTTTGGTGGCATGGTATGAAACGAGACATTTTCGATTTTGTTTCGAAGTGCTTAGTATGTCAGCAAGTGAAGGCGGAACATCAAGTGCCTATGGGATTACTTCAGCCGATCATGATACCTGAATGGAAATGGGATCGAGTCACGATGGATTTTGTAACTGGGTTGCCAGTGCCGGCAAGTAAGAAAGATGCGATTTGGGTTGTTGTTGATAGACTGACTAAGTCGGCTCACTTTATCCCTGTACGCACGGATTTTTCATTGGATAAACTAGCTGAATTGTATGTTTCTCAGATTGTGAGATTACACGGGGTACCTATTTCTATTGTGTCGGATAGAGATCCGAGATTCACCTCGCGATTTTGGAAGAAATTGCAAGAAGCTTTGGGTACCAAGTTGCATTTTAGCACCGCTTTTCATCCCCAAACCGATGGTCAATCCGAGCGGATAATTCAGATACTCGAGGATATGTTAAGATGTTGCATCCTTGAGTTTAGTGGTTCATGGGAACTGTATTTACCTTTGATTGAATTCGCTTACAACAATAGTTTTCAATCAAGTATTAAGATGGCACCTTACGAGGCTTTGTACGGTCAAAAATGCCGTACACCATTGTTTTGGACTGAGCTCGGTGAAACTAAAATTTTCGGAGTTGATTTGATTAAAGATGCTGAGCAGAAAGTAAAAATAATTCGTGAAAGTCTGAAGGCAGCATCAGATCGTCAGAAGTCGTACGCGGATTTGAAACAAAAGGACATTGAGTATCATGTGGGAGATAAAGTGTTTCTTAAAGTTTCACCTTGGAAAAAGATACTCAGATTTGGGCGTAAGGGCAAATTGAGTCCGAGGTTCATCGGGCCATATGAAATATCCGAACGAGTCGGTCCAGTTGCGTATAGATTGATTTTTCCCCCTGAACTTGAAAGATCCACAACGTTTTTCATTTTTCGATGCTTCGACGTTACAGATCTGATCCTTCGCACATAATTAGTCCATCAGGGGTTGAAATTCAATCTGACTTGAGTTATGAAGAAGAACCGATTCGTATCCTAGCTTGTGAAGTGAAAGAGTTGCGAAACAAAAGGGTTCCGTTAGTAAAGGTGTTATGGCTCAAACACGGAATCGAAGAAGCTACTTGGGAAACCGAGAACTCTATGATAGAACGATACCCAAACCTATTTACCGGTAAGATTTTCGGGGACGAAAATTTCTTAAGTGGGGGAGAGTTGTGACAGCCCTAAAGTGACCCTAGTTAGAAAGCGGTTTCGGGACCGCTAAACTGAGTCACCAAATTATTTGAATATGATAATTATTGTGTAAAATATGTGAATTTGAATGTGTGAAAGTTTTAAGCTTTGATTTAGTTAATTGCATGTGAATTTAGTTAATAGGACTTATGTGTGACACTTTTGAAATGTGATAGGTTAATCTATAAGGACTATTAGTGCATGTAATCAAAGGGGTGGACTTGCATGTCAATTTCCTTCATTTAATTAGAAGTGGCTGGCCATGACAATAAGGGTGGACAAAGTGTGATGGGTAAAACATGTCATAAACATGTTGTGTTAATGGTTTATGTTAGAAATGATAAAATAATAATGGTTAGTAGGATGATGAAAAAAAAGAAAAGGTTCTCATTTGTTTCTTCATGACCGAAAAATCAAAGGAAGAAGGGGAAGAAAAGGTTGAGGAGGTTCGGCCATACTTGTATCTAGATTAAGGTATGTTTGATGATGTTCCATGAGATGCATGTATGTTTTAGTTGTTAGCTTGAGTACTACCTAGCCCATGGTTTAAATCTTTGCTATGTGATGGAGATGATATTCGGCCATGGGTGTTGTCTTCTTGGGTGGTGTTTGATGTTGGTGATGATGCATGAAGATGAGTTAAGTTTCGGCTAAGGTGGATTTGTGTTGATGTCATTTGCATGCTAAATGTGAAGCTTTATAATGATACATGTGATGGTGGATTGATGCCTCTTGGATTTTCTTTTTAGCATTTTTTTTGAGATAGACATTAGGTTCTTTGTTTAACCCATGACCAAAATTGAAATGGTATGGTGTCTTGATGCATTCGGCCATAGTAGGAAATATGGTTGTTGTTCATGTTATTTGCATGAGAAATGGTAGTAAGGTGAAGTGCAAATATTAGTATTTGATTACTAGTGTACATATGTGTATTAGCCGAGATTTGAACTTGAAGCAAAATGGTATGTAGTTAATACAAGTAACCATATTTGTAGGAAGCATTAAGCATATAATTGGCCTCAACATAGACATGCATATTCGGCCACATGAGATAGATTGGTGTTGCATGTATTCGGTTAGGGGCAAGCATATTGATGCTTTTATCTTGACTTAGATAATCGGCTCAAGGAGAATTTGTTAAAGTGCTTAGTTAATTGATATTAGGTTAATGATGTGTGTATTCGGTCATGAAGGTGCACATGAGGAAATGTTAGATTAATTGTACTAAATTGCTCAATGTGATTAAAAATGCGTATGACCGCTTTGTATTTGAGCTAAAGGTGGCCATATGACCTACCAACTCCTTGTCATATTTGGCCATAAGCTAGCATAATGAGACCTTAATAAGTTAAATTTTCTTGAATTAGCTCAAGAGCTTAGAGGACCAAAGTTGGACAAGGGAAAGGAAAAAGTGATCGAATAGCCGCCGAAATCGTTCGACAACATCCAGGGTAAGTTTTCGAGTAATGAAACTTAGTTTACGATTTGATTAAGTCATGACGTATAGTCATAACAAAAATACGGTGATATAATGATTCTACTTGAATTATATGTTGAATTAATTAGTCTATACGTATGATGGGTAGCCGTATGTGCATAGAGATCATGTCATAAAGCAAATCAAAATCGTGCTCTTTGTATGTGGCTATTGAGCCGAAATTAGTAAGTGTGATAAGTGTCTTGTGTTTGAGCTTTGGTAATGAAAATGAAATATAGATGTGTCGTGATTATTGATATATGTGCATGGTTATTCGAATGATATCCGGGCTAAGTCTCGAAGGCTTTTATGCTAGTGACTATATCCGGACTAAGATCCGAAGGCATTTGTGCGAGTTGCTATATCCGGGCTAAGACCCGAAGGCATTTGTGCTAGCGATTATATCCGGGCTAAGTCCCGAAGGCATTTATGCTAGTGACCATATCCGGGCTAAGACCCGAAGGCCTTGTGTGAGTGGTTATATCCGGCTAAATCCCGAAGATACTTGGGTTTGGGAATGAGCAATCTTGCTGTAATAATTTCAATTAATACGCTCGTAAAATCCCAACGATGAGGTATGTTTCGTATGTGCATTGAGATAATTGATTCCCTCTAAATAGTATTTGCTCAATCGACTAACAAGCTTCCGGCTTTTAGACAAGTTGATTCCTTACGTATGAATATAAAGGTTGGAAATGTGAAGTAGGTATGATTGTGAGAATATGTGTATATGAAATTATTCGTTTAGTCGTATGAATGCTATACTTCAGTTGTGCATGATTTCATTGCTCAAAACTTACTAAGCATTAAATGCTTACTCCGTTCTTTGAATCTCTGTTTTATAGATTTTGGTTCGTCAGCTATCGGACTCGGGATTGTCAAAGTCGAAGTCGTCCACACTATCAAAGCCCTTTTGGTACTCTTTTAGTTGAACTCTGCTAATGGCATGTATAGGACTACCCTCTTTGTTGTTAGTCATGTACCCTTTGGTTTTGTATAAATTTGGATAGCCATGCGAAAATGGCTTATATATACTTTGAGCATAGCATTATAATCGTTTTGTATGTTGTACCTTGAGAGGTATGGAAATGTTTGGTCACAATTAGCCATTGGAATGGTTAATCATGATCATTTTGGTGCTTTGTATGACAAATTCTAGTTGATTCATGGAAAACCATGAAATAGGTAAAGTTTACCTTAAAAAGAGATGCTGACAGCAGCAGTGGTGTGGATTTGAAAAATCACTAAAAATAGTAGGATTGGAATTAAATAGTGAATAAATTATGTAATCGAACCTTGATAAATCTAATTTCATATGGAAGAAACGAAACGATCATATGAGTCGTATTTTAAGAGATATTTAAGTTTTTGTGGAATAGGGCCAGAGCGATTTTTGGATCCCCTGATCTGACTTTGGAAATTCACTATAAATTAACCAGAGAAAATTAGAAGTCATGTCATAGATGTATAGATTCCTTTCTGAGTCTAGTTTCATTAGAAACAAACGGCATAAGTATTGAAGCCCTGTACAGGAAGATAGATAAGTCGTATTGCATGAAGGTCAGAGTAGTCGAACCCTGTAATAGGGGAGACTTTAACTAATAAACTGTACTAATTGGCTAGACCAAAAATTCTAGAAAAAAAATTGTAGAAGGATATGTGAGTCTAGTTTCAGGTAAAATTTACGAAACTGGTTTTCGAGTTTTGGAACGCAGCCAGCTTGTCTGGAAATTTTAAATGAACTGTGTTTTACAATGAAATAAGTCCGTAAATACCTCGTGTTCAACTCCAGCAACGGTCTCGGATACGGGGTGTTACACCAATGGCATACTGGCTTAGCCTCAGAAACTCAGCCACGTACTCAGCAACTGTCTTACCCCCTTGAACCAGATTCAAAAATTCTTTCTTGCGGGCGTCCACATAACTCGCCCCAACATATTTTCCCTTGAAGGCCTTCTTAAACAGCTCCCAAGTCACCCTATCAGCTGGGGTCCCATCTCTCACAGTGAGCCACCACTGATAAGCCTCATCTCGTAGCAATGATATGGCTCCCTTCAGCTTCTACTCTACAGAACAGTCCAAATCATCCATAATCTATTCCGTGGCCTCTAACCAATATTCAGCCACATTCGGGGCTACACCAGATACGCCCCTAAAGATCACTGCTCCATTAGCCCGAAGTCGCTCAAAAATAGATCCTCAAATTCTGTTACCCGTACTTACCCCGGCAACCCTTTCCAGAACACGAAGCATTACCTGAGATAGAGCGTCATCCCCGGCACCTCGATCATGAGACTCCACTTCTGTTGCCGGTGGTACCGGTGCATCTGCCGCCGGCATATGTCCTGAAGACGAAGATCCAGCCCGTGCACTGCCTCGGCCACGTCCACGGCCTCTTCCATGAGCTGCTTTCGTACTCATATTGTATTATCTGATTACTAATTTTATGCATCAATTAAATATTTCGGTGTTTATTGTAGAATCGTAGCCTAGCTACAGTCTCAGTCTACTTATCAAAATTCCTACAGTTTCAGTATCACCCTAACTAGAGTATCATAATAGGGTTTCAGTACAGGCATATAGCTGATAATTCAGAAAAATTCAGAATGATACTTACAGACTTGGGCCGGAGATTCGGTGTGCCACCTTCTCAGAATCAAAATTTTTAGAAAACCAGATTTGCACTCTTTGAAATCATTTATTGTAGAAAGAAAATCTTAAAAAATGAATTCCCAAAGCGATTTTCGAAAATCCTTGTTTTATTTTTTAAAAAATTCCAAAAACTTTTGTTTGTTTGTTTATTTGTTTATTTGTTTTTTTGAGACCCATTCCACAGTCGAGTTGTTACAACTTGGCTCTGATACCACTAAATGTAAAGCCCCAAACCCAGCCTGGACCTTATGGCCAAGTCTGACGCGTCATATTGACTTACGGTTAGTTGTGTTCTTTGTTTATGGTAATCAGGGTGATTTTGCAAAACAATGGTTAATTGTTGACTAAGAAAAAACCACCGATTAATTAAGTCTTTAGGTTATCCATTTGTTACGCTCGTTGTGTTTTGAAATCATTTATTAATATTGAACAAAAACCCACACAGCCTGAATGTAACAGTTTAAATCGATTATAAGTAAAACAAATAAAAAAACCATAAACTTTACAAGCGGCCATATTTCAATTTAAAATCCAAAACAATTAAAGTAAGTAAAGGCTAATCAAAACACATGAAGAAAACCGAATTTGCAGAACATATGGCCACTTCGAATCCCTCACAGCTCCAAGTCCACTATGGTTGGGGATTTCCTGCATGGATGGAATTAAGGGGTGAGTTTGGAAAACTCAGTGTGTAAAATAACCCAACCATAGTCCAAATCAGATCAAACCACAGAAACAGATTAAGTTGGGCCTTAGCCCTATACAGAATTCAAAATGAAGCCCATAGGCCCATAACAGATACAGAACAGATATTTCATGGATGCAGAAAACCCAACCCATATCAATCCGTATACACCCCCGTACCAACCTTACACCATGTGGGGAGACAACTCGACCCACCCATCTGCTACACACCACAGAAATTGCAGCATGGCTGCCAGAACAAATATTGTGACAGAGTCACCATATACAGATATTATGGCAGAGCCACCAAAACAGATTTTTCTGGCATAGCCACTAGAAACAGATATTTGTGGCATAGCCACCAGAACGCTTCCTCCATCAATATAACCCATATCCCATGCAACAGATATACATGTCATGGCATACAACATACAGAATCAAAATATCATACATTTCAGTCAAAATTAACCCTAGGGGTATAACGGTCACTTTGCACCTAAGGGTATATGGTAATTTCATACTTAGGGGTATTTTAGTAAATTTACTATTTTAGGGTTTTCATGCATATTACAGCCATTAACGTATTAACAGAAACACTTACCAAGTGTTTTTACCGAATTAGGCCCATTGGCCCATTAACTCGATTTCAGCCCATTAGGCCCAAATATACCGAAGTGCACGAAATTGCGCACTCTGCAATCTTACCGCTTGAGAATACCAAGATTAACAAACAAACTATCTCACGAGCGCTCGCACGCTCGCAAGTTCACAAAATGCCGGCTCTTCGGCATTTCAGCTTTTCGACTTTTGCCGATCTCGTCTATAAGTGGGTGTCGTTTTGACACCTGTTTTGTGACGAATTGACGACGGGATCCCCTTACGATATCCTACAATCGGTTACCCACATGTTAGACTACAAGTCAGTAACTATCATGTATTAAACTCTTTACCATATTCGGCCATTAACACCTTAGGCCCTAAATGTAATGCCCCCACGCCCGAGACGGTCACCGGAGTCGAGCTTGAGGTGTTACCGAACATAATTTATCAAATTAAGAACTTCGAATCATTTGTTTCTACATTCACAGCTTTCTAGTTACCTATGTCATAGTTACAAGAAAAATCATATCTCAAGTTACAAAACTCGAAATCAAGATACGTAAATTTTCCTTAAATCTAGACTCATATATCTATTTACTAAATTTTTTATAGAATTTTTGGTTTGGCCAATTAGTACAGTTTATTAGTTAAAGTTACCCCTGTTTCAGGACTTGGCTGGACTGACCTCTGTTTACTACGAATCATATATCTCTCTGTAAAAAATTTATATGACTGTTCCGTTTATTTATGCTGAAACTAGACTCAATAAGGATTCTAGGAATATAAAATAAAACACCTAATTATTTTTTTACAATTTATGGTGAATTCCTAACGTTGGAACAGGGGATCCAGAAATCACTCTGGCCCTGTTTCACAAAAATTCAAATTCTTCTAACATATAATTCCTTTACCTATTTTGTTTGTTTTATGTGAAAATATACATATTGGGCTTCAATTTCATATTTAATCCATCACCAAATTCGATTTCTATGATTTTTTGTAAATTTTCAAACTCACGTCAGTGTTGCTGCAATGTTCTGTTTATGGAAAATTTCATCTTTTCATGAGTTTTTATGGACTAGATAACCTATTAACTTTCCATGACATCAAACATGGTCTAAATTAGTCATTTCCATGACCTATCATTATCAAGCATTTTCTCAACCAAATCACCGCCATATCACAAAATTATTTACATGAAATAGGTATATTGCTATACATGCCATACATAAGTTTTACAAACCATTTACCAAAAAATGTCTTTCGGATAGTGTGATCGAACCTTCGACTTGTCCCAATTCTCGAGCCGGTTTGTTCAAAACTACAGTGAATAAAAAGGAGGGAGTAAGCATAAATGCTTAGTAAGTTCATATGCAAATAACAAGTAACATAACAATACAATTATACCAAACAACCTTAGCATAGTATTACCAAAACATATATCACATTTCTAAACATCATTCATCATCTTACCACCTTATCGTTGTTGTATCTATTTTCAACCCGAGGGTTAAGTACATACCTGTCCAAAGTGTCCATTTCACAACACTTACCAAAACGTCACTTGCATCTTAAGTGTTCTTCCATTTCACTAGAAATTTTACCTGTTGAACACATCGGAATATAACTCGGATACATGGATAATTTGCACACATATGAAATCAAGAAATCATGTAACCCACCCCTAAGTGAACTCAGACTCAACTCAACGAGCTTAGGCATTCGTATCCATAAGTGAACTCGGACTCAACTCAACGAGTTCGGATGCCTAGTTACATTTCACGAACTCGAACTCAACTCAACGAGTTCTAACATTCGCATCCGTAAGTGAACTCGGACTCAACTCAACTAGTTTGGATGCTCAACCATCCTAGTGACATGTCACTTGTATCCTAATCTATTCCTAAGGTTCAAACGGGATTTTCATCAAACACATATCCTTGCCATCTTCCGTAAAATACCGAAACCAATACTCGGTAGCACTTTATATTTAACAAATAATACACATAATTTGCATTTTATTCGAAAATAACCACAAATCATATATTTCATGATAAAAATCAGCATATCATATAATTAACATCAATAACTTATAAATAACAATTATGCTACATTATTACACATGAACTTACCTTGGTACCAAAATATAATGATTTTGCAATTTAGTCCACAATCTTTTCTTTTCCTCGATTGGGGTCCATTCCATGTCTTTCTTGATCTAAAATAACACATTTATCTTATTTAATACTCACATTATCAAATTAGTCTTTAATTCAAATTTTAGCAAAATTACAATTTTACCCCTAAACTTTTGCATATTTACACTTTTGCCCCAAATCTCGGGAATTAAATTTAATTCCTTATTCTTATGTTTTATAACATGCTGATCACTTTTCCCTTCTATGGCAACATCAAATTCTCACTCTAACATGTACTTATGACTATTAGGTATTTTTGCCGATTGAGCTCTTTTACTCGTTTTCACTCAAAACCGAGTAGCACAAGTTGTCTAACATAATTTAAAACCTCATATTCTATCATAAAACATCAAAATTCACAAATTTAACCTATGGGTATTTTTCCAAATATGAATTCTAACTCAAAATATTACTATCATAAGCTATACCGAGTTACGGGGGTTTCAAAAACGTAAAAATCATTAAAAACGGGGCTTGGAATCACTTACTATGAAGCTTGAAAGTTGAAGAAACCCTAGCTATGGAGAGAGGGAGCATTCGACAGCAACTAAGGAAGATGATAACCAATTTTGTGTTATTTTTTCCTTTTTATTTCATTTAATATCCAAATGACTAAAATGCCCCTCCTTACTAAACTTTCAAAAAATTCCTTCCATGTCCTAATTTTGTCCATGAACTTAAAATTGGTCAAAGTACCATTTAAGACCTCCTAATTAATATTTCAAAGCAATTTCATACTAAAAACTTCTAGAATGCAAGTTTTACAACTTATTCGATTTAGTCCCTAACTTTAAATTAAACTCGTTATGCCAAAAATTTCTTCACGAAAATTTCACACAATTATGCAATCATATCATAAACCTCAAAATAATTATAAAATAATTATTTCTATCTCAGATTTGTGGTCGCGAAACCACTATTCCGATTAGGCCTTAATTTGGGATATTACACTAAAGTTCTTACCTTTGTCGAAATTTGAACTAGATCTAGATGTCCAACAGTGTTAGCCTTCGAAGCCTTTTGCTGAATGTCCCCCTTGTCCACACTAGCGCACACAAAACCAAAAGAAAGAGACCAATATGCCCTTAGTCCAAACATTAGCCACCCTTAGTTGATAGGGATTTCGGCTTTTACCTTAAAACATGAGTAACTAATGAAAGATTCGAGCACTTACCTAAAATGTTACGACACTACTCCCGATCTACTGAGATCCAACCACCACACAAGAAGAGAAAAGTATAATCAAAGATTCAGCTTCTGAAGTACCTCAGTGTAGAAAAGTTTTGGTTTGAAAGAAAGGATAAGAGGTTCGGCTTCAATGGAGGTTCGACTAACCAGCTTTGATAAGGGTTAATGAGGAAAAGAAGAAGAGAAATATGGAGGATATAGGTTCGGCTAAGGAGAAATCGGCAGTAGGTATTTGGTTTTGAGGGAAAACAAAGGTGAAGAAGATAAGGGTCAATAAGAAAAGAGAAAAGAAGAGGGGAGGAGATGAGAGAATTCGGTTTTGAAGAAGAGAAAGGATGATAGTTTTATCTTACACAAGTTGACACAAGTGTAGGGTGTAGGTTTCAGCTTCTAGCAAAAGAAAGAAAAAGAGAAAAACCTAAGGTACCCTACCCTATTTCGGCAAAATAGGAGAATGACCAAACAAATCCCGAAAATGCACAAAAGAATTCGGCAACCACTAATCCAAATGCCGAGATTTCAAACACTAAGAGACCTATCCGAATTTGCACTTACAGAGTCCCCTATACGACCAACTCTTGCTTCCTACTCAAACTCCTTGATTTTCTCCCCTTATCCCTCATTCACTCAATCCAACTCTTCCTGACAGAGTTTCACCTGAGTTCCATCACATACCATTCCTGCTCATAAAAAAATAATACCTTTATTTGCTTACCTTGTGACTTGAACCTTAGCTCCCCCTTGACTTCCACATGCCACCTTTTTAGCACCTCAGTGGCGTCACCCTGCCACTTTACCATAGGTCTTCTTGTGGCCTATTCTACCAATTTAATCTTAAAAGCCCAATACACCAGAACCCTATTCTCTTTTAAAATCAAAATTTATTAAATCTACCAAGTTTTAACTTAGACTTGGGCCTTCGAGAGGCCCACTAACATTCTTAAACATGATTTATACAATTAGATCATACAAAAATCAAGATTCACCAAAACTCACAGAAATCCCGAAAAGTCCCAAAAATCAGGGCGTTACAATTTTCTTATGTTTTATAGAGAATCAAGGCTAGCTCGAATCTGAAAGTCATTAGGAATATTATCTCACTATCGATCTTCTAATTTGGTACTTTTGAAGTCATGTATATATGGTATATGGCATGTATATGCTTGAGTCATTTTGGTATGTTTGATTAATATGTATTTTGGTCATTTGAGTTGGCATAAGATGATAAACTTGGTGATGTTTTATGAATGTGCAATGGTTCTATTTTAATGTTTGGTAATAGATTTATCTTGAATAAATGTGGTTAAAGTGATTATGTATGTTTGAATTGGTCTAGGTGGATGAATTATATATATGAAATTATGCTTAGTAAAGCATGATAAATTGATTGGTATTTGAATATGTAAATGTTATGGATTTGGGTATTGAATTTGGTCGAAATGGAGATAGTATAATTATGCATTTGTTGGATGATTTTTGGCTGCCTATTTGTGTGATGAAATGGTACAATTTGAGTTTTATAGGTATGTACAAAATGTGTGGCAAATTGTCCTTGCAAATGGCCTATTTTTGTCCACATAGGTAAAGACATGGGCGTGTGTCTCAGCCATGTGTGACACACGGTCTTGTTACACGGCCATGTGTCCCCTGATGTTGAAATTGAATTAAGGTCAGTATGCTCCACACAGTCTCACACATAGGCGTGTGACTGGCCATGTGGTATAAGTTAGTATACCCCCTAAATGGCACACGACCTAACACACGGACGTGTGTGATGCAAGTTAGTATGTATGCCCTGTTTCCACAGGCATAAGACACGGGTGTGTCTACTAGCTGTGTGAGGCACACGGCCTGTTCACACAAGCGTGTGACCCTTGTATGATTAAAAAATTTCTAAGTTTTCCAAAATTATTGTATGTTATTGATTTAGTCCTGAACCATTTTTAAAGTGTGTTTAAGGCCTCGTAGGTCTTTATAAGGGACAACGTGGTTGTATTGAATCATGTATGAGAATGAATACTCTATGTTGTGTTTTGATCGATAATACCTCATAACCCTATTCTGGTAACGGATACAGGTTAGGGGTGTTACATTTTATTGGTATCAGAACTACAATTTTATTGATTTTAGGACAACATAGCATGTGAAAGTCTAGCTATACATGCCATATATATACGCTACGATAATGTGATGATTCCTAACAGTTTAAATTATGTTTTCGTACTCGAATAAGCTATAGTTGATGATGTAGAGAGTAATACGCCAGCTCCCACTCAAGGTGTAACACCCCTTACCCGTATCTGGCATCGAGATAGGGTACGAGGCATTACCAAACTTGAACTCATACATCCATGCAAAAGTCGGGCTATAAAATTTTTCTTTAAAACAACTTCATTCATACATACACAATCTATCCCTAATATTGGCCTACGAGGCCCAAAGCAGTAATTGGAAAAGGATCAAGACTAAATCGGAAACTTTTAGAAAGGTTTGGGAATTTTCTCTAATACAGAGCGATATGCCTATGTGAGACAAGGGACACGCCCGTGTCCTCTGGCCATGTAACTCTCTGACTATGACGTTAGCACCAATTTAGGGTCACAAGGCCATATCACACGCCCATGTGGCCAGACCGTGTGGCCAATAAAAATTAAATGATTTTTCATAAAAATGGTGTAGACTTCACACGGCCAGAGTACATGCCCATTTGGGTAGGCCGTGTCTCTCACACGGCCAAGACACACGCCCGTGTCTTAGCCCGTGTGTTTACTACTGAGCATACTAACTTGCAAAATTTAGGTTCAGGTGACACACGACCATTCAACAAGCCCATGGGGAAGACCGTGTGTCACACAAAGTCTAGACACATGCCCGTGTGTCTTCCCATGTAAACCATTCAAAAGCTATTTTCCAAGCCAATTTTCACCCTCAATCATTCATGCACATAAACATATTTTGTAACATGCAACATGACATATTTAGACACTCAACTATTCAACACCAAGACACTTTCACATTTTCATAATGTCATCCTATTGCAAACTCATTTAGTCACACCATTTGGAAGCATTCCACACTAATTTCATGCATAATCAATTTGTTACCAAAACCTCAATTTACCCATTCATTTCTATAGTCATCTTAAGTCATTAAGTTATTCCTTATCACATATCCATCCAACAGACCACATAGCACATCATCAAGGTATTAACACATGTAGACATGAACAATTAGACATTACAACCCAATAATGAATTATGAGCCATATCACATGGCTATTACAAAATGAATCATCAATATCATAGTCCTTCACAATTTGGCCAAATAGCATGACACATATCACAAAATGACCAAGTCCTCTATACATGCCATACTCAAAATAACAAATTCACTGTACCCAATGTTCTTTTGATAGTGTGATTGAATGCTCTGACAACTTTTGATCCCCGAGCTAGCTTGGCTGAACTACAAAGGACAGAAAAGAGAGGGGAGTAAGTATTTAAGCTTAGTAAGTCCATATGCAAATACTATACAATATTAGTAAACTATAATCATACAAGACATAATAACATAAGCACCAAGATTATTTATTATTCAAGCATTCTAGCTCATTTATCAAGTATTCATATATATATATACTTTCTCATCACATATCATCCTTTAACAAGGCATCACTCATGAGTATAACGTACGTACCTGTACATACCCCTAGCATATCAAATAACTTTACCTTCATTACCATGCCCATCTTGGAACTTTTATCGCATCATCCATTATAATACCCGTTGAACACTCAGAATACTATTGGATACAAGAAAACTTGCACATAAGTGCCACATAAACATACGTAGCTGAAGCTACCTCATATCATGCAACGCTCACAATGGAGCTACTCATGGGCTTGCTCATATAAGCTATCGATCAAGGTGTAACTACACGGGCTACTCACAAAAACTGTGACAGCCCTAATGTGACCCTAGTCGGAAAGTGGTTTCGGGACCACAAGACCGAGTCGTAAAATAATTAATTGCTATATTCTATGCTTATTATGTGTGAACATGAGTATGTGGAAGTTTCATTCCCTAATTTTACCAATTGCATGAGAAATTGTTAATAGGGATCGATTTGAGACATGGTGAAAATATGATAGTCCAATTTAAAATAGTCTATTAGTGCATGTACCAAAAAGAGTGGACTTGCATGTCAAATAGACCATTTTTGAATGTGAATGGCCGGCCAGCATACGCATGCATTATGGTGTTCCCTTGTCTTCATTTTTTTATATTTGGTGGGAATTATGTATAATAAATTTATATTAGTAAGTGGTGATAAAAACAAAGTTCCATCATCTTTTCTATCATCTTGCCGAAACCATAAGGAAAAGAAAAGAAAAATGGAAGCTAGGACATTCGGCCAAGTGAGTTTATAGATTAAGGTATGATATCATGTGGTTCTTTTGGCATTTTTTTTTGTGAAGTTGAGTTGTTTTGATGTTCATAACATGACCCATGTGTTGATTTTTGAGTTGTGTTGCAAGAAACCTTTGGTTATGTTCTTATATGCCAAATTGATGATGTTTTGTAGTATGTGATTTGAAATGGTTATAGATGAATATGAACTAAGAAACATGTATTATTGAGTAAGTAGAAGATAGAATGGGGTTTAAATGGGAGGTTCATTTGATTTATTTTTGTCCTTGTATGAAAAGTGGTTCTTTGTTAAGGCCGAATGAGTCATGCTAGATTATTTGAAAAGAATGTTCATGTTATGAGGTAACTTGAATAATTGACCGAAACATGGAAGGAAGGGCAAGATTTATAAATTATGTTTGAGGGTGAAAGGAATAATGAAAGTTGTATTAAGTTAATGTGCATACTTTAGTCTAAGTGTTGAGGAGTATTCGGCTAAGATAGTTAAAATGTGGGTGTTGCCGATTTTTAAATTTAGATAATGGGAGTGGCTATAATGGGCATTAAGATGCTGAACTTAAGAAATTAGAAGTAAATGAACTTGATAGTATTTAAGAGATAGAGGTGATAGATTAATGTTGCACATTCGGCTATGGTTAGGCATGTTGATGATCTTATCTTGATTTAGATAATTAGGCATAAAAGGGTGGTAAAGGGGATGAAATTGTCGAATGATTAGTTGGGTAACAAAAGAAGCATTCGGCCATCACTTGAGAGCTTGTGTGATGTTGGGTTTAAAATTAGTAAAGGTAACTTACCTAATGCATGTGCATGTGTGATTAGATTTTTGATGATATGGTAGTTGCATGAGGTTATTAGCCGAATATACTAACATACATATACATGTGAAATTGGATTGTAAATATTTAGCAAGGTGGTTAAACTAGTTAAATTATTGATTAAGCTCAAGGAGTTAAAGGAGGTGAATCGAGCAAAGGCAAAGAAAAGGTCATCGAGTAGCCGAGTTGGAACCGTCTTACCCAACACGAGGTAAGTCATTAAGCATATAGTTGGTATTAATTCAAATGGTCATAACGTTTATGTAATGATGCTGAATGGAATGAATAAATATATATATGCATGTTCGTATGTGATGATGAAAGTGTTGAATGAAAAGAAAAGAGGTGAGATGTATTGAGTTGTTGATCTCGGCACTAAATGTGCGAGTATAAACATTTATGACCACGAGATTGGCGCTACGTGTGCGGGTTTAAATTGTGCAGCACTAAGTGTGCGAATTGACTATGTAGCACTAAGTGTGCGAGTTTGACTATGTAGCACTAAGTGTGCGAATTGACTATGTAGCACTAAGTGTGCGAGTTTGACTATGTAGCACTAAGTGTGCGAGTTGACTATGTAGCACTAAGTGTGCGAGTTTGATTATGTAGCACTAAGTGTGCGAGTTGATTATATAGCACTGAGTGTGCGGACTTAATATATATTCTTGAATCATTATGGACACTAAGTGTGCGACGCTATTGAGTCGATCACGGACAGCGGATCGGGTAAGTGTCTTGAGTTCATGGCTAATAGGTGCTATGTCTATACTTGGTGTTGAGCTTGGTAAGTTTGAACCTATGTGACAAATATACTTGAAGTCACGTACATGAAATTTATCGTAGAATGGGTGAAAGGCCGTTTAGTTGTATGTTTGTAACGAAAATAAAATGATTTATGAAAATGCCTCGAATATCCTATTGATGAGTATGTGGATTGTGAATGCATAAATTGGTATGAAATTAAACCGATAGGTCGGAGGAACTATGGTATGGTTCGGAATGGATTGAGTAATTAGCCTCGTTCCATTTTGTTTTCTCTTGTGATAATGTTATTGATGGATGGTAGTGCATAGCTTATGACTTACTGAGTTATAAACTCACTCGGTGTTTCCTTGTCACCTATTCTAGGTTTCTTGGACACATCTCTTTTTGCGTGGTCGGGCCGTCATCGAAGTCATCACACCGGATAGCAAGTTTTGGTACTTTCTTCTTAGTCGGCTTAGGAGAATATTTCGGCATGTATAGGCTATTATGTTGTGTTTGAACTATAGTATGTAAACTTTAAGCCATGCGAAAATGGCATGAATGTTCGATTGAGTTGGATCAAGGAGTAGGCATGAAATGGACCTAGTTACTTTCGTAACAGATGCTGGCAGCAGCAGTGACATGAGATTGAAAAATCACTAAAAAATAGTAGGAGTGGAATTAATTGATGAATAAATTATGTATTCGAAGCTCGATGAGTCTATTTTCATATAGAAGCAATGAAAAGATCATATGGACAGTAGGTTAAGAGATATTCAGGTTGTCGTGAGACAGGGCCAGAACGGTTTCTGGATTCCCTGTTCCGACTTTGGAAATTCATTATAAATCAACCAGAGATAATTAGGAGTCATACCATATATGTATAGATTCCTCTCTGAGTCTAGTTTCTATAGAAACAAACGGCATCAGTGTTGAAACTCTGTGCAGGGAGATATCCAAGTCGTAATGCACAAAGGTCAATGTAGTCGATCCCTGTAACATGGGAGACTTTGACTAATAAACTGTACTAATTGGTCAGACCAAAAATTCTAGAAAAAAATGTGTAGATGGCCATATGAGTCTATTTTCAGGGAAAATTTACGGAACTGGATTTCGAGTTTCAGAACTCGAGATATGATTTTTTTTAGCGACTAGTACGCAGACTGGCAGCTTGTCTGGAAAATTTTTTTTAAGTGGGTTGAAGTCTGTTAACACCTCGTGTTCGACTCCGGCGACGGCCTCGGGTTCGGGGTGTTACATTTGATTGGTATCAGAGCTATGGTTTAGTCGGTTCTAGGACTACCATAGCACGTATGAGTCTAGCTATACATGCCGAATGTTAATGTTTAACTGTGTGATGACTTCTGACGGTTAAAATTTATGTTTTGATTAGTAAATGGATCCCGGTGTAGAGAGAACCTTGGCGGATGACATTGAAAGTGTAGCGGCTGCTCCTGCACAAGGGACGCCGCCTGTTGAACCTCAGTCATCTGTGAATAATCAAGGTGAGGGGGCTAAACAAGCCTTCTTTACCATGATGAATGAATGGGTCGCGCAGTATGCCCGAACCAATCCGGCTGTCCAACAATTCCCGAATTTGAATAATCCACCCCCGGAGCCAGTAATGCCATCAGTTGCTGATCCTGTGAGGCTGAGTAAGCCACCTGTAGACTTGATTAGGAAGCGCGGGGCTGAGGAGTTCAGGGCCATAGTTACTGATGATGCTGAAAGGGCCGAGTTCTGGCTTGATAACACCATTCGGGTGTTTGATGAACTGTCATGCACACCCGATGAATGTCTAAAGTGTGCTATATCCTTGTTGCGGGACTCAGCCTACTATTGGTGGAGGACCCTGATTTCCATAGTCCCAAACGAACGAGTAACTTGGGACTTCTTTCAGACGGAATTTCGAAAGAAATATATTAGTCAACGGTTCATTGATCAAAAGCGTAAGGAATTCTTGGAACTTAAGCAAGGCCGTATGACAGTATCTGAATACGAACATGAATTCGTAAGACTCAGTAGGTATGCCCGGGAGTGTGTAGCTGATGAGGTTGCTATGTGCAAAAGATTCGAAGAAGGATTGAATGAAGATTTAAAGCTACTAATGGGTATTTTGGAAATAAAAGAATTCGTAACACTAGTCGAACGAGCCTGCAAGGCGGAAGAACTTGGAAAGGAGAAGAAGAAGGCTGAATTTGAGGCTAGAGACTATCGTAAAAGATCGACGGGTAAAGCTCCATTCTCAGCCGTAAAGAAGTTCAGGGAGGACACTAATAAGTCGAGGACGACTGCGGGAATTTCCATCAGAGCAAGACCATCGACGGACTCCCGAGCTACTTCGGTAGCTAGTGTGGGCAATAATCGTCTAGAGAAACCTGAATGTCCCCAATGTGGAAGACGACACATAGGTGAATGTTGGGGTAAGACTATTAACAGGGCCTGTTACGGATGCGGTTCGAAGGACCACTTCATTAGAGATTGCACGGAGCTTGATGAGAAGAATAAGATTCAAGGTGCAAGACCTAGTGGAGTGACAACTAGAGGTAGACCACCGAGAATTTTAGGAGGTAGGGGTGGTAGTCAGAGAGGGACCTCTGATACGGCTATTCGAGCCGAGAACTGTACTCCTGCTAGAGCATATGCCATTCGCGCACGAGAGGAGGCATCCTCCCCTGACGTCATCACTGGTACCTTTACTCTCTTTGATACTAATGTGATTGCATTGATTGACCCTGGCTCTACTCATTCATATGTATGTGAAACCTTAGCATCCAGTAAGACTCTACCTGTTGAGTCTACTGAGTTCGTAATTCGGGTGTCAAATCCCTTGGGTCGTTACGTGCTTGTCGACAAAGTGTGTAAGAGATGTCCCCTAGTAATTCGAGGTTCTTGTTTTCCGGCGGACTTGATGCTTTTGCCGTTTGATGAATTTGATGTTATTCTTGGTTTGGATTGGTTGACCGCGCATGATGCGGTTGTGAATTGCAAAAGTAAGACTATCGATTTGAGGTGCGCAAATAACAAGATAATCCGAGTTGAGTCTGCGGACTTAAGGGGGTTGCCAGCTGTAATATCAGCAATGTTGGCCCAGAAATATGTAAGAAAAGGGTGCGAAGCATACCTTGCGTATGTACTTGATGACAAAGAGTTAGAAAAGAAACCCGAATCTGTGCCGGTGTTTGTGAATACCCGGATGTGTTTCCTGAAGAGTTACCGGGTTTGCCACCTGTTCGGGAGATAGAGTTTGGTATTGAGCTTGTACCTGGAACTACGCCAATTTCGATAGCTCCGTATCGTATGGCACTAACCGAGTTAAAAGAATTGAAAGCTCAATTGCAAGAGTTGACGGATAGAGGTTTCGCTCGACCGAGTTTCTCACCTTGGGGTGCACCAGTATTGTTCGTGAAAAAGAAGGACGGAACCATGAGGTTGTGCATTGACTATCGTCAACTGAATAAAGTGACGATAAAGAATAAGTATCCGTTACCGCGTATCGATGATTTGTTCGACCAACTGAAGGGAGCCTCAATGTTCTCAAAAATAGATCTGAGATCGGGCTATTATCAGTTGCGAATTCGAGAATCGGACATACCCAAAACTGCCTTCAGGACGAGATATGGTCACTACGAGTTCTTAGTGATGCCGTTTGGGCTCACTAATGCCCCTGCGGTATTTATGGATTTTATGAATCGGATCTTCAGACCATATTTGGATCGGTTCGTAGTTGTGTTCATTGATGACATCTTGGTCTATTCAAGAGATGAGATCGAACATGCTGAACACTTGAGATTAGTGTTGCAAGTTTTGCGGGATAAGAAGTTATATGCTAAGTTCAGTAAGTGTGAGTTCTGGTTAAGAGAGGTTAGCTTCTTGGGTCATGTGGTATCCGCATCGGGTATTCGAGTTGACCCGAACAAAATCTCAGCCATACTTAACTGGAAACCTCTGAGAAGTATTACTGAGGTTCGGAGCTTTTTGGGACTCGCCGGTTATTACCGACGATTTATCAAAGGTTTCTCGATGATAGCCACACCAATGACGAAGCTACTTCAAAAGGATGCTAAGTTTGAATGGACGGAGAAATGTCAGAAAGGCTTCGATCAACTGAAAACTCATTTGACTGAAGCTCCAATTTTAGTGCAACCCGAATCAGGCAAAGAGTTTGTCATTTATAGTGACGCATCCCTACTCGGGTTGGGTTGCGTATTGATGCAAGAAGGTCGAGTTGTGGCCTATGCGTCGAGACAATTGAAGCCACACGAGAGAAATTATCCAACCCATGATCTCGAGCTAGCCGCCATCGTATTTGCTTTGAAAATATGGCGACATTATTTGTTTGGCGAAAAGTGCCATGTATTTTCGGATCACAAAAGTCTCAAATATTTGATGACTCAAAGAACTTAAATCTGCGACAAAGATGTTGGCTTGAGTTGTTGAAAGATTACGAGCTTGTCATTGATTACCACCCGGGAAAGGCTAATGTGGTTGCGGACGCCTTAAGCCGAAAATCGTTGTTTGCTTTACGAGCGATGAATGTGCACTTGTCTGTTCTACCCGACAATGTGTTAGTAGCTGAATTAAAGGCCAAACCATCATTGATTCATCAAATTAGTGAAGCTCAGAAAGTCGACGATGAATTGGTTCAAAACGGGCTGAATGTATTCCGAATATGGAATCCGAATTTCAAATTGATGATGACGATTGTTTGAGGTTCAGAAGTCGGTTGTGTGTTCCAAGAAATTCAGAACTCATTTCGATGATTCTGAACGAAGCTCATTGTAGCCGAATGTCAATTCACCCGGGGAGTACGAAAATGTACAACGATTTGAAACGACGGTTTTGGTGGCATGGTATGAAACGGGACATCTCCGACTTTGTTTCGAGATGTTTAATATGTCAACAAGTGAAAGCGGAACATCAAGTGCCTTCAGGATTACTTCAGCCGATCATGATACCCGAGTGGAAATGGGATCGAGTCACAATGGACTTTGTGTCCGGACTACCATTGTCAACAAGTAAGAAGGATGCGATTTGGGTTGTTGTTGATAGACTGACTAAGTCAGCTCACTTTATCCCTGTGCGTACGGATTTTTCATTGGATAAACTAGCCGAATTGTATGTTTCTCAGATTGTGAGATTACATGGAGTACCTATTTCTATCGTGTCGGATAGAGATCCGAGATTCACCTCGCGATTTTGGAAGAAATTGCAAGAAGCGTTGGGTACCAAGCTGCATTTTAGCACCGCTTTTCATCCACAAACCGATGGTCAATCCGAGCGGATGATTCAGATACTTGAGGATATGTTGAGATGTTGCATCCTCGAGTTTAGTGGTTCATGGGAACGGTATTTATCTTTGATTGAATTCGCTTACAACAATAGTTTTCAATCAAGTATTAAGATGGCACCTTACGAGGCTTTGTACGGTCGTAAATGCCGTACACCATTGTTTTGGACCGAGCTCGGTGAAAGTAAAATTTCAGAGTTGATTTGATTAAAGATGCCGAACAGAAAGTAAAGGTAATCCGTGAAAGTCTGAAGGCAGCCACAGATCGTCAGAAATCGTATGCGGACTTGAAACGAAAGACATTGAATATCAGGCGGGAGATAAAGTGTTCCTTAAAGTTTCGCCTTGGAAAAAGGTACTCAGGTTTGGCCGTAAGGGCAAGTTGAGCCCGAGATTCATTGGGCCGTACGAAATCTCCGAACGAGTTGGTCCGGTTGCATATAGATTGATTTTGCCCCCTGAACTTGAAAGGATACACGATGTCTTTCATGTTTCGATGCTTCGACGCTATAGATCTGATCCTTCGCACATAATTAGTCTGTCGGAGGTTGAAATTCAAGCCGATATGAGTTATGAAGAAGAGTCGATGTGTATCCTAGCTCGTGAAGTGAAGGAGTTGCGGAACAAAAGGGTTCCGTTAGTAAAGGTGTTATGGCTCAAACACGGGATCGAGGAAGCTACTTGGGAAACCGAGAGTTCGATGAAAGAACGATACCCAAACCTATTTACTGGTAAGCTTTTCGAGGACGAAAATTTCTTAAGTGGGGGAGAGTTGTGACAGCCCTAATGTGACCCTAGTCGGAAAGTGGTTTCGGGACCACAAGACCGAGTCGTAAAATAATTAATTGCTATATTCTATGCTTATTATGTGTGAACATGAGTATGTGGAAGTTTCATTCCCTAATTTTACCAATTGCATGAGAAATTGTTAATAGGGATCGATTTGAGACATGGTGAAAATATGATAGTCCAATTTAAAATGGTCTATTAGTGCATGTACCAAAAAGAGTGGACTTGCATGTCAAATAGACCATTTTTGAATGTGAATGGCCGGCCAACATACGCATGCATTATGGTGTTCCCTTGTCTTCATTTTTTTATATTTGGTGGGAATTATGTATAATAAATTTATATTAGTAAGTGGTGATAAAAACAAAGTTCCATCATCTTTTCTATCATCTTGCCGAAACCATAAGGAAAAGAAAAGAAAAATGGAAGCTAGGACATTCGGCCAAGTGAGTTTATAGATTAAGGTATGATATCATGTGGTTCTTTTGGCATTTTTTTTTGTGAAGTTGAGTTGTTTTGATGCTCATAACATGACCCATGTGTTGATTTTTGAGTTGTGTTGCAAGAAACCTTTGGTTATGTTCTTATATGCCAAATTGATGATGTTTTGTAGTATGTGATTTGAAATGGTTATAGATGAATATGAACTAAGAAACATGTATTATTGAGTAAGTAGAAGATAGAATGGGGTTTAAATGGGAGGTTCATTTGATTTATTTTTGTCCTTGTATGAAAAGTGGTTCTTTGTTAAGGCCGAATGAGTCATGCTAGATTAGTTGAAAAGAATGTTCATGTTATGAGGTAATTTGAATAATTGACCGAAACATGGAAGGAAGGGCAAGATTTATAAATTATGTTTGAGGGTGAAAGGAATAATGAAAGTTGTATTAAGTTAATGTGCATACTTTAGTCTAAGTGTTGAGGAGTATTCGGCTAAGATAGTTAAAATGTGGGTGTTGCCGATTTTTAAATTTAGATAATGGGAGTGGCTATAATGGGCATTAAGATGTTGAACTTAAGAAATTAGAAGTAAATGAACTTGATAGTATTTAAGAGATAGAGGTGATAGATTAATGTTGCACATTCGGCTATGGTTAGGCATGTTGATGATCTTATCTTGATTTAGATAATTAGGCATAAAAGGGTGGTAAAGGGGATGAAGTTGTCGAATGATTAGTTGGGTAACAAAAGAAGCATTCGGCCATCACTTGAGAGCTTGTGTGATGTTGGGTTTAAAATTAGTAAAGGTAACTTACCTAATGCATGTGCATGTGTGATTAGATTTTTGATGATATGGTAGTTGCATGAGGTTATTAGCCGAATATACTAACATACATATACATGTGAAATTGGATTGTAAATATTTAGCAAGGTGGTTAAACTAGTTAAATTATTGATTAAGCTCAAGGAGTTAAAGGAGGTGAATCGAGCAAAGGCAAAGAAAAGGTCATCGAGTAGCCGAGTTGGAACCGTCTTACCCAACACGAGGTAAGTCATTAAGCATATAGTTGGTATTAATTCAAATGGTCATAACGTTTATGTAATGATGCTGAATGGAATGAATAAATATATATATGCATGTACGTATGTGATGATGAAAGTGTTGAATGAAAAGAAAAGAGGTGAGATGTATTGAGTTGTTGATCTCGGCACTAAATGTGCGAGTATAAACATTTATGACCACGAGATTGGCGCTACGTGTGCGGGTTTAAATTGTGCAGCACTAAGTGTGCGAATTGACTATGTAGCACTAAGTGTGCGAGTTTGACTATGTAGCACTAAGTGTGCGAATTGACTATGTAGCACTAAGTGTGCGAGTTTGACTATGTAGCACTAAGTGTGCGAGTTGACTATGTAGCACTAAGTGTGCGAGTTTGATTATGTAGCACTAAGTGTGCGAGTTGATTATATAGCACTGAGTGTGCGGACTTAATATATATTCTTGAATCATTATGGACACTAAGTGTGCGACGCTATTGAGTCGATCACGGACAGCGGATCGGGTAAGTGTCTTGAGTTCATGGCTAATAGGTGCTATGTCTATACTTGGTGTTGAGCTTGGTAAGTTTGAACCTATGTGACAAATATACTTGAAGTCACGTACATGAAATTTATCGTAGAATGGGTGAAAGGCCGTTTAGTTGTATGTTTGTAACGAAAATAAAATGATTTATGAAAATGCCTCGAATATCCTATTGATGAGTATGTGGATTGTGAATGCATAAATTGGTATGAAATTAAACCGATAGGTCGGAGGAACTATGGTATGGTTCGGAATGGATGGAGTAATTAGCCTCGTTCCATTTTGTTTTCTCTTGTGATAATGTTATTGATGGATGGTAGTGCATAGCTTATGACTTACTGAGTTATAAACTCACTCGGTGTTTCCTTGTCACCTATTCTAGGTTTCTTGGACACATCTCTTTTTGCGTGGTCGGGCCGTCATCGAAGTCATCACACCGGATAGCAAGTTTTGGTACTTTCTTCTTAGTCGGCTTAGGAGAATATTTCGGCATGTATAGGCTATTATGTTGTGTTTGAACTATAGTATGTAAACTTTAAGCCATGCGAAAATGGCATGAATGTTCGATTGAGTTGGATCAAGGAGTAGGCATGAAATGGACCTAGTTACTTTCGTAACAGATGCTGGCAGCAGCAGTGACATGAGATTGAAAAATCACTAAAAAATAGTAGGAGTGGAATTAATTGATGAATAAATTATGTATTCGAAGCTCGATGAGTCTATTTTCATATAGAAGCAACGAAAAGATCATATGGACAGTAGGTTAAGAGATATTCAGGTTCTCGTGAGACAGGGCCAGAACGGTTTCTGGATTCCCTGTTCCGACTTTGGAAATTCATTATAAATCAACCAGAGATAATTAGGAGTCATACCATATATGTATAGATTTCTCTCTGAGTCTAGTTTCTATAGAAACAAACGGCATCAGTGTTGAAACTCTGTGCAGGGAGATATCCAAGTCGTAATGCACAAAGGTCAATGTAGTCGATCCCTGTAACATGGGAGACTTTGACTAATAAACTGTACTAATTGGTCAGACCAAAAATTCTAGAAAAAAATGTCTAGATGGGCATATGAGTCTATTTTCAGGGAAAATTTACGGAACTAGATTTCGAGTTTTAGAACTCGAGATATGATTTTTTTTAGCGACTAGTACGCAGACTGGTAGCTTGTCTGGAAAATTTTTTTTTAAGTGGGTTGAAGTCTGTTAACACCTCGTGTTCGACTCCGGCGACGGCCTCGGGTTCGGGGTGTTACAAAAACTGTCAGGTATCCGACCACTTAAGGATTACCTAGCCACTAGTAGGACACACAAGACTATTGCCCGGAACTCAATCACATCTATCGCATCCATTATGAACTCAGACCACTCAACGAGCTCGGGTGCCACATATATCACGAACTCGGACCATTCAACGAGTTCAAACTTCTTAATTCCTAATGACATGTCACTTGTATCATAAACTTTTCCTAAGGTTCAAACGGGGTTTTTCTCACTTGCACATTGCACCTCTATTGCACTTGCTCGTGATGTCGTGGATAGCGACCATAATATCATTCATGCTTACAATAGTACCATTAGACATAGCATACATAATAAGCAATAAAATAATTATCACATAATGGTAACACAATATAGCATACCACATTGTCACATTATTTACACATGTACTTACCTCGGTACAGAAATGATGGTAATCGAGCCTAATCGTCATATACTTTACTCTTCCCTCGATCAAGACCCGGTTCACTTTTTTCTTGATCTATAATGTCAAATTTAACTTGTTTATTCATCTCATTATTCAAATCAATCCATAATTCATGCTTTGGTAAAATTACCTTTTTACCCCTAACTTTCTACTTATTTATTATTTAGTCCCTAGGCTCATAAAATGAAATGCATGCATTTTATTGTTTACCCAAGCCTAGCCGAATCTTTACTATGCTCATATCAGCCCATATTTTCCTTTATTTCACATTATTACTACCCACTTTTACACTTTTACAAACAAGTCCCCCTTTTAGGTGTTTTCACTAAAAATCTCCTAGTAAAAGATGTTTATCATGCATCAAACATTCATATTCCTTCATTAATTAAAAAAATATATGCATGTTACTCATGGGTCAATTTTCATACATGAACCCTAGCTCAAAATATAGCTACAAATGGGTAGATCATGCTTCAAAGACTTCAAAAATATAAAGAACATTAAAAAGGGGGTTGAGGAGCACTTACAATCAAGCTTGAAATGTTGAATAAAACCCTAGCTATGGCTATAGAGAAATTCGGCTAGCACTTGGAGAAGATAGACACATTTGCTACTTTGGTTTTCCCTTTTTATTCTTTTAATTACCAAATGACCAAAATGCCCTTAGGGTCTTTCTTTCAAATTTTTCTTATGCATGTCCATTTTTGTCCAAAATTATAAAAATTGTTCAAATTGCTAATTAGGACCCTCTCATTCATAATCTAAAGCAATTTCATGCTTAAAACTTCTAGAATGCAAGTTTAGCATTCTATTCGATTTGGTCCCTAAAATTCAATTAGACATTTTATGTATAGGATTTTCTCATAAAACTTTCACATGAGCATACATTCATATTATAGACCTCATAAAAACCATAAAACGAGTATTTCTATCTCAGATTTGTGGTCTCAAAATCATTATTTTGACTAGGCCCTAATTCGAGATGTTACACAAGGGACTACGCCTACTGAATCTAGACTCGTGTTCAGTAGTCACGGAAGTGAGGCTAAAGAAGCTGTAGCAGCCTGATTTTGGGCCTAGTCAGAACAGTGGTTTCAAAAATACTATTCTGAGGCCGGAGAAAATTATTTTTATGTTATTTTATGTGTTATAATATAATTTTATAAGTGCATGTAAATTTTGGTAAGTTAATTTTAGCAATTTCTAGTCCAATTTCGAAAAATTACTAAATCGCATAAAAGGTAAAAGTTGTATTTTGATGCTTGAAGGTGTTAAATTGCTTTGTATCTTAAATTGGGGGTCTTTAAAGTGAAATTAGGCCATTTAAAGTGTGATGGTCGGCCAAGGGAGACAAATTGGTCAAAAAAGCCAAAATTTGTGGCTTTTAGGTGACTAATTTGACTAAAAATAGAATAAAATAAAGAAAAGAAAGATATCATCTTTTCTTCATCTTCTTTCCACCGAAAATGGCAGAGAAGAGAGGTTGTAGAAGCTAGAAACTTTCAGCAAAGAAAATCCCTTTGTTCTAAGTGATTTTAATGCTTTTTCTTGAAGATTTTTACATTTTTGGAACCCCTAAAGCATGAGCTTTCATAAGAAGGGACTATTTTGCAAAAGGATTAAGAGTCTAAGGTTTTTACACAAAATCATATGTGTTTTTTTTTTAGTTTCTATGGAAAATGAGTCTTCGTAGTGTTATAAACACTTTTTGTGAAGGAAGATTGCATGAAAACTCCTAAAAATGGGATATTTTGCAAAGTAGTATAATAAGTGTAAGTGTATGAAATAGTTGATATTGTGAGTTGCTATAGTTATGAAAATGGTTCATCTAGACTTAAAGAGTAAAGAAATTGAATAAAAATCATTTTTCGAGCCTAGAGGTAATTTGGTAATTTTGGCAAAATATAGGGGCAAAATTGTAAAAATTGCCCAAGTGTGTCAATGGACTAATTTGATTAGTACATTGTTTTCATAAGTTGAATGTGATGTTATAGATGATGAAAATCGAGATTTGGACCTAGAACGGAAAGAAATCGATTAAGGGATGATTACTTCTTTTTCACCTTTGTCGTATCGGGGAAAGTTCGTATGTAAACAATACCATGCTATAAATGTATTTAAATGTTATCATTACATGAATTGTACAAATATTAAGTGTATGCGATTAATAGAAATATGATAAGACAAAGCCTTAATAGGCGAGGAAAAATCCTGTTTGAACCTTAGGAATATAATAGGATACGAGTGACATGTCACTAGGAATTATGAGTCTAGATGACTAGCTTGAGAGTGAGCATTTAAATGTCATGAGATATGAGGTTGCTTTAGCTACAATTGAGGCACTTATGTGCAAAGGTTTTTCTGAGTATCCAATTAGTATTCCGAGTGTTCAACAGGTAATCTGAGGAAATAGTTGATGATGGTCCCAATGAGGTAAGTCATTGGTGAGCATGCACTTGAGTTATGTTACGAGTTGTGCAGGTATGTACACTAAGCCTATGAGAATGCCTTGGTATGTAAATGATCTATGATGCATAAATATGTGCTCTACCATGATGGATGAAATGATGTATTAATTTTGTGAACAATGATCATGAATGAGTAACTTAGCCTTGACAGATTTGAGTTACTGCAGTAGTGTAATATTGAAAATACACTAAAAATAGTGGAAAATGAGTTATAAGCTGAATAAAATATGGAAATAAAGCTTATTGGGTCTAGTTTATTATAAAAGAAACTGTGTAAGTAAAAGAATTTCTTATAATGAGATATTTGAAGTTGCGTGGGACAGAGTCAGAATGAACTCAAGATCCCCTGTTCTGATTTGAACAAAGCATTATAAATTGTACAAAAATGGTTCAATAGAGATAGAAGAGAACATTATTCAAGTCCTGTGCTATGAGATAATTGAACTTTAGTGCAGAAGGGTCTAAACTGTCGACAGTGAATAAGTGGTAACTTTGAGGAATAAACTGTACTAATTGGCTAAACCAAAAATTCTGGAAATTTTATGGTAGAAAGGTACATGAGTCTAGTTTCAAGGAAAATTAATGGAACTTAATTTGGAGTTTCTTAGCTCCAGATATAAATAATTTAGTGACTGTTGCTGAGGAAAACAGCTTGTCGTGAACTTGAGAATATGTTGTAAACATTGATAAAACATGTCATATGAGCTTACCCTGCCTTTCTTTCCCATGTTCCCTAGGGTTGCCAGGTTAGCTCGGGATGGAGGCCGTCAGAGATATTATCACATTGTCGAGTTAATGCTATCAGCGTAAGTAAATCCTAGTGTTTTGAGTCTATGGCATGTATAGGATTTTAATGTTGAGTATGTGATATTATGATTTAGCCAAAGGCATTGGCTTGTTATTAAGGTAATATGTAGTCATGTGAATTGGCCTACATCGGCTAATGACGTTATATGATTATTCTTCTACATGTATGTTATTATCTCTTGTGATGTGGCTTATAGCATGTATGCTTAAAGATTGAATTGAGATTCATTGATGAGTTAGTAACTGTTGTAAGATTAAATGATTGGTAAATAGTTAGTAATGCCTCATGAATGGTTTGTGGATATGATTATGCACGCTTAGTGATAGACATGAGGTTTGTTACGTAGTGATAGTTATGACAAGTATGTGGTAATGATGTGAGTAAATTCTATGATATTTATTGCTTAAGAAATTGACATGAGCATAACATGTTTGTAGATGTTTAAGAGCTCATTTATGTCATGTTGTATGTTATTGGATAAGTATGTGTGCATATGTTGTGAGGGTGACAAATGGCTTGGAAAATAGCCTAGCAATTGTCCACAAAGTAGACACATGGGCGTGTGTCTAGACCGTGTGTGACGCACGGTCTGTCCCCATGAGCATATGTCATGGCCATGTTTTAAAGTCAGTGTTGCACACGGGCTAAGGGCACGGGTGTGTCCCAAGCCACACGGGCGTGTGTGACTACACGATTTATATTCACACGGGCGTGTGGAGCCTTAAAGCATGAAATTTTTTCAAGTTTTTCTTAAGTTCTTGGTTTAATCCCGAACCGCCTCTAACGCATGTTTTGAGCCTCATGAGCCCGTTTAAGGGAAAAAAATGTATGTGAAATGAAAAGTTTTAAATTGATTCAAATTTTACGGTCTGATTTTTGTGTGATTGATTGAGTTTAAGTCAGGTAACACCTCAAACCCTGTCCCGGTGTCGGATACGGGCGAGGGGTGTTACAGAAGCCTTTTTCCAGATGATGAACGAATGGTTCACACAATATGTCTGGACAAATTCGGCTGTTCAACAACCCCCACCCCAGGTTATTCCTCAACAAATTCTTGTTATTCCTCAAGTTGTGGTTCCGATACAGTTGAACAAACCACCAGTGGACAAGATTCGTAAACATGGGGTTGAAGAGTTCTGAGCTACTGTAGATGATGATGCTGAGAGAGCTAAGTTGTGGCTCGAAATACGATTTGGGTATTTGATGAATTATCTTGTACTCCTAATGAATGTATTAAATATACGGTGTCCTTGCTGAGAGACACCGCGTATCAATGGTGGAACACGCTGATATCTATAGTTCCAAGAGAACGAGTGACCTGGGAATTCTTTCAGACAGAATTTCCAAAGAAATATATAAGTTAGCAATTCCTTGATCAAAAGCACAAAGAATTCCTAGAATTAAAACAAGGTCGAATGATTGTCACTGAGTATGAAAGAGAATTCGTACGGTTAAGCAAGTATGCCCGAGAGTATGTGTCTACTGAAGAAATAATGTGCAAGCGGTTCGTGGACGGGTTGAATGAAGATATAAGCTATTAGTCAGAATTCTAGAATTGAAAGAATTTGTTGTTTTAGTTGAAAGGGCTTGTAAAATCGAAGATCTCAGTAAAGGAAAGAGAAAAGCAGATTCTGAAGATAGAGACTCAAGAAAAAAGATCAATGAGTAAGCCGTATCAATCTTCACCAAAGAAATTCTAAGATTCCCATAGTCGATCTAATGCATCAGTGGGATATCAGAATAGAGATTGTGGAAATTAGTATGTGAGTTCTAAAACTCAAGCTACTACTGTTTTGAGTGTGGACAGTGTTAGCCAAAATTGTAGGAGACAACATTTCAGAGAATGTTGGAATAAGAGTAATAAAGCTTGTTTCAAATATGGCTCATTGGATCGTTTTATTAAAGATTGTCTTAAGACGGTGGAGAAAGATAGACCTTAAAATATGAGATTGAGTAACAAGTCGAATAAAGGAAGACCACAAAGAAATGCTAGAAATGTGAGTGGTAGTCGAGGGGCAACAAAGGACTCCACAGTGAGATCTGAGGCTAGAGCACTTGGCAGAGCCTACACTATTCGTGCTCGCGAAGAAGCGTCATCTCCAGATGTTATCATTGGTGCTTTCACTCTTTATGATACTAATATGATTGCATTGATAGATCCAGGATCAACTCATTCTTGTATATGTATGAATTTAGTATCTAGTAAGACTTTGCTTGTAGAGTCTACTGAATTTGTGATTAGAGTATCTGTAACACCCCTTACCCGTGTCTGACGCCAGGATAGGGTACGAGGCACTACCGTAACCAATGATACAAAACTAAGTTATAAAATTTGGTCCAAATCAATTTCATCAAATCACATGCATATTGTCCCTTATACGGGCCCACGAGGCCCAATACATACTTTGAAAGTAGTTCAGGACCGAAAACTTTGAAAATTTTCTTGAAAAATAGGGGCACACGCCTTCAGCTCGTGGCCGTGTGGCTAGCCATGTAGATGAAAGTTAGTCTATTTACCAAGCCTTTTTCTATCCTAAACATTTACATACTTATACCAAATTTATCAACACACAACATGGCATTATCATAAACATAGAACTTAACCAATAATAGCCAACATCAATGGCCTTATACAAAATGAATTATCAAATAACATAGGCCAACGTTTTAGGCCAAATCAATTATGACACATAAAAAAATAACCAAGTCCCCTATACATGCCATAATTCAAAATATTACTTTCAAAATACTAAAAGAGTGTTGATAGTGTGGATGGATCTCTGACGATCTCCGTGCCCCGAGCTACCTTGGTGACACTATAAGACAAAGGAAATAAAAGGGAGTAAGCATATAGCTTAGTAAATTGGTCTGTAAACAATAAACAATTTATTAACATGCTTTTACCAATCCTCATAATATGTTTTCAAGATAATACAATCATATTGCACATAGTTTCACTATTCACTCGTGTTCATATTAAGCTGTCTACGCGAGTCATAGTTATTAAATCATTTATATCTCGAGCTATGAACTCCAAATTAAGATATGCTAATTTTTCTAGAAACTAGACTCGCATATATTCTTACCATAAAATTTTTAGAATTTTTTTTAGCCAATAAGTACAGTTTATTCTTTAAAGTCACCCCTATTTTGCTATCTAATAGTTCTCACCTCTCTTCACTAAAAATTAATTATCTCCTCACACGGGATTCGGTTGATGTTTTTGTATATTTCTTTTAAATATAGACTCATTAAGGATTTTGAGCATATAAATTATAACCCATAATTATTCTAAAATCAGAATAAATGATTCTAAAATCATTCTGACTCTGTCTCACAAACATTCAAATATTTCATAATATGAAATTATTTTGCTTACACCTTTTTCCTTTATATGAAAATAGACTCAATAAGCTTTAATTTCATATCTTATTCAACCTCTAATTCGATTTCCACTATTTTTGGTGATTTTTCAAAGTCACACAACTACTGCTGTCCAAAACTATTTTATTACTAAATTTCACTCTTTCATGTTTTCTTTGTAGTAACTCTCATTGTAACACTTACTCCATATCAATCTTACCAAAGTTCAATCACATATCGAGCACATTGCTCATAAGTTCAGACACGTACCTGCACTTATTCATCACATAGTCATATTCAATTACACCTAGTCATTTCCCGTTGAACACATCAGAATAATAACGGATACCCGGTGGCCTGCAAATAATACCACCCTTGTAGTTAAAGCTACCTTCTTCACAAAGTGGCCTTCACAGAGTACCACACTTGTGACCAAAGCTATCTTTCTTCACAAAGTGGCCTTCACATAGAACCACACTTGTGACCAAGCTATCTCTTCTCAAAGTGGCCTTCACATAGTACCACATTTGAGTCAGTAGTGACATGTCACTTGTATCCTATTCTGTTCCTAGTGTCCAACCGGGAAATTTCTCACTTTTCGATACTTGTCAGTTTCATTCAATATTCAGCTACATTTCATAAAACATAAAAAAATGTGATCACGTAAGTAAAAATGATGTATTATTTACATACAAACTTACCTCGGTACAAAATATGACGAATTTGCAATTTAGTCCACAACCTTTTCTTTTCCCTGATCAAGGTCAATTCCTCGTCTTTCTTGATCTATAATTAACTCATTTAATACTAATATTATTCAATTTAGTCCAAAATTCACACTATGGAAAATTTACATTTTTGCCCCTAAACTTTGTCATATTTACATTTTAGCCCCTAAGATCGTAAAATGAAATTTATTCAATTTATTTGTACTTTAAGCCTAGCCGAACCATTTTTATAACTATAACAGCCCACAATTTTCACTAAATAACACTTTTATGATAAATTTTATAACTTTTACAAATTAGTCCTTTTTAGCATTTTCACTGAAACTACTCAATAAAAGTCATTTCTCAAACCATAAACATGCATAATCTACTATTAGACATCAAAATTCATAAATTTCTAACATGGTTCAAACCCTAGACCTTCATCATAACTCAAATAAATGGTAGAAATATGTAAGTCTTGTTACGAGGATTTCAAAAATGTAAAAATCATTAAAAACGGGGAAAGAACGGACTTACAATTGAGCTTGGGAGCTTGAAAACCCCTAGCCATGGTTTCCCCTTGTTAAATTCAGCCATGGGGTTGAAGATGGACAAAAACTGGCTTTTAATTTTTTTTTAATTTCATTTTAATTACTAAATAACCAAAATGCCCTAACTTAAAAATATTCTATTTCACCTATTTCATGTCCATTTTTATCCAAAAAATTAACCAATGGTCTAATTTCCATTTAAGGACCTCCATTTTAAAATTTCATAGCATTTAGACACCTCTAGCTTCAAGAACTCAAGTTTTGCACTTTTTACGATTTAGTCCTTTTGACTAAATTGAGTGCCCAAACGTCAAAATTTTCGAACGGAATTTTCACGAAATCATTTTGTGTAACCATAGACCATAAAAATATAATAAAAATAATTTGTTTCCTCGTTGGATTTGTGGTCCCAAAACCACTGTTCCGACTAGGCCCAAAATCGGCTGTCACAGTATTGAACCCATTAGGCAAATGTGTGTTGGTTGATAAAGTTTGCAAGAATTGTCCATTAATGCATCAGGATTTCTATTTTTCAGCTAATTTGATGTTGTTTCCGTTCAATGAATTTGATGTGATTTTGGGTATAGATTGGCTAACGATGCATAATGCTATAGTGGATTGTAGACGAAAGAAAATTGAACTGAAATGTCAATATAATGAGATTATTAAAATTGAATTGGATGATCTGAATAGTTTTCCAACTGTGATATTGTCTATGTTAGCTCAAAGATTTGTGAGAAAGGGATGTGAAGCTTATCTTGCTTATGTACTTGATACGAAAGTGACAGAAATAAAGATTGAATCAATACCAGTTGTGTGCGAGTATCCAGATGTATTTCCCAAAAAGTTATTGGGTTTACCACCTATCAGAGAGGTTGAGTTTGGTATTGAATTAGTACCGGGTACAATGCTGATATCGATAGCTCCGTATAGAATGGCTTTGACAGAGTTAAAAGAATTGAAAGGTCAATTGCAAGAGTTGACAGATAGAGGTTTTGCTAAACTGAGTTTCTCTCCCTGGGGTGCAACGGTGTTATTTGTGAAAAAGAAAGATGGCACAATGAAAATGTGTATAGATTATCGATAGCTCAACAAAGTGACAATCAAGAATAACTACCCTTTGCCACAAATAGATTATTTATTTGAGCAGTTAAAAGGGGCAACGGTGTTTTCGAAAATTGATTTGAGATCGGGTTATTACCAATTGCGAGTTAAAGACTCAGATGTGCCAAAGGCTGCATTTAGAATAAGGTACAGATACTACAAATTCCTTGTTATGCCTTTTTGACTAACAAATGCACCTGCTATTTTTATGGATTTGATGAACTGAATTTTTAGCCCTATTTAGATCGATTCGTAGTTGTGTTTATTGATGACATTTTGATTTACTCTCATGATGAATTTGAGCATGCCAAACATTTGAGAATCGTGTTACAAACTTTCAGAGATAAACAGTTGTTTGCAAAGTTTAACAAATGTGAGTTTTGACTACGAGAGGTTAGTTTTCTAGGACATATAGTTTCAGCTGAGGGTATCCGAGTTGACCTGAGCAAAATCTCTGTGATTATAGATTGGAAGCCTCCGAGAAATTTATCTGAAGTCCATAGTTTTCTGGGACTTGCCGATTATTATAGACGGTTTGTGAAAGGTTTCTCGATGATTGCGACTCCAATGACACGGTTACTTCAAAAAGATGTTAAATTTGAGTGGTCAAAAAAGTATCAGCAGAGCTTCGAACAGTTGAAAGCATTGTTGACAGAGGCACCAGTGTTAGTTCAGCCTGAGTCAGGTAAAGAATTCGTAGTTTTTAGTGATGCATCATTAAATGGCCTGGGTTGTGTTTTCATGTAAGAAGGAAAAGTTGTAGCTTATGCCTCAAGACAGTTAAAGCCACAGGAAAAGAATTATTCGACATACGATCTAGAGTTAGCCGCGATAGTGTTCGAATTGAAAATTTGGCTTCATTACTTGTTTGGTGAGAAATGCCATATTTTTACTGATCACAAAATCTTGAAATACCTGATGACTCAGAAAGATTTGAATTTACGACAGCGGAGATGGTTAGAATTGTTAAAAGATTATGAATTAATAATTGACTATCATCTAGGGAAAGTGAACGTAGTTGCTGATGCTTTGAGCCGGAAGTCTTTATTTTCTTTACGTGCTCTGAACACACAATTAGCTTTGTCTGACAATGGTTCGATAGTAGCCGAGTTGAAAGCGAGATCGTTATTTCTACAGCTGATTTATGAGGCTCAAAAATTTGATAATGAATTGCAAGCAAAACGAGCTTAGTGTGAGTCGACTTCTGATTCAGAGTTTTGAATAGGGCCTGATGATTGTTTCGTACTTCGTAATAGAATATGTGTACCAAGGAATTCTGAGCTTATTCGGAAGATTCTAAATGAAGCACACAGTAGCTGTTTATCAATACATCTGAGAAGCACGAAAATATATAATGATTTGAATCAATTTTATTAGTGGCATGGCATGAAACGTGATATTTCAAAATTTGTTTCGAAATGTTTTATTTGTAGCAAGTCAAAGCTGAGCATCAAGTGCCATCAGATTTATTTGAACCTATTATGATTTTTGAATGAAAATGGGATAGAGTAACAATGGATTTCGTATTCGGTTTGCCCTTATCTCCAAAAAAGAAATATGCGATCTAGGTTGTTGTTGATAGATTGACAAAATCAGCTCATTTCATTCCGGTACGTACAGATTTCTCACTTGATAAATTAGTTGAGTTGTACATTTCTAAAATTGTGAAATTACATGGTGTTCCCTTATCTATTATTTTGCATAGAGATCCAAGATATACTTTGCGATTTCGGAAGAAATTACAAGAAGCTTTTGGTACAAAGCTGCATTTTAGCACTGCATTTCACTCGCAAATAGATGGTCATTTCGAATGAGTTATTCAGATACTTGAAGATATGTTGTGTTGTTGCATTCTTGAGTTTGAAGGTAGTTGGGAGAAATATTTATTAGTAATTGAATTTTCTTACAATAATAGCTTCCAATCGAGCATAAAGATGGCACCGTATGAAGCTCTATACGGTCATAAATGTAGAACACCGTTGTATTGGACTGAGCTTAGTGAGAATAAAATTCACGAGGTTGATCTGGTCAGAGAAATAAAAGAGAAAGTGAAAGTAATTCACGATAGTTTGAAAGTAGCTTCAGACCGATAAAAATCGTATGAAGACTTGAAAAGGAAGGATATCGAGTTTTAGATCGGGGATAAAATGGTTTTGAAGGAGTTGTCGTGGAAAATGATATTACAGTTTGGTCGAAAAGGGAAACTGAGTTTGCGATTCATCGAACCTTATGAGATTATCGAGCAAATTGGGCCAATAGCATATCGGTTGGATTACCTTCTGAGTTAGTGAAAATACATAATGTGTTTCATGTATTAATGCTTCGACGATACTGATCCGACCCTTCACATGTCATTTCACCAACCGAGGTTGAAATTCAGTCTGATATGTCATATGTTGAAGAACCAATTCAAATTTTAGCTCGTGAGATCAAAGAGTTGAGAAATAAGAGAATCGCATTAGTAAAAGTATTATGGCATCGACATGGGGTTGAAAAAGCTACATGGGAACCTGCAGACGCTATGATAAAACAATACCCAAACCTATTCACTGGTAAGATTTTTTGGGACGAAAATCCCTAATGGGGGAGAGTTGTAACAACCCGGTTTTAGCTAAATCAAAATAATTGTTTTGGGACCACAAATCTGATGTTGGAAAATTATTTTAATATTAGTTTATGTGTTTACAGCATGATAGTATGTATGTTTGAAAATTTTGTGAACTAATTTTATTGTTTAATAGCTCAATTTGAGAAAAAGGACTAAATCGAGTAAAATGAAAAAATTGCATTCTATTAGTTAAAGGTGTCAATTTGCTTTCGCTTTTAAATATGATAGCCTTAAATGGTAATTAGACCATTTTAAAGGTTAATGGACATTAGTGACATCCATTATATGTTTTATATGTTTAAAATAAAGGTTATATTAGTAAATTGATTAATTAGTAATAATAAATAAAACAAAACATAAAGCCATTTGATTATCATCATTTTTGGTCAAATGAAGCTTGTAGAAAAGATAAAATAGGGTTTTACATTCGGCTAGGTTAATTCAAGTAATTAAGGAACAATTTTTTATCAGATTTTGATGATTTTTACGTTTTTTAAATCGTTGCTTTGTATTCTAGCTAGCCCGTATCTTAGATTTTGAAATTGTTAAAGGTTTAACATATTGCCATTATTGAATGCTTGAGTAATTTGATGATTGATGATAGATTATGAAGGTTAATTGATAGATTAATAGTTTTTGTAAAGTAATTTTTGACAAAAATGTCAAATAGGGGTTAAATTGAAAAATATGAAAATTGAGTGGTTGAAATGTGAAATAAATGAAATTTTTGGGCTGCTAGGGACTTATATGCAATTCAGCCAAGTATGGGTTGAGTGAAATTATGTGAATTTTTTGTATTTATGAAATAGGGACTAAATTCTAAAAATATGGAAGTTTAGGGGCTAATATGGAAATTTGCTTAAATGCGTTTTATAGACTAAATTGAAGGAATATGTGATTGAATAAGTTAATTTTGAATATATTTAGATCAAGAAAAGAGGACTTCGGAATTAGATCAGGGGAAAGGAAAGATTATCGAGTAATTGACTCATTTCGCTGTTTTCATACTTGAGGTAAGTTCGTATGTAACGAGCTCTATTATAATTGTATTTAAATGCTTTGATATTGCATAAATTATAAATTTTAGACTATGAACTTGTTTGACCATGATTCAAAAATGATTCGACTATGATTTGGTATTGGAAAATTCCTGGTTAAACCTTAGGAATAGTCTAGGAAATTAATGACATGTCATTAGAGTATTAAGTTGGCTTCGGGCCATGATATCGGCACTTCGAGTGCAAGTTTTACGTTGATTTGGCTAAGGGCCATGGTATAGGTTTTTTGGAGAAGAGTTACCTTGATTTGGCTACGGGCCATGGTATAAGTACTTATCGATTGAGATCCTTAAATATCTGACTTCTATTCTGAATGGTTCAACGGGAAATTGAAAGAGGTGGATTAGAATGAGGTAGATACGAGTTAGTACAAATACATACGTAAAGTTTATAAATATTGAATCCATGAAATGGATGAATTCTTGGTAAGCTATTAAATGAATGCTTGAATGGTTTAAGATTTAATGTATTTGTATTATCTTGCATTTATATTGATTGAATTGTGATTGAATGGTGAAGTTGCTTATTAATTTAATACAAACTTACTAAGCTGTAAAGCTTACTTTGTGTTATTTTCTTATGTTTTATAGAGAATCAAGGCTAGCTCGAATCTGGAAGTCATCGGGAATATCATCACACTATCGATCTTCTAATTTGGTACTTTTGAAGTCATGTATATATGGTATATGGCATGTATATGCTTGAGTCATTTTGGTATGTTTGATGGATATGTATTTTGGCCATTTGAGTTTGCATAAGATGATAAACTTGGTGATGTTTTATGAATGTTCAATGGTTCTATTTTAATGTTTGGTAATAGATTTATCTTGAATAAATGTGGTTAAAGTGATTATGTATGTTTGGATTGATTTAGTTGGATGAATTATATATATGAAATTATGCTTAGTAAAGCATGATAAATTGATTGCTATTTGAATATGTAAATGTTATGGATTTGAGTATTGAATTTGGTCGAAATGGATATAGTATAGTTGTGCATTTGTTGGATGATTTTTGGCTGCCTATTTGTGTGATGAAATGGTACCATTTGAGTTTTATAGGTATGTGCAAAATGGGTGGCAAATTGGCCTTGCAAATGGCCTATTTTTGTCCACACGGTGTGGACAGAGACACGGTCGTGTGTCTCAGCTGTGTGTGACACATGGTCTTGTTACATGGCCGTGTGTCCCCTGATGTTGAAATTGAATTGAGGTCAGTATGCTCTACACGGTCTCACACATGGGCGTGTGATTGGGTGTGTGGTATAAGTCAATATACCCCTTTAAATGGCACACGACCTAACACATAGGTGTGTGTGGCCATTTCGTAGGGCACACGGGCTAGACACACGAGCGTGTGGTCCGTTGTGTGACCCAAGTTAGTATACTCTCTAGTTTTCACACGGCCTGGCACATGGGCGTTACCTCGACCGTGTAATGCAAGTCAGTTGTATGTTCTGTTTCCACACAGCCTAAGACACGAGCGTGTGTACTAGCCGTGTGAAGCACACGGCCTGTTCACACTGGCGTGCGACCCTTGTATGATTGAAAAATTTCTAAGTTTTCCGAAATTATCATATGTTATCAATTTAGTCCCGAACCATTTCTAAAGCATGTTTAAGGCATCGTAGGTCTTTATAAGGGACAACGTGGTTGTATTGAATGATGTATGAGAATGAATGCTATATGTTGTGTTTTGATCAGTAATGCCTCATAACCCTATTCCGAAAATGGATATGGGTTAGGGGTGTTACACATGTAATTCATATAAATATCTAGAAACATGTATGAGCTCAACAATAATCAAACTTCCATGTACATATAATTTCCAAATCATGTATCTATATATCATGTACAAATCATTTTCATATATCTCATGTAAATAGCTTTAGTATTTCGTATTGAACTCATGTAATCTTGTAATAGAACAATGCCCCTTGAACCATTTAGAATATCATTGGATACGCAAGTAGTACATAGGTGTACTGAAATGTCATCCTTCAATTCATGTACGTGTATGCTCATACGAACTATAAATGATAAGTTCTTCCGAGCTAAATAACGGTAATCTCATATGAGCTGAGTACTGGTAAGATATAAGAGCTGAAATCGCTAACCCTAATGACATGCCATGTAACACCCCATACCCATAACCCACACCGGGGCGAAGTACGAGGCATTACCTAATGTGATCTCATGTACAAAAACCATCTCGAGTCACCCAGACTCAGTCCAACTTAAATCTTTTTCAATTTCTACTTTAATCTTCTTATTATGGGCCTACGAGCCCCAAATCGACCACTAAAAACTAATCAGGACTATACCGGGTCCTTAAACCAATTATGAAAAATTTGTCTTTAAAATAGTGCACACGCCCGTGTGACCAACTCGAATGGTCGTGTTGATGGCCCGTGTCACTCACACGGCTTACGCACCTAGGGACACACCCGTGTCTTTTACCCGTGTTAAATTAATTTCTAATTCACACCTACAAGGGTTTTCACAAGGCCAGACACACGCCTGTGTTGATGGCTCGTGTCCCTCACACGGCCAGGACATGCCCATATGTTAGCCCGTGTGCAAAAACTTGGGTATTCTATTTCTGACGTCAGCATTCCCAAAATGACACACAGCCATGGCACACGCCCGTGTACTAGGCCGTGTCCTCCACATGGCTGAGACACACGGCCGTGTCTCTGCTCGTGTGTTTATTACCATGGATACTGACTTGGAAATTTTACTTGCAGGAGACACACGACTGGACTACACGCCCATGGGGCAGACCGTGTGTCACATACGGCCTAGACACACGCCCATGTGTCTACCCGTGTGGACAATATAATGCTATTTACCAAGCCTCATTCCCACCCTTACATGCCTAGTTCCATGCGAATACCAACCAATACCAAAACAAGCACAATTCATACATCTAGATTAGTCACAATAGACATTCATTCAACTATGAAAATGCATCTTTTATAAAACTCAAAATGAATATTAGCCATCAATCAAGGCTTAATACAAAATTAAGGGTTTCCAACCCAAGCCAACACATTTGGCCAATTCTCAAAGTCACAAAATAATAAAGTCTAAACCTTATACATGCCATATTCAAAAATATAAATCCAACTATACTGAATGCTTCGGTTGATAGTGTGATCGATATCTCTGACTCCCGGTGATCCTTTGGCTAGTTAGGCGTCACTATAAGAAAAATGAAAAGAAAAAGGAGTAAGCATAAAAGCTTAGTAAGTTGCAAATAAATAATTATACAGCAACAATTTATCAATAATCAGCATGTTCATAACACAAAGGTGGGCATAAGCACAACTTACTCGTTACCATCCATACAAGTCACATATTATGCAATAAGCTCATATCTCATACGTACCAAATAGGTGCCTGTACCACTCACCACAAGGTTATACTTTTCTTTATTATCCTAAGATCATGACTCTCACCGTTGAACCCTTCAGAAAACTATCAGATATTCCATAAGCCTCAAACACAGGGTAAGTTGCCGATGCCATGTCCCAGACATGGTCTTACAATGGGTATCATCATTGAGGCCGATGCCATGTCCCAGACATGATCTTACACAAGCTCTCACATATCCGTGCCGACGCCATGTCTCAGACATGGTCTTACACTAGCTCTCGCATATCCGTGCTAGTGCCATGTCCCAGACATGTCTTACACTGACACATCTTGTAGTTGATGCCTGTCCCAGACATGTCTTACACTGGCTTAAGTCTCGAGGCCGATGCATATCCTAGACATGTCTTACACTAGCACTTGTCTCAATGCCGATGCCATGTCCCAGACATGGTCTTACACTGGCTCACACCAATGACCCAAATGTCATGGCAAGAATATCCGATTTACTTCCGAAGGTTCCAACGAGAATTTTACTATCTCAATGATCATTACACATTCTCAATTCCACAATCAAGCAATTCATGCCATATATATTCAATGAAAAATTAAACACATATAGTAGCAATGTAGTTGTATTATTTATATACAACTTACCTCGGATTACAAAATGTATACGACTAGTCAGTTTAGTTGATTTGCTTGGCTTTCCCCCGATCTAGGTTTGGATTTGACAATTATTGATCTATATTAGCAAAATACACTCACTAAATTCAATTTACCAAATCAAAATTCACATCTTCGTTAAAATGACCATTTTGCCCTTAGACTTTGGCGAAAATGACTATTTTACCCCTATGCTCAAAAATTGATTTTTATTAAATTTCTTTGCATATCAAGTCTAGATAAACTCTTTTTACTCTTATAGCAACTCTAAATGCATTATATTTCACACATTTATTAACTATTTTACAACTTGTGCAAAATAGTCCCTTTAGGTGTTTTCATGCTAACACCTTTCACAAAAGTTATCTATTACACTACTAAGAACCATATTCTTCCATAAAAACTCAGAAAACATCACAAATCCTTTCATGGAAAAACTCCAAACCCTTAACCATTTTGCAAAATAGATCCCTCATTTGAAAGCTCATGCTTCTAGGGTATCAAAAAAGTAAAAATCATTAAGAGAAACTATCAAAACCACTTACTTGAGAGGGCTCAAAGTTGCTGATTTTTTTTGAAGATTTCAAACCCCTACAATGGCTGATATTTTCGGCTAAGAAGGGAGAAAAGATGATAGCTTTTCCTTTTTGTTTTATTAAAAATACAACTAGTCAAAATTTATGACCTAAGCTTCACCTAATTTTGACCTTCTCTCCAATTTGTCTCCCATGGCCGGTCAACCTATTGTCTAAGGGTCTAATTGCCCTTTAAAGACCCCCTGTAACACCCCTATCCCGTAACCATTGTCGGAATAGGAAAGGGGTATTACCAGACTTGTAACTCATGTTAGAACAGTAAAATTTTAAACTTTTTCTTGAAATAAAGATCATTCATTTAGATAAATGCTAAATACAGCCAGGGATAAAATTAAACTTCTATAAGTACACATTCAAAAGATGCCATTTTCGCATGGCTTATATACATTAACTAGAATATTATTCCGCTACTAGTCTATTCTATACATGCCATAAAATAATCCAAAACATAGCAGTACCAAACAGTGGATAGTGATAGTGTGACGAGTTGTTGACGATCCCCGAGCAAAGGCCAAATTTGATAATCTATAAAACAGAGAAACGTAACAACAGAGTAAGCTTTCAAGGCTTAGTAAGTCTTAAGTAAAACAATTAACTTTGTTGGATTAAATACATTTATAACTTACACAAAATCCAAGTGAAGTCTCGGTGGGCTTAATAAGCCTACACAAGTACATAATACATACCTAGCCTACTTACTGTGCTAAACATCCGTAATTGTTGATTTATTACTAAGTCGCTTAAGATTAGGCCTTACACAAATCACGTTCTGAAATGTCAAGATATATCACCATTCAGTCAAATAGATTAAACCTATGTATGCACATGTAATTCATCTATTTCATCCCAATTTAAGAGTATATACCCCTTCGCATTTATAAACATCAATGCTACTTTTAGTTTAATCAGTCGAACTAAAACATAACACTATAATCACATTCGGTTTCCATATTTGGAAGCACATATTCATGTTTTCATCTTACATAAACAATTTGATAGAGTCAATACTCGTTGAATATAACTTATAACCATCTCATAAGTGATTCCCCAAGTACATTTGTAATACAAACGAAATCGAGTTCACATAGCAAGTAAGTATCACTTACCATATACTTAACCTTTGTACACTTACCGTTTCCATAGTTACCAATTACCAATTCAATCTTTCAATACCTCGAACCACTTAATCATATGCACTCATTTCGTGCACATACATAAATGTATATATGTATTTAGAAGCTTAGTTCTTTAGTTCATATTCACATTAATATTTCAAATAATCAAATCATGACAAGTATTAAAGTTTCGTATACGTATATAAAGGACCAAACATATTCCTTATCACATATACATAAATGACCAAACGCAATCCATACCTTGTATTTGCACATCCTGCCGAATACAACTCAAATTAGTAAATTTTTATGAAACTAATTAAATCCTTATCTTAAAGATATACAAATGGTCTTCGGTTTGAAATAATTCAAGGCACTTAGCCATAGTCTGCTAGGTTTAAAAAAAATCCGAATCCAGTTACCATTACCAAGCCTGCGGGACTTTAAGCCCGGATATATCATCATAGTTAATTCACAAAGTTGTATACACATCAATTCACATACCTTCGATCTTTCCAACACGGAAACACATTAATAAGGTATCACTTCATTCGAACTTATTCGTATCTCAATATAGCTAGTCTTATTTCACAAGAGCCATTAGGCCACATCACGTAGTCAGCGAGTCTTAACCCGGATACTTTCCAAATTCCATGTATATTTAATCACATGTTACCACATTTCACACAAACTATCACCATTGTAATTCATTAACCTCATTCGAATATAAGCATATAGCATGTACCTTAACTTCATGTCATAATATCATTTGACTTGAATACATATTTATATATATATCCCTTTCAATAAACTTCCAACTAAATAAGAAAATACACACATGACTTACATTTTCTCATGACAACCATTCGGCTAAACAACATATAAGTCACTACACCTTCAATTTATAAAACTATCAACACATATTACATATACATTGCTTACGTTTATAAAATAGCCATTCGGATAACTTGCACACATTTAAATTTTAGCCATTTTGGCCTCACCACCTATATATTTATCTTGTACATAAATTCAGCAATAGCTTATAAGCAACTCAATTAGTTTCATCAATGTTTACAACAAAATCACAGATTCACTACAAGCTATTTTCTTGAGCAACAATCATTAAATTATTTGTAACTGGAGCTACGAAACTCCAAATGAAGTACCGTAAATTTTCCCCGAAAATAGACTCATATATCTTCTATCCATAAAATTTTCAGGATTTTTAATTTGGCCAATCAAAACCAGAATTTTCTTAAAGTTTCCCCTATTTCACTGTTTGACTATACTGACCACTCTTCACTACGAATCAAATTTCTCATTGTACAGATTTCAAAATATGTTCTTGTTTATTTCATTTGAAACTAGACTCATTAAGGAGTCTAATAATATAAATTTTATCTTATAAAAATTTTTGTACTATTTATAATGATTTTCTAAAAATAGAACAGGGGATTTCAGATTCATTCCGACACTGTCAGACACAACTTTAAATATCTCTCTATAGGAAATTCCTTTACTTGCACTGTTTTTATAAGAAACTAGACTCATTGAGCTTTGATTTCATATTTTATTCAGTCTCTAATTCCACTCCAACAATTTATGGTGATTTTCAAAAATCACGCTACTGCTGCTGTCCTAAGCAGATTATTACAATTTGCTCTTAAATTTCCAAGTCCAAACACTTAAGAACTTACCATTTGAGTTTAAAACATATCATCATATATAAGTACTTCTTATTATCACATACAAATCATAATTTAAATATCACTTTTCTAATAACCAATCGGCTAAGGCTCATAGAAGTAACTTATTCCTTATCATTTTACTATAGGTAATTACACCAATTCATAGTCCCATCTTTACCCGTATTCCATATCATTCTTCATTATAACTAAACTTATATGCTAGAAACTTACCTTAAGAGTTGTTGACGACTATAATTCTACGGCTATTCGCTTAGTTTTGCCTTCCCTTTTTCCGACTTTTGTCCTTGATGCTCTTGAGCTAATGATTAACAAATTTACAAATTAAAAAATTCTACCATGACAATTATAGCCGAATAACATAGACTAAGAAATTAATGTACATATAAAACATATACATATATAATTAGCTCAACCTTCAATAACTCAATTTGCTAATTAAAACATAGAAATTTATAACCAATTCAAAATTCCTTAACAATGGCCGAATATCAAAAGGGCTATCAAAGGACATCATCAACTAACTAACAAGCTTCAATTGTAATTCAAAACTTAAGTTCACATTCGGCCATTATAAGCAAAACAACCATTCAAAGCTCACTTCAATTATTTAACAAATAATACTAATGTTTAATACTATCTCCCAATTTGGTATGAGTTACCAAATGAAATTAAACTCCTAATTCATGCACTAAAATCACATTCGGCACAAGCAAACTTCATTTCAATTATGCCACTCTTAAACTTATCCATAATACCCTAAGTTCATTTAGTAGCTAGGCAACAATTATACAAAAACAACAAGCATTTAACAACAATGTACTTAACCAATTCCTTAAGCATACATTCGGCAATATATATATTAATGACTAAAACACTTAGGCCGATTCTAAAACATCCATAAATCTTCATAATAGCACATGTAACTAGCTCAAATCTCAAACCATCTAATATACTATCAAAATATATATAATATTACAACCAATTTACCATTCCTTAATATGACCGAAGGTAAGCTTTACATGAACTTTGAAAATCCTTACAAACATCACTTATTTCTTAAAATTAAAACTCAATTCTACCAATTCAAAACTCCATTCAGCAATTAAACATGAATTACGAGCTTTAAAACAAAATTTCCACATTTCTCTTAAATGGTCGAATGCCCTATGATCACTTAATCTAGAATTAAAATCATGGGTTATCTACCACATGTCATTAACAACCAAATTTCATAATCAATTTGACAAAAATCACATTACATACCTTTAGAATTAGATCTATGCATATGGCCGATTATTTGAGCTTCACTCCCTTATTCTTTCTTTACCACGGCAATGAAGAAGAAGAATGAACCAAACTTTGTTTTTTTTTTCACCCCAAAATATTTTATTTATCTTTTTCTTTATAAATTAAGGCCATATAATATTAATATACTTACTTAAATTCATTTTCTATGCACCCTAATCATTATGGCGGCCACTACTTCTCAAAATGGGGTATTTGACATGCAAGTCCCCATTTTGAGAATCATGCACTAATTAGTCTTCAAATTAATTCATCACTTTTTTTTTGTTTCTCACATAAGCCCTTTGACTAAAATTCAAATTCAACTAACAGAATTTAAGCATCAAAATTTCACACATGCACTATCACACATAGTATATATGAATTTTAATATTTAATAAATTTTATAACTCGATTTTGTGGTCCCAAAACCACATCTCGACTAGGGTCAAATTAGGGATGTCACACCCCCAATTTTGGTTCTCTAGCTATTTAGCATCTTTAGATATCAAATTAGGACTTTTGCACTTTATGCGATTTAGTCCTTTTTCGCAATTGAGCTCACAAACGTCAAAGTTAACTTACCAATTTTTTCATGCATTCCTAAAAACATACTATAACATCAAAATAATAATAAAATAATTTATTTGACTCCGAATTTGTGGTCCTGAGACCACTATTCCTACTAGGCCCTAAATCGGGCTGTTACATGTCATTTGTATCCTATGAATTCTTAAGGTTCAAACGGGGCTTGGTAATCATCGTACGTCATTGGATATGCGATCGGTATTCATATATAATGATTACACACTTCACAAACATATAATTCAATTTAAAACATATAAATGTACATTTTAATTACACGAACTTACCTCAAGGAGTGTATGTAGATACGCAGGCGACTAATTCGAGATTTTCTCTTTGCCTTGATCTAACTCTGTACGAGGTCTAATCGGATCTATACGAATGAATTTAACTCACTTCAATATAATTCACAAACAATTTAGTCCAACACACTTTTTGCTAAAATTACCATTTTGCCCCTATACTTTTAACTCTTTGCAACTTAGTCCTTAGGCTTAGAAAATGAAATTCATTCAATTTTATCCCTACCCAAGCCTAGCCAAATTATAATCATATTTATAGCAGCACATATATTTCACAAATTCACACTTTTACCACACAAATTATCACTAATTTCAATTTAATCCCTAATTCATAATTTCATCAAAAATTTCTTTACAAAAGTTGTTTATCTAACAACAACCGTTCATTTTAGATCATTAAACTTCAAAACCCTAACATATTCATCAATGGAAAAACTCAAATACTTTAACAATTTTACAAATTAGTCCCCGTGCTAGCTAGATTAAGCTACAACAATTTTAGAAATATAGAAATCATTAAAAACGAGACAAAAATCACTTACCAATTGGATTTTAAAGCTTGGACAAACCCTAGCTCTAATTTCTCCAAGTAGAATCGGTTTGTGGTGTATTTTGAAGAAGATGAACATAATAAAATTGTTTTGTTTTTATTAATATATCATTTAATTACCTATTTACTTAATTAACCTTTAAAATTGATTCAAATTACAAAATTGCCAAGCCATTATCATCCACTAACATATTAATGGGCTATTTACCATATAAGAGCCTCTACTTTAAATTTTCGTAGTTATTTAATACCTTTAGCTATTAGAACTCAACTTTTTCACTTTACGAATTTAGTCCTTTTTATCAAATTGAACATTTAAAAGGTAAAATTTCTTAACAAAATTTTTACACGGTAATACTATCATGCTGTAGACCATAAAATAATAATAGAATAAATTTTTTGACTTCAGATTTGTGGTCCTAAAACTAGTGTTCAGATTTCATTGAAAACAGGTTGTTACAATCACATATAGCAAGGTGCATGAGAATGTCGATGCAGCTTTTTCAAAAATCAATGCAAGTTTACAAAATGGTTCCTACTCATCTCCACTACACACTCAAGAGTTCCCCAGTGCTTGTCCATCCAATAACACACCACATTGTGGCCAAGCCATTGAATATTGTAGTCAAGCTACACATTATGGACAAGCGACTCAATAATGTTGTGGCCAAGCCACTCAATATTGCAATAAATTTTCCAAAGTCTTCCTCGTTTCATAATTATCTTAACCCCATGCATGTGATATGGCATGTGGACAATATTTTCAGTGGGCATGCTTAACATGCGATTCAGATTTATAATCTACGTAGTCAGCATGCTTACCATGCAAATCATATTTATAATCAACATAGTCAACATGCTTAACATGCAAATCCTATTTCAATATTAAAATAGTGGCATGATTTATTTATATATCACACATAACTAATCTTGCCATTAATCACATATCATGAGAATTAGTATATAAACATCATTTTACTTAATCATTAAAACACATCAATTACATCATATATTCACCCAAAATTATCAGTTAGAAATTCTTACTTTGGTTTTCCCCCTTTTTTTATAGATTAGAATCTCTTCGAATACATAATGTATTCTTAATATTTCACAACATTTAGATCTTTATCGAATTTTCAATCTAAATAAATATTTATATTTTATATTTATATTTTATTTGACGATAAATCCTTAAATAAATTTCACTAATAAGTTAAATTCAAACCTTGATTGGTAGATTCGATAACTGGATTCCAATTCTGATTCCAACTCCAAGGGAAGAAATTCGATCTTGAATCCTTTCTATTAATAAATAAATACCAAGTCAAAACAAAAAAACACTCCATTTAAGTCTCATGTTAAATGAGAACATTTATTTATCTAACTACTAAGTGAGAATACTTTTTCCTAAGGCGAGAATACAGATTCGAGCAGTATGAAGAAGAACACTTCACGAGAGTGTATAATCATTGTTAGATTCAGCCTTAACAAGTGGAAAAGAAAAGATTATTTCTAAAGTTTAAGGATTACTTATGAAAAATACCAAAGATTAGATGAGTCATTGATCCCGCAATGCTTTGTTTACAACGGAAGATGATCTAAGAAATCATCATTCAAAAATAAAAAAAATAAAAAAAATTAGAATTGAAAACTATCTAAGAAAACTAAGAGAGGAGATTAGTAGTTCGGTTTTAACAAAAGAAATGAAGAGGAGATGAAAACTAATGAAAAATGGTAACTAACGGTGATGGTGGTACGACGGTGGCGGTGCTACGGTGGTGAGTGCAGGGGAGGCGTGGAAGAGAGGGGTAGTCTTTGTGAAAATATGGTGGTGGTGTTTTGGTTGAAAATAGCAAAAAAGATAGCTATTGAAGTAGGAGGAAAAAAAGAGGCGATGAGAGAAATGTTGGACTAAAAAAAAAAGTAAATAGTGGGTGTCTAGGTGCATGAGACAGTAATAGCATGGTAAGGGAGGGAGAAATGGAAACTATGGGGACAAAGGCATGAAAGGTGGATCAAAGGAGTGAAAAGGGGGCTATTGGGGGAAGGTTGACTAGCTAAACAATGGAAGAATCTTCCCAAGCATGGAAACAATGGGGTGGACAGCAAGGGGGGTTGACCATCCCTTTTTAAATGCTAAAAATAATATATTGGTGAAGGGAATTGAACCTAGGGTCTCTAGAAATTTAATTAGGCTCTTTACCACTTGACTACTTACTTGTTTATGAATTGATAAAATAATTAATAAAAATATGGGGTGTGACAATTCTTCCATTGAATACATCTATGTCTCTACCCATAAAGGTCACAAGTGAATTAATTCACAAACAGATTTAGACTTATTCCATCTTGAGTCCAATCCAATATATCATTCTTCTAATCTATTTCTTTACCTGTGGAGTCAACTGCTCCGATAGCCAAGAGTAGCCAACTCTCCAAATGGAATTGTTGATGGCATAATAATCCTTCTAAGTATGTGAATCAAATGCTCACTTTGATTCTTTTACTAGATTATGAGCTCGTTTAGATTATCTATTAAAGTAATTTGTCTTTTTTGAAATGTAAAAGTTCTTATAGTGCCACTTATCATCAGTTTGAATTTAAACAATCAATGAGCTAATATTTGTTTGTCATAATTTCTCTATGCATGCAAAACATGCAAAAAAAGAAACACAAAAGACATAATAGTGAAATGTGAAATTAACTTTATTTATTTAGTTAGTTAGAAACCATTGACAAAGAAGGATACACCGACCGACAGATATGTCTATCAAGACTATTTCTCTTCAAGGGGAAGACTGTAACACCCCTTACTCGTATTCGACGCCGGAATAGGGTACGAGGTGTTACCGGACTTAAACTCAAGCAAACAACAAAATTGGGCCATAAAATTTCATTCAACTCAAATTCATTCATACATATGCAAATTGTCTTTTATATGGGCCTACGAGGCCCAAAACATACATCGGGAGTAGTTCGGGACTAAACTGAGAACTTTAGAAAACTTTGGGAAAACTTAGAAAAATTTTCATGAAACAAGGGCACACGCTCCTGTGGAGATAGGAGACACTCCCGTGTGCGCTCGACATGCTCGTGTCCTCAGGCCGTGTAGCTCTCTGTTTATGATGTCAACACTGAAATATAGTCACACGGCACATGCCTGTGTGGCTAGACCATGTGGTCGATTAAAACTTCATAATTTTTCATAAAATAGTGCAGACTTCACACGGCTTCGGCACGCGCCCATTTCTCCAAGTCGTGTCCCTCACATAGCCAAGACACACTCTCGTGTCTTAGCCCGTGTGTTTACCACTGGGCATTTTGTTTTGCCTAATTAGGGTGAAAGGGACACACGGCCGAATCACACGCCCATGAGACAGACCCTATGTCACACACGGCCTAGACACATGCCTGTGTGTCTACCCTTGTGGACAACTTTGAGGATATTTTCAATGCCATTTGCCACCCTTTAATGCTCACTCACTTATACATTTTTGATGGCATGCAACATAGCATATTTAGTCTATCAAATACTCACAATCATGATTAACCCATGACTTTGTAATGTTAACATATCATATGCTCAAACCATCATGCTTTCATATGGCATTCCACACTAATTTCATATTTATTCAACCTTATAAACCAACCTTCAATCTACTCAATTATACCATAGCTATGGTCATACCTATTAGTCCCAGTTTATTCTTTAAGCATATGTACCATTTATCACATCCATTAACAACAAGCAACCACCAACCACATTACAAAGCATAAGCACATTGCATGCATGCATAAATAATTAGGGTTACAACCTAAGAAGCAAATATAAGCTGCATCTCATGGCCTTATACAAAATGAATCATAATACCATCATTAGCCAACTCATTTGGCTAATCAATATGACACATAACAAAATGACCAAGTCCCCTATACATGCCATACTCAAAATGTTGAGACTAACTATACCCAAATGTCCAATTGATAGTGTGATCGAGTCTCCGACATCCTTCGATCCCCGAGTTAGCTTGATGACACTATAAAAGATCGAAAGGAAGGGGGTAAGCATTAAAGCTTAGCAAGTCCTTAGGCAAATAACATGCTATCTAAACAAGTATTTAACATGCATTTAACATAATGAACATAAATTTGTATTTCATCAAATCACTTAAACTTACTCATCCATAAACAACCTTGTCATAAGTTCATCACATACCAAGGCATTACTCATGAGTTCGATATATATACCAGTATCAACTCATAACATAATCTCTTACTCATTCTTCTCATTGACTTACCCCTTGGTTCTTCTATCAAGTTACTCGATAATTTACCTGTTGAACACTCAGAATACTATTAGATACACGGAAGGCTCTTACAAAAGTGCCACATACGTAGCTAAAGCTACCTTATATCACATAACACATAAAAGCTCATTCTCGAGCTACTCACGAGTATGCTCACACAAGCTATCAGTCAGGACGTAGCTACATGGGTTGCTTACAAGCTGTCAAATATTCGCAACACATGTCGGACTACCCAGCCATCGGTAGGACGTACAAGACTAGCACCCGAAACCACATAAACATATATCACATATCTCATGAGCTCATAAATCACATGGTTCCTAGTGACATGTCACTTGTATCCTAAACTATTCCTAAGGTTTAAACGAAATTCATTGATATCACATCTCTATCAAGCTTGCTGTAATGTCGATCTCAATGTCCATAATACCAATCACTTACTCATGGAGTAATCAAAGCATAACTCATAATAGCATTAAAGAATTTGAATTCACATAACACTCAAACATCAAAAATATAACATAACATCACATTATTTGTATATGAACTTACCCCGGTACAAAGTGATGAAAACGAGCTTATTTTTTGTAAACTTGTTTTTCCCCTGATCAAGACGCGAATCACGTTTTTTTTATCTATAATGCCAAATTTAACTTTTTTAATACATAAATTGTTCGAATCGACCCATAACACATACTTTGGTAAAATTACCTTTTTACCCCTCACTTTTCACTTATTTACAAATTGGTCCTTAGGCTCGTAAAATGAAAGGCATGCATTTTCTTTGTTACCCAAGCCTAGCCGATTCGTATTCCTACTCCTAGCATCCCACTTTTTTCTTTATTTCACATATTTACTACCCATTTTACAACTTTTACAACTAGGTCCCTTTTTAGGTGTTTTCATGCAAAATCACTTTGTAAAAGATGTTTATCACATATCAAAGTTTCATATTCTTCCATTAAACATCAAAATACATGCATGTCATACATGGGTAAATTTTTGAACATAAACCCTACTTCAAAATAAGGGTAGAAATGGATAGATCATGCTTCAAGGATCTCAAAAATGTAAAGAACATTAAAAACGAGCTTGGAGGCACTTACAATCAAGCTTGAAAAGTTGAAAAAACCCTAGCTATGGAGACCACCTAAATTTCAACATTTAGGGAAGAAGATGGACATGAATTTTGCTTCTTTTTCCCTTTTTATTCTTTTAATTACTAAATGACCAAAATGCCCTTATGGCTTTTCCTTCAAATGTTTCCTATTCATGCCTATTTTTATCCAAAATTTTAGAAATTGGTCAAATTACTATTTAAAGACTTCTAATTAATAATCCAGAGCAATTTCATGCTTAAATCTTCTAAAACTCAAGTTTTGCAACTTATTCAATTTAGTCCTTAACTTCAAATTGGACACATTAGGCATAAAATTTCTTCATAAAAATTTCACACAAACATGTATTCATATCATGGATCATCAAATAATCATAAAATAATTATTTTTACTTCAGATTTGTGGCCTTGAAATCATTATTCTGAGTAGACCTTAATTCAGGATGTTACAAAAACTATTGAGAAGTACCAGGCAAATGGCTAATTTTGTAGGGAACCAACATAAGGGAGAAATTGTGAACATAGATGATCCCTACAAAGATAGTTTTTTGGGTAATGAAGGCCAAAGCGGTCCATAATAGACGGACATGTCACACTTGCGAGCATGGTATCTTGAATAAGGCAGATTATAAGGAAGTAATCCAACTACTATTTGTCCCAAGTGGGACTTAATCCGCCAGAGTGGCAGGGGACCACAATGGTTATCTCAATGGATGGGAAGTCAGCAAGTCCTTCAAGAATATAGTAAGATAAGGAGTCCGCCATAGACTAAACAAATTTGGAATGATCGCCAAAGGGGAACATACCCAAGGACTTTTATGAGGTTAGGCCTAAGGGACTACCTTCTAAGAACATGGTGGAAAAAAGAATCCATACTAGGATAAATGGAAGAAAGAACATAGTTAAAGGAAGGGAAAAAGTCTGTAAAAATAGCGAGACATCCGAGGAACCGTCAAGACTAACCAAAGGTTGATAGGATTGCCCAGGTGGAAAATATCTGATGATTTATTCACTAACGGATAGTGTAACAGCCCGATTTAGACCCTATTCGAAACAATGGTTTTGGGACCACAAATCAAAGTCAATAAAATATTTTAATATTATTTTCTATGTTTATAATATATGAATTGATATTTGTGAAAATTTCGTGATTTAATTTTATCGTTTGTGTGTCAAATTTTGAAAAAGAACTTAATCGCGTAAAATGCAAAACTAGCATGGTTTATGTAAAAGTACCTATTTGTTATGGCTTTCATTATATGGAATCCTTATGTTTTAAATTAACCATTAGAATTATGCATGGACAAAAATGGACAACCATTATAAAGTGATTATATTATTTCGTTAAGGTTAAAATGGTAAATTATGAATTAATGTTAATAAAATAAAACAAAACAAAGAATTAGTGGAATTCATCTTTGTTTTTGCCAAAACTTGAGAAGGAAATGTTCACCATGGAGTTTTAGGGTCCGACATTCTTGAGGCTTAATTTGGGTATGTGTTTTGCTCGATTTTTGATGATTTTTAAGTTTTTGATATCATTGCTTTATGTTCTAGCTAGCCCATGTCTCAATTTTGGAAATTGATGATGATTTTGTGTTTTCCATTGTTGAAAGCTTGATGATTTTTGTGTTTGATGATGAAAAATAAATATATGTAGTTAGATTAGTATGTTTAATTAAGTAATTTTTTATAAAAATGTCTATTTAGGACTAAATTGTAAATTTTACAAATGGAGGGGTCAAAATGTGAAATAAATGAAACATATGGGCTTATATGGGCTAGGGGTAAATTTGGCCTAACATGCTTGTAGTCAAATTTTGAATATTTTGTGTTTTGTGAAATAGGGACTAAATTGTGAAAAATGTGAAATGTTAGGGGCAAAAGTGTAATTAGCCCATTTATATGTTTTTGAATGAATTTGATTGAATATTTGATTAAATAAGTTTAATTTATATTAATTTAGATCAAGAAAAGAGAAAATCGAATTTGGATCAGGGGAAATCTAAAGTTATTGAATAGTCGACCTGGTCTGTTCATCTTCGTACGAGGTAAGTTCATAAGTAAATACATGTCATTAAATTCGATTGTATATATTATATTTGTGTTGAATTGAACTATTGCTTCTATATATATGTTCAAGCCAAATTTGTTTAAGTATGGAGAAGTATTTATAAGCCTGAATCGATCGAGTTACGACGTCTGAAAGTCCCGTACGAACCTTAGGAATAGTTAGGATACATATGTCATAACATAGGATTCCGATTTGTGATTTCATGTAAGACCACGCCTGGGACATTGGCATCGATTTGTGATTTGCATGTAAGACAATTTCTGGGACATCGGCATCGTGTATGAGTTTGTGTAAGACCCTGTCTGGGACAGTGACATCGATATGTGATTTCATGTAAGACCACGTCTGAGACGTTGGCGTTGTACAAGCTTTTCGATTATCTGAGCATCCTTATTATTTCTGAATGGTTCAACAGGCAATATCGAGTTAAGGTCAAATGTGAAATTGAGCTAAAAGGTCAGGTATGTATTAAGTTAAATGATTGAGTAGTAATGTAAGTATATACTTTATATGAATATATGGAATGTGCATTATGAAAGTGAGAGTTAAATATGTTTATGAAAATAATGCTATAGTATATTTATTGATATATGAAGTTACAAGCTTGATAATTGTATATGTGGTTATGGTTAGTATGATTCGGTTTAATTAAGTTGAATTACAATGTCATTGAAATGATTTATTTACTTATGATTTACTAAGCTATTCAAACTTACTCTGTGTGTATGTTCTTTGTTTTATAGATTTTGGAAGCTAGTTACGTTAACACCCCAAACTCGGCCCGAACGTTATGCCCAGATCCAGCATGTCACATTGAAGTGTTTTATCGAAAACCTTTTTTTCTTTGAAAACCCTTCTTTGAAAAAAAACCTTGAGTAAAATCCCAGCTTGTATTTGTTGCTTTCAAAGTGAGGTGTATTTTAAAAAAATCTATTCCTTCTTCTATGATAATAATTACTTTTTAAAATCTCTTTTCAGTTGCAGAAGCTTTATTTAAAATAGATGATCTATGAGAACTTGTCATTTAAAAATTGAGTTGCGGAAACATAGTATTTAAAAATAGTTATGGTTTAGGAAAAACCATGTTCTACTTCTAACAAATATAAAGCATAAAAATAATAATAATCCTAATTTGAAATAATAACTAGAGGAAAGGCCGTATTACATTCCGGACTGAATTAACTTAAAATACTAGAAATTATATGTTTAAGAAAACAAGTCCAAGTCGTCTTGCTAGCTGGCCACCTCAGAGTCCCTCCTGCCGTCGAATGACCTACTGAGGATCACCTGAGAAAAATAAGAGAGGGGGTGAGTTTTTGAAAACTCAGTGTGTACAACCCTCGGTAAATAGAAAAGCATGCAATAGTAAGTCTTTTTGGGCCTGAGCCCAATTCAATTTCAGAACAAATGCAAAGTAATCAAATATGCATGATTCCCACCCATCCAACAGCTATACACCATCTCCATACCTCGATACACCCCATGTGGGGATATAGATATCGACCCACCCATCCGATACACTCCAATGGTAGCCCAGTTGCGGTACTACCTAACGTTGCAGCAAAGCTACTAATAATATATTGGGCTTAAAAAGCCATCGGTGGATCCACGGTCGTCAAGCAACCATGCGATCCTCATATACTTCCTCTGTTCCATAATTCCCAACCCATATGCAACCTAAACAGAATATCATATGAATGCAGTAGGTACACATGCAACATCCATAAATCTTACATTCAACACATAGGGGTATTTTATAGGGGTATTTTAGTCATTCTCGCCCTTAGGGGCATTTTGGTAATTTCTCTTTATTATGTGTTTATTACTTACCTTGCCACATTAATAAGTCCTTGTTGGCTAAAGTGAACAGATACTATGCACCAGGTGGGATTCTAGAGAAGAGGAGGTGAGTCATTAAGATCGCTTATGTACCAAGCTCTCCTTAGATCCAATTTTAGACATGCATATACCCATTGCAAAACTTTAACCTTATGACTTGTCCACAGTTGCAATTAATTAATTATTTAAGTTTTATGCCTGATTGAGTAGTTCTCAAAAACTAGGTCCACAACCCCTTACTAAACACTAACAGATTACTAAACACTAACATATCCATACTTATTCATTTGGCCCCTTTAGGCCCAATCTCATTCATATGGCCCATTAGGCCCAATCTCATTCATATGGCCCATTAGGCCCAAATCACTTTCATATGACCCATTGGCCCCAATCATATTCATATGGCCCATCGGCCTCAATCACATTCATAGTCATGCAATGTAACACCCCGTACCCGAGACCGTTGCCGGAGTCGGACACGAGGGGTTCACAGACTAAATTCGCTTACTATCGCAGTCCATTTTAAAATTTTCCAGGCAGTTGGCTAACTGCGACACTGTCACCTTAAAAATCATATCTTGAGTTTCACAACTCGAAAATCAGTTTCATAATTTTTCCCTGAAACTAGACTCATATGCCCATCTACATATTTTTTTCTAGAATTTTTGGTTGGGCCAATTAGTACAGTTTATTAGTCAAATTCTCCCATGTTACAGGGGTCGACTACACTGACCTTTGAGCATTAGGACTTGGATATCTTTCTGCACAGAGCTTCAATACTGATTCCGTTTGTTTCTATAGAAACTAGACTCAGATAGGAATCTATAAATATATGGAATGACTCCTAATTATCTCTGGTTAATTTATAATGAATTTCTAAAGTCGGAACAGGGAATCCAGAAACCGTTCTGGCCCTGTCTCACGAGAACCTGAATATCTCTTAACATACTGTCCATATGATTGTTTCGTTACTTTCCTATGAAAATAGATTCATCAAGGTTCATTTACATAATTTATTCATTATTTAATTCCAATCCTACTATTTTTAGTGATTTTCCAAATCTACATCACTGCTGCTGCCAGCATCTGCCTTTAAGGTAGACTTTACCTATTTCATAGTTTCCATGATTCAACTAGCCCTTTTAGCATAAATAGCACAAATTATGATAGTGATTAACCATTCCATACCAAATGATTATAACATTATGCTCAAACATATATAAGCCATTTTCGCATGGCTATATACATTAACCAAAATATTCTTCCGCCACTAGTCTATTTTATACATGCCATAAGATAATCCAAAACATAGCAGTACCAAACAGTGGATAGTGATAGTGTGACTAGTTGCTGACGATCCCTAAGCCTGTAGCTTCGCAATGAGATCTATAAAACAGAGGAAACAGAGTAAACGGAGTAAGCATTACAATGCTTAGTAAGTTTTAAGCAGTGTCAACAGATAACAATCAAATTATAACATAGTTGTTCGTATTTTTATTTCACTCTTCCTTCGGGCATACCATCCCTTTTCCGAATATGCACATCTCATCATATACAATAGGCAGATAAACTTTCACATAAAAGTGAGCTCATGTGACATAGATATATCGTATGATTTCACATCACCTCTCACACTGATCCGATGTCACATAATCATAGGAATAGTCTCATAGATTGCTCTCGTATGCATCACATAACTACCTTATGATTTAGTGCAAATCAAGCTCACATATAAACTTGGAGTACATACCTGTTTAACCTTTCGCATTGAATATATTTATAAGCAATTCTTATTACGAAGTCTTACCCGGACATAATCTCCACACGAAGTTATCGGGTCTTACCCGGACAAAATCCCCACACGTAGTCATCGGGTCTTTAGAGCTCGGATATAGTACAAGCACGAAGCTTACGGACATTAATCAGTGATAATATTCTCGCATAAAGCCTGCGGGGTTTTAACCCGGATATAGTACTGACACAAATGCCCTTCGGGACTTATCACATTCATCACATCGGCCATTAGGCCCTATCACATATATATACACTTTCACATTCATCACATCGGCCATTAGGCCCTATCACATATATATACACTTTCACATTCATCACATCGGCCATTAGGCCCTATCACATATATACACTTTCACATTCATCACATCGGCCATTAGGCCGTATCACATATATACACTTTCACATTCATCACATCGGCCATTTGGCATTATCACATATATACACTTTCACATTCATCACATCGGCCATTAGGCATTATCACATATATACACTTTCACATTCATCACATCGGCCATTAGGCCTTATCACATATATACACTTTCACATTCATCACATCGGCCATTAGGCATTATCACATATATACACTTTCACATTCATCACATCGGCCATTAGGCCATACTATCATTTCATATTCGAATACTCATAAACTTACAATATCACGATTTAGAATTCAAGTATGGGTTTAATCAATAGCTTGTGAGCAACTAAAACAAGTTTATCAAGGTTCACAACAAAATCTCAAATTCATCACAAGCTGTTTTTCCTGAGCAATAGTCACTAAATTATTTATGACTGGAGCTACAAAACTCCAAATCACTTTCTGTCAATTTTTCCTGAATATAGACTCGTATATCTTCCATCCATAAAATTTCCAGAATTTTAGGTTTGGCCAATCAATACCAGATTTTTCTTAAAGTTTCCCCTGTTTCACTGTTTGACTAATCTGACCACTCTTCACTACGAATCAAATTTCTCATTTTACAGAATTCAAAATGTGTTGTATTTGATTTCATTTGAAACTAGACTCATTAAGGAGTCTAAGAATATAAATTTTATCTTATAACCATTTTTGTACAATTTATAATGATTTTCTAAAAACAGAACATGGGATTTCGGAGTCATTCTGACACCGTCTCACACAACTTTAAATATCTCATTATCGGAAATTCCTTTGCTTACACGGTTTCTTTTATAAGAAACTAGACTCATTAAGCTTTAATTTCATGTCTCATTCAGCCTCTAATTCAAGTCCATAAATTTATGGGGATTTTCTAAAGTCACGTTACTGCTGCTGTCCGAAGCAGACTATTTCAAATTACCCTTAAATTCCCAAGCTCAAACACTTAAGAACTTACCATTTGAGCTTAGAACATATCATGGCCACATCATATCTTACTAAATCAACTCATCATGTCCTATTATAATTGAATTTACTCAACGTTTAAACACTTAAAACTTACCTCGGAAGTTGCCGAAAGATTACGACGGCTCTTCGATCACTTTTTTTCCTTTCCCTTATCCAACTTTGATCCTCTAGGCTCTTGAGCTAAATCAAACAAATTTACTTCTCAATCAAACACATATATATGGCAACCATATACATTTCAAAAACCAATTCGTTCGTATCATTTGTCCATATATTAGCTTTTAGCATATTTGGTCATTAGAGTGACCTATTTAACTTTCAAGCATTCATTTCTAATTTTAATTAAACAATGCCGAATGCCATTAGCTACTAATGCCACACACACACATGTGCATAAAATTCATCCATACATAACCTCTAGCTCATTCGGTCATTCATCTCTCAAACCTATCAAAGTTTCATGTCAAACTTCCCTGGCCGAATACACATATAAGCACATAATGCACATTTAGAATTTTTTTATTTACTTCATGATACATTCGGCCTTGGCAACAATTTCATTAGAAATCCTTATTAGCCACTTCATCAATCAATTATATCATCTACTTAATATTTCATAACTTATCATGCTAGCTGAATATTATTTATTCAAGTTCATCATCTTCATATTCGGCATTAGCATCAAATATAATAGCCCATTTCTTCCCACTTTGAATCTATGCATCCATTTAATCATAGTTTGTTCAAGCACTCATACAACAAGATTCATCCAATTTAACAAGAAACAAAAACTTTATTCCTCCATAGCTACAATGGCCGAAAGATCTAGACATCTCAATACCGAAATTTCTAACATGGGTTGCCTAAAGAATTTGGTAGGGAGTTCAAATTTATCTAGCATTTCAAGTAACTTAACACATCCATATAGCTAACATGCTAGTAGTATCAAGGCATCAACTAAAATTTTGAAGCCTCTTAGCCGAATCCTAACTCTCCAACAACTCTAATTTCATCCATGAGATAAATAGAAGTAGGCTAACCCTCCAAAGGATGTGTAAACCTCCAAAAGCAACATTGAACATACCTTAATCTCAAGAACCACCTTGGCCGAACTTCCCCTCTTCTTCTTCCTTCCATTCGGCCATGTTGAACAACAAAGGAAGAATTTTGTTTTTCCTCCCCTTTCTCTAGTCACGGCAATGGGGAGTAAGGGGGAGACAACTTTGGTTTCTCCTCCCACTCCCCTCATATTTTATTATTCTTCCCACACATATTAGCATAAAATGTCTTTAATATGTTTTTCCCCATAGCATGGCCGGCCACCATCTAGATTTTTGGCTAATTTGACATGCAAACCCTTCTTTTATACAACATGCATTAATAGGTCCTTATAGATTAACCCATCGCATTTCAAAAGTGTCACACATAAGTCCTATTACTAAATTCACATGCAATCGACTAAATCGAAACTTAAAACTTTCACACATTCATATTCACATATAATAAACATAAAATATGACGGCTAATTATTTTTATGACTTGATTTTTGTGGTCCCGAAACCACTTTTCAACTAGGGTCAAATTAGGGGTGTCACATGCAATCATACGATTTTCCATCACTTAGTATCAAATTGCCAATTTTGCCTACTATGGGCCCTACAGCCTATCGTGCCCATTTAGCCCATTCTGGCTCAGTTGGCCAATACATAGCCCATGGAATCTTTTATGAGGCCTCTGATAACCTATCGGTTTCCCCCTTATGAGTATTCGCGCACTCGCAAGACTATTGTAGCCAAACTTCCAGCTTTTCAGCATTTTGGGATTTTGCCAATCTACTGTGTGTGTGCAGTGTATGTACACACTTGGTACTAAACGTGCTACGATCTCCTTAGCCACGAACCTACAAATGATATCACTCAACGATTAATCACACACTTATCAAATATGATCACCAAAAGCCGAAAATCTCACATTTGCCTTACCTTGAACGACAAGCCTTACAAACCTTCCTTGATCACTAATCACAAGTATTCCTTAAATCCAAACCCCAAAACGCTTAAGGAGCAATTCGATAGAGATTTGAAATTCAAGATTTGATACCAATACCACAAGAATCGAGTGAAGTAGAGGGATTAGTGGCGGCACAGAGGGTCTTCAGCCAAAGAGGTATTTGACTTTTGAGATTTGTATGGTGAAAAGGGTTGTTCAGTACAAAGAAGAAGAAGAGAAGAAGGAATCGGCTAAAACCAAAGGTGAAGCAAAAGAGAATTTGAGAAGAGAAAGAATGGAAAATTGGCAAGCAAGGAACAAGGAATTTGGGTTCTGAGCACTTAGAGAGAAAAGTGTTTCGGCAACACAAAAAATAATGAGGAATTAGACTAAAGGAAGAGAAGCAATTTCAGCATTACCCTAGAATCCAAAATCGGCACCTATATATACTATAGCCGAATTTACCTATCCCCAAATCCCCTATTCGGCTCCACTTCTCTGCACTCCTTATCTCCTAACTTTTCTCCCTGATAACTCCTTAATCCCTTCCTTAAATTTCTCCTCTAATCACTCCCTTCAGAGTTCACATCCAACGCCACTACTGGCCATTTATTGAGCAAAAATAAATCCTTCTTTTGAGCAAGGAGGGATTCGAACCCCAAACCACCTTGCCATGCATGTGATGCCACCTCTGAGCCCCACATGTAACACTAGTTGCCACTCCAACACAAGGTTCCTTATGTCCAATTCCTCCTTCATTTATTTAAAACCTAAACTACTTGTTATCAAGGTTCTTTTAATTATTAAACTACAATTTCCTTTACCCTAAAGTTTGAACTTTAAACTTAACCGAGGCCAATTATCACATAAATAACACTTGACTAGGAATATTAAGCACACCTTTTATCAAAACCATCATAAAAAGAAAGTTCAGGATTTTTGGGGCGTTACATTATGAGCTCAGGGATCGTCAAGGAAATCCGTCACACTATCGATCGCTATTTTGGTACCTTTAAAGCTCAAATTTTAAACCTATGGCATGTATAGTCTAGTATTTCTTTTGGTTGGATTTGAGTTTGTAATTATTAAAGCCATGCGAAAATGGCTAGAAAGGATGTCTAAGCTTAGGTGATTTTGGTTATGATATATATGTTTGAAGCGCTTGGTATGATTTGCAATTATGGTTTGATAGATTAGATGAGTAATATGTACGCTATATGTGTGTGATGTGTTTGGAATATGCTTAAGGTTTAAAGTAATGCTATGTAAAGCTCATGTTTATTCATTTTGTAAATTTGATATATGTGGTTGATGAATATATTTAGGTTATGAATAGTTAATAACTTATTATTAAGATGCAGAATTTGTAACATGAATTGGTTTGAACATTGATTATAAGGTATTTATGTATTTGGTTATGAAATGAAATATATAGGTGATGTTTTAAAGTTATTTATAATTCGACTATGGTGTTTAAATCTTGTCATCAAGTGTTTAGTTATATGTTAACGTTGGATTTGTGGTATTGGACATATGTGAACTATGTTAGGCTATGAAAATTGGATTAAGAAATGAGGTTTTTGTGTCGATTTGACATGGCATGCTTAAATGGGTAAATTGGTTTAAAAATGATAATGTAAGTGTATATGTATATATAGTTAAGGCATTGGAACTATAATGATAAGCATGAGATTTGTTTTATAGCATATTTAGATAAATATATTATGTATTGAATGTTATGTAGAATGATGGAATATGGAATAATTTAGCCTGATTGTGTGAGTGAAATTTTGGCATGAATTAAAGCATATAAAATTAGCATATGAATTATGTGTACTCTTAGTTGTTATTTGTGTTTAAAATGGCTTAAGATAACAAGGTCTTATGCACATGGTTTTGTGATTAGGAAAGAAGTATGTTTAGTCTTAAATTATGTTGTTTAAATGCAGCCAATGCCGTATAAGTGAGTGATACTTAGGTTGTGTTATGGTTCATATTGTTTGGGTATAAATGCGCACTATGTTTACTAATGAACAACAATATATTTGGCCATAATGTATAATAATCAAGGTAGGATTTTTGTGTGGATGTTAATTGGTTTTAATATGTGAACATGTTTAGATTATGAAATGTTATGTTTGATTTCAACTTATGAAAAATAGTTGCTATATGTCTGGCATATGTTGTGTAATGATTTATATATATATACTTGAATAAATTTTAAATATGCCAATGATAGTAATATAGTAGTTTTAAGCTCGAAATTGAATAAGATAAGTGTTATGATGAGTTTAAATTACGAAGCAAGAAATGTAATAAATGTCTATTTTGAACTTTGTATGTTCGGTAATGTCTCGTAACCCTAATTTGGCACGGATACGGGTTAGGGATGTTACATTTGATTGGTATCAGAGTTATGGTTTAGTCGATTCTAGGACTAACGTAGCCCATATGAGTCTAGCTGTACATGCCATATTTATAAACTGCGATAGTGTGATGATTCTTGACAATTAAAATGTGTTTTCGTATAGTATATGGATCCCAATCGAGCTGTAGCTGATGATGTGGAAAGTAATGCACCCGCTCCCGCTCAAGGGGAAGTGCAATTTGATTGTAGACCTATTACGAGTAGCCACGAGGAAGAGGCTAACCAATCCTTCTTCTAGATGATAAATGAATGGTTCACACAGTATATCCAGACAAATTCGGTTGTTCAACAACCCCCATCCCCGCCTAATCCTCCTTAGATACCCATGGTACCTCAAGTAATTGATCTGCTGAGATTAAATAAGCCACCGGTTAATAAGATCAGAAAACACGGGGCTAAAGAGTTCAAAGCTGCTGTTGATGATGATACTAAGCAAGCTGAATTCTGGCTCGATAATACTATCCATGTGTTTGAAGAGCTATCTTGTACCCCTGACGAGCGTATTAAATGTGTTGTATCCTTGCTTCGAGATTCTACATATCACTGGTGGAATACACTGGTTTTGGTGGTTCCAAAAGAATGAGTTACCTGGGAGTTCTATCAGACTGAATTCCAGAAGAAATATATCAGTCAGCAGTTTATTAATAAAAAACGCAAAGAATTCCTCGAGTTGAAACAGGGTCGCATGACCGGAACAGAATACGAACAGAAATTTGTGAGACTCAACAGATATGCCAGGGAATGTGTATCAACCAAAGCAATAATGTGTAAAAGATTCAAAGATGGGTTGAATAAATATATTAAGATGTTAGTCGGGATTCTAGAAATAAAAGAGTTTGTGGTACTATTCGAGCGAGCATGCAAAGCTGAAGAGCTCGAGAAAGAGAAAAGAAAGGCTGACTTTGAAGCTAGATATTCACAAAAAAGATCCTTAAGTAAGTTATTTCAGTCAGTAACAAAGAAATTTTGAGATGACTTTAGTGGTTCAGAGGCTACTGCGGGCTATTTTAGACGTGATCAAGACAGACCACCCATGAGTTCAAGAGCTACCTCAGTAGCTAGTGTTGGTAACATCCGACCGAACCAACCTGAGTGCAAACATTGTGGTAAACAACATTCCAACAGTTGTAGATTGTATGATCGAGCTTGTTTTAAATGTGGATCGATGGATCACTTCATTCATGAATGCCCTGAGTTGGTTGAGCAAGACATGAAACAGAATACGAGGCCGAGTAACACAGTAGCTCGAGGTAGACCACCCAGAAATACAGGTAATGTGAGTGGCAGCCAAAAGGGAACTAAAGACACGGCTGTTAGATCTGAGGCTCATGCACCTGCCAGAGCTTATGCTATCTGCGCTTGTGAAGAAGCTACGTCTCCAGATGTGATTACCGGTACCTTCACTCTCCATGATACTAGTGTTGTTGCATTGATTTATCTTGGATCGATTCATTCTTATGTATGTGAAACTTTAGTATCCAGTAAGACTTTGTCTGTAGAGTCTATTGAGTTTTTGATTAGATTATCAAACCCCTAAGGCCGGTGTGTTTTGGTTGATAATGTATGCAAGAATTTTCCGTTGATGATTTGAGATTCATGTTTTCCGGTTGATTTGATGTTGTTGCCATTTGACGAGTTTGATATAATTCTGGGTATGGATTGGTTAACATTGCACGATGCTATTGTGAACTGCAAACGGAAGACTATTGATTTGCGATGTCAGAATGATGAAATAATTCGGATTGAGTCTAATGATCTGAATGGTTTACCAGCAGTAATTTCTTCGATGATAGCTCAAAAAATGTGAGAAAGGGTTGTGAAGCTTATTTTGCCTATGAACTTGATTCTAAAGTGACTAAAAAGAAGATTGAATCAGTACTAGTAGTGTGCGAATATCCGGATGTGTTTCTTGAAGAATTATCGAGTTTGCCACCGATCCGAGAAGTGGAGTTTGGTATTGAGTTAGTGCCGGGGACAACTCCAATTTCGATAGCTCTATATAGAATGGCACCAACCGAATTAAAAGAGTTGAAAGCTTAGTTGCAAGAATTGACTGATAGAGGCTTTGCACAACCGAGTTTTTCTCCCTGTGGTGCACCGGTTTTGTTTGTGAAAAAGAAAGATGGAACAATTAGAATGTGCGTCAATTATCGATAACTCAATAAGGTGACTATAAATAATAAATATCCTTTGCCACAGATTGACAACATGTTCGATCAGTTGAAAGGGGCTATAATGTTTTCAAAGATAGATTTGAGACCGAGTTACTATCAGTTGTGAGTTAAAGACTCTGATGTGCCAAAAACTGCTTTTCTAATGAGGTAGGACACTATGAGTTTCTGGTTATGCCTTTCAGACTTACTAATGCACCTGCTGCTTTTATGGATTTAATGAATCGGATCTTCAGACCCTGTTTGGATCGATTTGTGGTTGTGTTTATTAATGACATCCTAATTTACTCCCTTGATGAATCTGAACACGCTGAACACCGGAGAATTGTGCTACAGACTTTGTGAGACAAACAATTGTATGCAAAGTTCAGTAAATGTAAACTCTAGTTGCGTGACGTTGGGTTTTTGGGACATGTTGTATCAGCATCGGGTATTCGGGTTGATCTGAGCAAGATTTCCCGTGTTTTTGGCAAAGAAGTTTTACTAAAGCTATGTTCTAGTTTCTTAATTCTTTCACCTCTCATGCCAGAATTCTGATCAGTTCCTCACTGTATGACATATCTGGCTGAATCTCAACATCCATTGAGGAGATAACATGTGAAGGGTCAGATCAGTACTATCGTAATATAGACAAGTAAAATACATTATGAATCTTTTCTAGTTCTGACGGTAAATCTAATCAATACGCAACTGGTCCGATTCTTTTAATAATCTCATACGGTTCGATAAATCGCGGACTTAGCTTTCCTTTGCGACTGAATTGAAGAACTTTCTTCTAGGACGATACTTTCAAGAACACTCTGTCGCTGACTTTACATTTAAGATCCGCATATGATTTCTGACGATCTGAAGTTGCTTTCAAACTATCTGGGATCACTTTTACTTTTTCTTCAGTCTTATGAATTAAATCAACCCCGTGTATATTTTTCTCACTGACCTTATTCCAATATAACGGATTTCAGCATTTACTATCATACAAAGCTTCATACAGTGCCATCTTTACACTCAACAGATAGCTGTTATTATACGCGAATTCAACCAATGGAAAATATTTCTCCCAGCGGCCTTTGAACTTTAATACACAACAAGGAAGCATATCTTCGAGTATCTGAATTACTCGCTCAGACTAACCATCGGTCTGAGGATGAAATGCAGTGCTTAAATGCAACCGCATATCAAGAGATTCCTATAATTTTTTCCAAAATTGCGATGTAAACTGTGGATCTCTATCCGAAATGATGGAAACTAGTACCCCGTGCAATCTGACAATCTCAGAAACGTATAATTCAGCTAATCTCTAAAGGGATTAATCTGTACGTACCAGAATAAAATGTGCTGACTTCATCAGACGATCAACAACAACCCAAATTGCATCTTTCTTCCTTGGAGATAAGGGTAAACCCAATACGAAGTCTATTGTAACTCGATCTCATTTCCATTTCGGTATCATCACTGGTTGCAATAATCCAGAAAGTACCTAATTTTCAACCTTAACCTGTTGACATACTAAACATCTCGATACAAAATCTAAAATCTCGTGTTTCATTCTTAGCCACCAATACATCTGTTTCAAATCATCATCCATCTTATTACTTCCTGGATGAACAGACAAGCTACCATTATGTAAGATTCTCTGATTGAGCTCTGGATTCTTCGGTATGCAAATTCTACCTCTGAACAATAAACAATCATTGGGTTCTATCTACAATTATGAATCAGAAGTCGACTCACTCTGTGCTCATTTAGCTAGCAACTTGTCATCACACTATTAAGCTTCACAGATTTGCTGTAAAAACATCATTCTAGCTTTCAACTCGGCTAAGATCGAGCCATCGTTAGATAATGTCAGTCGCGTACTCATCGCTTGCAGAGTAAACAAGTACTTTCTACTTAAAGCATCTGATACAAACTCGATTCGGTGTTGATTCGAGTTGTTTAGATTAACCAATCGTGAAATTAAGTACTGCTTGAATTGTTTCGAAAATAAGCTGGAAAAGGTTGAAGGATAAGTTCAAACAAAGTAACAAAGATGGATTAGATGAAGGATGGATGAAGTTCGACTAAGGGCTAAGATAGAACCAGCAATATAGGAGATTGTTGACCCAAGTCTTAAAAAGCACTTAGATGGGACACGGTGGAAGTGGTGATAGAAGTAACTTGGTTAACCTTGATCCACAATCTAGCAAGATAGGAACCAAAGGTATGGTTGGACGCCACACTTTACAAGTGATAAGTTCAGAAGCAAGGAGAGAATGACGCCAAAAGACTACGCTTGAAAAGTCAGTTCAGTCCTAGAGAGATCAAGGAGAGATAAATTCTCACAAGAATAAAATAGTTCATAAAATTGATCCAAAAGTCCTTACCACCAGTAATGAACAAAGTATTTATAGGCTGATCTAGTTCCAGCCGAATGGACACTTGAAATCAACTTAATTAAGCTATTAACAAGCTGATTTAATCCCTAAAATAATTAACAAGGCTTTTAGCAACTCCTAGACCTAGGTGACGCCACTAGCCAAGGCTTTTGCATTCCCAATCAGCTTAATTAAGTTCGTTTAATTAGTTGAGTTGAACCTTGCTAATAATTGATATTTCAGAAAGTTATGAGCTTCTTTAATCCTCCCTTGGAAAGTTGAAGGTGCAGTAACCTTTTAATTGAAGTTGTGGCGCATGAACAACCCAAATGGTGTGAATACAAGAACTCAATCAGCCTCCAAGTGTGAACCAACGAATTTAAACAGCCCCTAAGGTGTGAAATCAGCTGCAAGCTGAATGGAACAATATGAACAGCTATTGGCTTTTGATCTCCACGAAAAGACACATGGAGAAGCTCAAAACAATAGCTTGGTTTTTTAATTTAGCTCCTTGTCCATTGATCTCCACGAATAGGCACTTGGAGAAGAGTAATCAGTAGCTTGGTGTGAACACACGATATTGGATGGCCACAAGGTGTGAACATGATTATTTAGCTGAAAGAACAAGTGTGAAAACACTTGATGCCTTGCTGAACCCGAAATGGCTCTTGGGAGGTTATGTTTAGCTCATAATTGTGCCATACGAATAGCCAAAGGAAGCTTCCTAGTAGCAGCCAATGTGAACACCTTAATGCCGTCCATTCCTAATTCCTACAAGACACATTAAACACACTTTAGACATATTTAATTGGTATGAAATAAAACATGTATTAAAGATGTCTAAAACTAAGACATATTAAAACGCCTATTTAATATGTACTAAAATAAGACATATTTAAAACCTGCATTTAAAATGTGCAGATTATAACTCATTTAATAACTTAAACTAATAATTAAATTAACTAAAACAAATTAAATATTTTATTCCAGCAAAATAATGTGCAAGCTAAAATTAACTAAAACGAGCTTATTGAGCTAGGAACAAGCTGGATGAGCTTGGGGAAAGTTGCAAGGATCACTTGGATTGCTAGTCGGAGATCGTTCGATGAAACCCGAAATGGTTTCCAAAGGGTCCACTCCAGCAACCACATTAACAAGATGAAATTAAGCTTCATTTTGCACTTGGGCCATTCGTGCTTGAGCCAATTCCGATGGCGTCGAATTGTATCATGACATGATGTGGTCGAGATCTCATCATTCTCCCCCTCTTGAAAATTTTTTGTCTTCAAATCGGGCCATTTGCTCACGAAAAATTTTTCAAGATCATGAACCCCTTTGTTCATGAACTTGACAAAATCATTCCCAAAATGTGAGAATCACAAAAGGTTCGAAAAAGAAGAATGTTATTTACATGCCCTCCCTTTTTAGGAGAGTACCAATTCAAATTTTCACTTACACAATAATGAAACAAATTAGTGACATTATAAATTATGAGCATGGAATAACTTTTTGAAATCCAATTCAAAAATGGAATGCATAAACCAATGCCAAAATGAAAAATATGAGTTGGTCTTACCTTTTCAAAAATGAATCAAAAATTTCATCGATGGCAACATTCCAAAATCACAAAGCATTCGAAAGTTATAATATTGGAAAACAAAGTTCCATGGCTCAAATCCTTTGAACAATAATATAAAACAATAATATCCGGGATCGATAACAAAGTTCTTTTTTACCATTTCAATCTAACTCGACAATTTCATGGCCAGCAACATTGAAGGAACCTGAAGCAATTTGAAGTCATAATCAGAGTTCACAAGTTTTGTTTTCTTAGTTACAAGCAAAGTATCAAATAAGCATGAATTGTTCACACATTTATTTTCACAAAGTTTAGGATGCTTGATTTCTTTCAATGATGAACCAAAATAACAAACTCCAGGTTTGAACACACGAGTTTGATCACTCGTTCCAAAATGCAACAAGAGCTTCTTTATCTCCAATGATCCACACATATTAAACAAAGAAGATTTAAACACGCACATATTCAAACAATCAAACCTTTTAAATCTCATTCGAATAGACTTGCACAAACATGTACAACAATTTAGAACATGCACATTACCTTTACAAACAAATAGATTAGGCATTTTACGTGACAACTTTTTATCACACAAGATCAAATTTTGTTTGTGCCGATTTAATCTTACTTCATCAACAAACCTGCCAATGCCATACTCACTAGTAGAAAAACTCTTCATGCCACTCTTTAAAATGAATCCATCAAAAATTAGAGGATGACAATTAGCCAAATCAAGGTGATGAGATCTTTTGAAAACTAAGTCATCGGTACCTTTTTCAACAACGTTCAATTTGTTGTGATTCAATTGCTAAAAACTCCTTACCTCACTTACCTTTAAGCACTTATGGATTAAGGTCATCTACGATCTTACCTTTGTTAATCAACTTGAACCGCCTCTCATCAGGAAAGTATTGAAGATGAAATTTTCCATATGAATCTTTAGAGACCTGAAAAGAAGAAATACAAAATGAGGACAATTCACATGTTGGTTAGTTATGACTTTCATCACTTTTTCTTAAACACTTTCTTCTTTTCCACTCTTTTCTTTTTCACTCATTTCTTTTTCTAACTCATTTTCAAATCCTCTCTCTTTTACCACTGTCTCTTTTATTGTTGAAAACTCACTTTCATTCTTCTTTTCATTTTCTTTTTCAATAACAACACTCGATTCTTGCTCACCATCTTTTCTTTCTTCAATCTCTCTCTCTTTTTCAATTTTCTTTTCTTTCTCACATGTTTTTTCAATCTCATTCTAGTCTTGCTTTCTCTCACTCTCTTTTTCTTTTTTAATTTCTTTTTTTCACTTCTTTTTTATTTCTCTCAATTTCATTCCATATTCACTCATTTTCTCTTATTAGCATTTCTTATCTCGCTTTTCGTTTAATTTCATTTTGTCTCGTTCTATCATTACAAGAAGAAGATAACATATAAGAATCATAACGACAAACTTTTCATTGGAAAGAAGTAGCAGAATCTTCATATAAGTCAGAACCAAATCTTCATGAATAACCCTCTGTGGTCGAATACCTTGATGCATACGAAACTCGTTCACCTCTTCGTGATTCATCCTTCGTGGATGAGTACTTTGGTGCATACGAAGAATTACTTGTGCTTTCTCGTTTGCTACCTCGAAAGGCTTCAAACTTGAGATTTTCTTTATTCCAAATTCAATCCCATGAAGAGTAGGAATCAAGTCGTGTCTCTCTCGTAATTGAATCTTTTAGCTCTTTTTGCATAAAGGACTTCTTTGAGAATCTTCCTTCTACACGATCAAATCTTTTAAGCATGGGTTCTAGTTTCTGTTTGAGCATTCGGTCAATCTCATGAATAAATGTATGATATGTTGGACCGGACAAAACACCATTATCATCAACAATCCTTTCGGTACTTCTTGACATGGATTTTTTAACACACAACAAATCTCACACTTCTCTTACAAAGAAATTTCACTCACTTTGGCTTTTTCTTACACTCTATTAATCTCACCTCACTCTTGTCTTTTTCCTCTCAATTCACCTCTCTAAGTTATCAATGGACTACTTAGACTTAGCAACAGTCGGTGTGGAGTCAGTTTGCAAAAGTGATGATCGGGTTTGGGTAGGAAGAGATGTTAAGACAAGGGTAGGCTAGAAAACAAAAATGAAGGAGTTCTCAAGTGTAGTCGAAAGGTATTGTGGAAGAAAAGTCCTAGCTACATCATCAGTCTACCTTAAGTGTCTTATAAGTCTCGGGTCAATACTTACTCATAGTTTTGGTTCATTCTTGACCCTTAAACTCTATTTCCATTCCATCCACAACTATCAACTTAATCACTTTGTTTCCTTGTTAGCCAAATCTTTATCATCCTTTCACTTAACCATTTCAACTATCATCTTTGGTTTACTTTGTTTCAACACCTAGTCAAGCCTATCCTTAATCCATCTTAAAAATCTTTCAAACCCTTCCATTTAAGCCTACATTTAGCTAAATTCCTCAAACTTTAAATTGAATGAAACTTCTCCATTTAACGATCGGGCACAACAAATGACTTGAATCAAGTCACCGAGGCGAGATCATATCATCATCAACAACTACGTTTGCTTTTCCTGAATGATAATCAATGATCAACTCATAATTTTTTAACAGCTCGAGCCATCTACGTTGTCTCATATTCAAATCTTTCTGTGACATTAGGTACTTCAAACTCTTGTGATCGGTAAATAGATGACATTTTTTGTCGAACAAATGATGTAGCCAAATTTTCAATGCAAACACAATAGTTGCTAACTCTAGGTCATGTGTCGGATAGTTCTTTTCATGTGGCTTTAACTGTCAGGAAGCATAAGCTATCACTTTGCCTTCTTGAATCAAAGCACAACCTAAACCATTTAAAGATGCATCATTAAAAATCACAAATTCTTTACCCGATTCAAGTTGAACCAGAACTGGTCCCTTGGGCAACAGTGCTTTCAACTTATTGAAACCTTTTTGACATTTCTCAGACCATTCAAACTTTACATCTTTCTGTAAAAGTCACATCATCGGTGTAGTTATCATTGAAAACCCTTTACGAATCTTATGTAATAACCAGCTAATCCCAGGAAACTTCTAACTTCAGATACACTTCTTGGTGGTTTCCAATTAACAACTACAGAAATTTTACTTGGATCAACTCTGATGCCTTCAAGCAATACTATGTGTTCTAAAAACCTAACTTCTCAGAGCCAAACTCGCATTTGCTAAATTTAGCAAACACTTTTTTATCTTCTAAGGTTTGCAAAATAATTCTCAAGTGTTCAGCATGCTCGGACTTGTCTCGAGAATAGATCAGAATATCGTCAATAAATACCACAACAAATTTGTCTAAATACAGTCTAAAGATTTTGTTCATCAAGTCTAAAAATACTGCAAGTCCATTAGTTAAACCAAACGACATCACAAGAAATTCATAGTGTCCGTACTTGGTTCTAAATGTAGTTTCCGGCACATTCGAATCTTTCACTCACAACTGATAATAGCCAGAATAAAGATCAATTTTTGAAAACACTGTTGCACCTTTCAACTGATCAAATAGATCATCAATTCAAGATATTAGATGTTTATTCTTGATTGTAACCTTGTTGAACTGACGTTAGTCAATGCACAATCTCATCGATCCATCCTTTTTCTTAATAAACAGAACTAGTGCACCCCGAGGTGAGAAGTTGGGTCGAGAAAAACCCCTATATGTTAATTCTTGCAACTGTGTTTTCAACTCTTTCAACTCATTAGGAGCCATTCTATGCAGTACTATCGAGATCGGTGATGTCCCCGGTACTAATTCAATAGCAAACTCAACCTCTCTAATCAGCAGTAATCCAGGTAACTCTTCTAGAAATACATCAAGATACTCACAAACCACTGACACTATTTCAAGCTTCAATTTAGACACTTTAGAATCCAATACATATGCAAGGTAAGCATTGCAACCTTTTCTCACATATTTCTGTGCTGACATAGCTGAAATAACCATAGGCAACCCGCCACACTATCTGATTCAATACGAAGTGTCTCACTATTCTGACATTTCAATACAATAAGCTTTCGTGTACAGTTTACAACATCGCCATGTAGAGCTAACCAATCCATGCCCAAAATCACATCAAACTCGTCAAACGGCAATAGCATCAAATCAGCCAGAAAACTGTAACCCCGAGTCATCAACGGATAGTTCTTGCAAACTTTATCAACTAATACATGCTGACCTAGGAGGTTTGACACTTTAACCACAAATTCAATGGACTCAATAGATAAATTCTTACTAAACACTAAGTTCGTGCACACATATGAATGAGTTGATCCCAAATCAATCAAAGTAATAACATTGGTTTCAAATATTGAGGAAGTACCCATAATAACATCTGGCACAGAAGCTTTCTCTCATGCGCGAATAGCATAAGCCCTACTGGATGCTCGAGCCTCGAATCTCATAGTAGAATCCTTTGTTACACCACGACTACCACTCACATTTCCAAGGTTACGAAGTGGTCTACCCCTAGTGGAAATGTTGTTGGGTCAAACATTCTGAACTTTTTATTTCTCAAATATTTGTGGGCAATAACGCATAAAATGCTTAAACGAACCATACTTGAAACACGCCCCATCTTTTACTCTGCACTCGCCAAAATGTCGATGTCCATATCATTGACAATTGGGTTTATTATCTCTAACACTACCTACACTAGCCATAGACGTAGCTTGCGTCTTAGAACCTGCATAATGTTTGCCTTGGCCTCTATTAGGGTAACCCTCTGAAGCAATTGAGCTATTATGGTATTCTTTTGATCTCTTCAATTGTGACTGATACGACTTCCCGATCGACCTTTTTCTTGAATCTCAGGCTTCAAAATCGACTTTTCTTTTCTCTTTGTTAAGCTCATCGACTTTATGTGCTCTGTCAACAAAAACAACAAATTTTTTCAACTCGAAGATCCCAATTAGAAGCTTTATATCCTCGTTTAATCCGTCTTCAAACCATTTATACATTGCAGTCTCGGTCGGAATGCACTCCCGAGCATATTTACTCAATCCAAAAAATTCTCGTTCATACTCTGACACTATCATACGGCCCTGCTTAAGCTCGAGAAATTCTTTACGCTTCTGATCAAAGAATCTTTGACTTATATATTTCTTTCTGAACTCACTTTGAAAGAATTCCCAATCGATATAGTCCCTTGGCATAACTGAAATCAAGGCATTCCACCACTGATATGTTGAATCTTTCAGTAGATATACTATACACTTTACATATTCAGCTTATAACACCTTGATTTTGGGCCTAGTCGGAACAGTGGTTTCGGGACCACAAATCCAACGATGAAAATTTTTATTTTTTATTATATTTTTATGGTCTACAATTTCATGAAATAATTTCGTGGAAATTTTGTTCGAAAATTTTGACATTCGGGCACTTAGTTTATCAAAAGGACTAAATCGTAAAAAGTGCAAAAGTTGAGTTCTACATACTAGAGGTGTCCAATTGTTATGAAATTTTAAATCGAGGGTTCTTAAATGGTAATTAGACCATTGGATAATTTTTGGACAAAAATAGACATGAAATGGGTGTAATAAAATATTTTTAAGTTAGGGGTATTTTGGTAAACTAATGATTAAAAGAATTAAAAAGGAAAATAAGCCAAATTAGCTAACATCTTCCTCATTCAACCGTTTCTACCAGCAGCAGCCATGGTTAAGGTTTGTTCAAACTCCCAAGCTCGATTAGCAAGGAAAATTGAAATTCGAGCTAAAATCGACAAAAAACCAAGTTGTGGACAAAATGGTAAAAACGACCATTTTCATATACAAGGTAAGCTCGTGTGTTAATAATAATGTAATACCATACTTGAATTGTAATTTTCTATTGCTATGGCATAAATTGTATGATTTAATATGTTTAGAAGAAGTTGATGGATGGTGTATATGATATGGAAAATGTGATGCTTGTTGTGTCATGTGAAATTGAATGGAAAATTATTGTTACATGAATTGAATGTTAAATTACTATTACATGGGTTGTATGAATTGCTACACGGTTGTACCTGATGAGATTTCGACAAGTTTGTATGTAAATAATTTATTGATTCTTTTTATTTTATTATATTTTGTTATCATATGAAATGTGGCTGCCTATAGAATGATTATTTATCGTAAATTGCAAATTGAAAAAGGACTATGAATAAATTTGTAACATGTTGGAAAGTGAGGAATTTCCCAGTTGAGCTTTCAGAATAGAAACGATATGAATGATCTATTGTGAGGTCACGTGTGTAGTACTAAGTGCATGCTATTACGTGTACCGGATAACTGGTCACATGTGTAGTACTATGTGCAGGCTACTATGCGTACCCGATAACTTCGATCACGAGTGTAGTACTAAGTGCAGACGACTACGTGTATCAGATGGTTAGGTCACGTGTGTAGTACTAAGTGCAGGCTACTACGTGTACCGGATAATTGGTCGCATGTGTAGTACTAAGTGCAGGCTACTATGCGTACCAGATAACCTTGTCTACAAGTGTGAAAATATGTGTAGGCAGCTGAGTATCAGTTATTATTCTGAAGAGTTCAACGGGAAAATCGATTAAGTAAAAATACATGTGAACATGATTATATGATGAATAAGTGCAAGTATATGTTTATAAAAATTATAAGAAATGTGTTCGATATTTGAGTGAACTTCGATAAGACAAAATGGATTAAGTGAAATTATGTAAGAGTGAATTTTAGTAGTAAAATAGTGTTGGACAGTAGCAGTTGCGTGACTTTGAAAATTCACCAAAAATTGTGCAAGTCGAATTAAATTTAAAAAAAGTTATGGAATTAAATATTAATAAGTCTATTTTTATATAAAAGAAACAGGGGAGCAAAAGATTTCTATATTATGTGATATTCTAATTTTTGTTAGACAGTGTCAGAATGAATTCGAGATCCCCTATTCTGACTTAAACAAATTGTTAAAAATTTTTAAAAAATAATTATGAGTTATAATTTATATGAATAGAATCCTAAATAAGTCTAATTTCAAAAGGAATGGACGAGAACATCATCTGAGTCCCGAAATATGAGATAAATAATTTTCAGTGAAGAGAGGTCAGAACTGTTGAACAGCAAAATAGGGGAAATTTTAATGAATAAACTGTACTGATTAGCTAAACGAAAAATTCTGGAAATTTTATGGGAGAAAGGTATATGAGTCTAGTTTCAAGTAAAATTAACAAAACTAAATTTTAAGTTTTTTAGCTTCATATATGAATGATTTAGTAACTATAACTCGATAAAACAGCTTAACCTGAACATGTGTAATTGCACAATTATAGTGTTTTATCTTGAAAAGCATGTTAGTAATATGGACTTACTAAGCGTAAAGCTAACCATCCTCTCCATTTCTTTAGTATTGGCAGATTGGCTCGGGGTTGGAGATCTTCGGAGGCAAAATCACACTATCAAACTATCATTTTTGGGAGAATTAATTCAAATATTAGAAATATCAAGTGAGTGGAATGTATAGGAAGTTGGTTTGTGATATGTATTATTATGACTTTGACCATACATATTAGTCTGCGTTGAGTTATCGTATATGATCATGAGATGTGGTCTGTAACATCCTGATTATCGGGTTTTTCGCGATTCTTGATATTTTAAGTAAGTTTCTAAAATTTGGTATGTGATGATGGAATTCATAATTTGAGTATGTAAATGGGCTTATGGAAGGCCCATGTGTTGGCCAAAACCCGGTAGAATTTTCAAAATTTGGACTTAAGAGTTAGGGGTTCTGGCTAGGTGACTTTATGTAAAGTTGTGGGAGAAATGTATCACAAAAAGAGCTGTAGTAAAGTGGCAAGGGTGACGCCACTAAGCTCCTAAAAATGTGGCGTGTGGAGCTTAAGGGAAGGCATGGGATCGATTCCCTGTGTTGGCAAATGAGGCTATTTATTTTTATGAGCAGGAAGGGTAAGTGATGGAACCTAGGTGGATTCTGGTGGAGGAGTTTGAATTAGTCAAGTGCATGGATTAAGGAGGGATAAGGGGAGAGATTTTAGGGATTTGATATGGAGATAGAGTTGGCCGAATAAGGGAGATTGGAGAAGGGATTTTCGACAGAGGGGTTTTGTTAGGGATTTTCGGCACTTAGGTACTTCTGTGCCGTTTTCTTCCTTTAGGTGAGTCTTTTCTCTCTTTTTTTTTCTTTTTGCATCCGAATCTACTATCTCACCGTTCACCTTTTCTTCCTTCCCCTTCTTTCAAACCAGCCCACTATTTCCCTCCATTCATCCATTGTTTCTTTCTTTTATCTCTACTTCTGCTGAAATATCGCAAAGCCATAATCAGTGAAGTTAGGGGGGTGCCGAATCTTTGTTGACCAGCAACTCTCTTTTCCTTTTCATTGTTGGTGTTCAATCCCCTTATCTTTTAGGCATAACGAATTCAAGAGGAGAAAGACTGTGGTAAGTGCTCGAACTGTAAACGATTCCTAAAGTAACTATTGGCCAAAAGCCGAAACCCCTCTAGTTTAGGGAGGTGGCCGAATATGGGTATAGATTTTATGGGGTCTTCTTTTGATATTTTTATGGTTTCTATAGTGGAGGAACAGCAAGGCATAGTGTCGATTTGGATTAGCTTGGATCACCGGAGTGGCTAGATCTCGTCATAAATCTCGGCAATGGTAAGGTGCCTAAGGCCATTATGGATGGTGGCCGAATGTGTAAGTGTTAATATTAGATGGTTCTTGGTTTGGTTCAATTATTGTGAGCTGATTTATTAATGGTTGATTATAGGAGAAATCGTGTAGGAGATCTCGTCGAGGAATATCGCAAAATAGGTGTGTAACGAACCCTTTTTCATAGCTTAAAGCGATAAATGCCAAAAAGCCGAAATGCCGAAATTCTGGCATTTCGAGGACTTGTGAGCAAGCGAACGCTCATTAGTTAGTTAGATTCATTGAGATGATGATTGGGAACATTGGAAACGGTAAGAGCGCGATTTTTGGCGTTCACGGTAAGTTAGGCCTTGAGAGGCCGAAGTGGGGCCCAATGGGCTTTCGGGCCAATTTGTAAAAAATTGGTAGGAAAGGAAAACCTGCTAAATTGTGCATCGGGACTGATAAAACCGTTATGGAATATAGGCTAAATGGGCCTAGATGACAAAATCGGCTAAGTAAGGCCCATTAGGGGTTTTAGGCCCAATAACTCGATTTCGCTAAAAATGAGCCAGAATCACTATTTTCACCCATGAATTGTTAGTAACCGTTAATGAACATGGAAACCCTAATATTTGGTAAAATTACAGGATTACCCTTATAACATGAAAATGACCGTTTTGCCCTAGGTAAAAATGACCATTATACCCCTAGGGTTTATATATGAATTTAATACATGGGATTTTGATAAACATGGTATGTATGATATGCACATGACATGTATAATATGCACATGATGTATTCATAAATGCATTGGGTTGGGTTTTTATATGGATGGAGGAAGTGCAAAAGGGCTTATGCCCCAGTTATCAAAAGGGCTTATGCCCTAGTTATCGAAAAGGCTTATGCCCCAGTTATCAAAAGGGCTTATGCCCCAGTTATTAAAAGGGATTTTGCCCCAGTTATTGAAAGAGGCTAGGCCTCCAGTTATATGATAAAGTAGCTATGCTACCAGTGGAGAGTTATGGTTGGGTGGGTTGAGTTATTCTCCACATAGTGTGTTGGTTGGTACGGGTGGAGAGTAGCGGATGGTGGGTCGAGTAGTCTCCCCAAATGGGTTTGCATTCATTTGTTTTTTCATTGACAATACATGTGATATTGAAATGGGCCTATGGGCCATACCGTTTACAGTGAAAGGCTTCAGCCCAGTTATATGATTTATGAAAAGGCTACGGCCCAGTATATACATATTGAGATTGGACTTGGGCTAAGGCCCAGCAGGCTGATATTGTTTTGGGCTCTGAAAGGGGCTTGTTGCACACTGAGTTTCCAAACTCACCCCCTTTCCTTAACCTTGCAGGTGAGCCTTGATGTGGGGACTTGGAGCCGGAGGGGATTCAGAGTGGCCACGGTGATCGCCTTTGGGCTTTTAAATAAGCATTGGTTTTCTTTAAATTTCCTTTAATTATTATTTATTCTTGGGTTGTAAAAAAGAATATTTTAACTTTTCTTTTACTTCTTTTCAAGATTATTTTATTTTTAACTTTAAAACTGGTTGATAATTATACAAGTGTGCTAGACTTAGGACGTGTTTTCAAAACGATACTTGATTTCAAAATATCACAACACCACGATTATTCGATTTATCAAAGACGTCCACTTAAACAAATTTAAACTCGATATAACAAAGTGTGGCAATGGTCGTGGGCATGTCTAGGATTGGATCCAATCGAAGAGCTTGGTACTTAAGTAGCCTTCATGGCTCACCTCCTCTGTCTCGGATACCTACCTGGTGCCCAGCTTCCATTCACTTTGTTAACTCAACAAGATATATGGTTTTTAAAACACTAAAATGGAACATGGGTTTTCAACTCCAATGTGGCACGTTAGATTCGGCCATAACGTCTGGGCCAGGTTTGGGGTGTTACATGGTCCTTATCCATCATGGTTTATAAGTATAATTAATCATGCCATGTCCTATGTTTTAATGTGATGATATAGTTAGCTTTGTTTGTTATGCATGATTGATAATACATCAGGTAAGTTAAATGCAGGCCAATGGATCATGAATTAAATGGAAATGAGTAATGTTGCCTTGAATATGGATGTTTAATGGACAAATTGGTAACTACATTATGATGGTATAAAATGAGAATAAGATTTAGCATGTCTAGTTCTAGTTAATGTAAGAATGTATATTATATACAGGATGGTAAGCAAATATGTTTAAATTGAATAACATGTTATTGCATGATTATGGATGTGTAAGTGCTCATTTATGACACGTTATATGTCTTTAAATATGAGTCTATGCATGTGTTCGAAAAGTTTTGAATTAAATGAAAGTTTATGGCTCGGTTTTCGTCTATGTGTATGGTTAAGTCTGGTAATGCCTCGTACCCTGTTCCGGCCTTGGATACGGGTAAGGGATGTTACACAACTGGTGTACAAGATAACTCATCGAAAACTCGAATAGTATTCTCTAACCAAAACTCAACTCTTTCAGGATCATTATCAACTGCAGCTTAAAATTCTTCAGCCTCATATTTGCGAATTTTATCAACTTGCAATTTATTAGCTCATACTGTTTCCAAGCCTAAGGGACCAACGAGAACCGGTTAGGGAATAGGTGGGGGTGGAGGTTGTTGACCACCAGGTTCATTCATGCAAACTCAATAAACCACTCACTCATCATTTGAAAGAAAGCTTCCTTAGCTTCCCATCCCTGGCCCTCAGATATAGACTCAAACCACTTGACGCTGCTCCGTGAACGGAGGGTTGCGCGTTACTTTCAAATTCATCGAAGTTGACTCGGTTGGATGTCATTGCTAGAAAACATATTTTAAAACGATAAGAAAATATCACACTATCACAGGTTATATAATGACATGTACAACTAGACTCGTATGCGCCAAGTTTAGTCCAAGAATCGACTAAATCGTAGCTTTGATACCAATAAATGAAACACTCCTAACCCATATTTGTCGCCAAAACAAGGTTACAAGGCATTACCGAAGATTACAGAACAAACTAACAGAAATTTCAACATTTCAAAACACATCAATAATCATATAAAAAACCAAGCAAAATCATTCATAGTGTCCCATATACAAGCCCTCGAGGACCAAAATACGCATTAGAAACAAGTCGGAACTAAATCTAAAACTTAGAGAATTTTTCGAAAAACATTGAAAATTTCCATAGCTGTAAGGGTCACATAGCCAAGAGACACTCCTGTGTCTTAGGCTATGTGGGTATTCAAAATGGGGACACACAGCCGTGTCCTAGCCCATGTACATGCCCGTGTAACTCTTTGACTTGGTCACATGGCCAAGCCACACGCCTGTGTGCTAGGCTATGTAACTTTTGAAGTAACCTCACATGCCCGTATGCCAAGCCCTGTGCTAGGCCGTGTAACAGCCTGACTTGTAACACTTTGAAAGCTATAGGGGACACACGACCGTGTCACCTGCCGTGTGTCACACATGGCTGAGACACACGCTGGTGTCTCTACTTATGTGGACGAAATAGCCCATTTTACAAGCCATTTTTATCACCCAAACTAGTATGTACCTATAACCAAAATGCACATATGCACAAGCTTAATAAGGCACCAAAATCAAGCATATATAAGTCACGTACATATGATATAACATCATACAACCAATATGCCCTTAGGCTCCTCAAATGACAATATATAAACATGTTTAACGATGTATTCAAATTTTCCAAAATGACTAACTAACTTTCAAGTAAACTTGTATCAATTCAAACTATTGAATTAACTTACCAAAGCCTATCAAATGGTACAAAATATGACATTCATTCACCAACATCAATAGACATATATAAATACCTTTCATAACAAGATACCAAACTATAGCAAGATATAAGGCTTATACAAAATGCATATTCATCTATCACAATTCAAACTTATTATTTACATGCCATAAACTAAGCTCATATCAACATCAAAATGCAAAATCACAAGCCAAACCAATTGGCTATTCCACAACCAAAACACATGGCCAAAATTAGCCAAAATACCTATCCATGCCATTACAACCAAAAATAAACATCTGTAAGTATCGAAAGAGTCGATAGATAGTGTGATAGATGTTCGACGACTTTTCCAACCTGAACAAGATTCCAACAACTACAAAACATAGAAAATTAACACAAAGTAAGCATGTCATGCTTAGTAAGTTCAGAACACACACTAGTCTAACCTTGCCAATACAATATACAACCACAAAGCATGTAAACCCGATCCAACTTGAGAATAACTAAATCATAAACTTATATATGTACATTTATATTGTTAACTTTCTCAAGGTTCACATTACTTACCATTCATCAAAATAATGTAATTTACATTGAAAAATCTTACCGAAGTTCACACAAGGTTATAATACGATGGTTAACCCATCCATTTTCGTAATTCAATAACCGAAGTTATCTTTTTTCATAGTTCGACAGTCGAGGCTATCCCTTTTCATAATTTTATGGTCATCACCATCCCTTTTCATTGTTCAATGGTCGTCACCATTGCTTTTCATAATTTGATAGTCGATGCTATCCCGTTTCGTAAATCAATAGCCGAAGCCAACCCTTTTCATTGTTTGATGGTCATCACCATCCCTTTTCATAATCGATAGCCGAAGCTATCCCTTTTCATATTCATTAGCCTGAAGCTATCCATTTTCATTTTTCGATGAGCGATGTTACACTATTGGATTTTTCGTCAACACTCAATTTAATATTATACAGTAATAACATTCAATTCATAAAATAAAAACGAAACTTAAACATACAAACTTACCTCGACGATAAACATAGAAAATGAAGTCGACTAATCTGAAACTCTTTCTTTGCCTCATCTAAAGTCGTATGTGGTTTATCTTGATCTAAATGAATAAATTCAACTCAATTCAATAATCATTCTATTCAATTTAAATCAAATTCACATTTTACCAAAATTACAATTTTGCCCTTACACTTTTGATTTCTTTACAACTTAGTCCTTAGGCTCATAAAATGAAATTCATACAATTTCATCCCTACCCAATCCTAGCCGAAAATCATACAAGCTTATAGCAGCCCATAACTTTTATTATTTCTCAAATACAACATGAATATTTCACATTTTACAATTAAATCCCTAATTTACAAATTCATCAAAAATTACTTAACAAAAGTTGTTTATCTAACAACAAAGATTCATTTTCTTCCATTAAACATCACAGAGAACTAAAACGCATTCATGGTAAAACCCTAGACATTCAACAGTTTTGTAAATTAGTCTCTGGGCTAGTTAGATTAAGCTACAAGGACTCCAAAAACAAAGAAATAATTAAAAACAGGACAAACAATACTCACATGCAAGTAAAATTGAGAAGGCCGAATGTTCAACCTTCCATAGTATTTTTCTTCTTTGATTTTTGGTGGTGGAGATGGAAGAAAGATGATATATTTCTTTTGTTTATCTTATTTTAATTACTTATTTACTAATTTACTGAATTAACTTTAATATATAACCTTCAAAATCACCTAATAAATGTCCATATTTGTCCACTCAACATGTCAATGGTTTAGTTACAACTTAAACCCTCCAATCATTTAATTTCATATCTATTAAATCCCTTTAGCTTATAGAACTCAATTTTACACCTTTTGCAATTTAGTCCTTTTTATCGAATTAATCATGCAAACGGTAAAATTTCTTAACGAAATTTTTATACTATATTACTAACATGCTGTAGACATTAAAATAATAATGAAATATATATTTTGACGTCGGATTTGTGGTCCCAAAATCACTATTTTGATTTCACTTAAAACGGGTTGTTACACCTATTTCAAATGTCCATACGGCCTGAGACACGAGTGTGTCTCTTAGCCGTGTGAGCCCTGCAGTTTTGAAAATTTTTATTGTTTTCTGAAAAATTCTTTAAGTTTTCGATTTAGTCCCGACTTGTTTCTAATGTGTTTTTTAGGCCTGAACGGCTCGTATAAGGGACGATATGCATAATATGAATTGGTTTTACTATGTTTAGTGATATGAATTAAAATGTTTAAGAAAAATATTTATTTTGAAATGAGAACTCTGGTAATGCTCTGTAACCCTATTCTGATGACAGATATGGGTTTGGGGTGTTACATTTATTGGTATCAGAGCTACGATTTAGTCGATTCTCAAACTAAACGTAGTGTATATAAGTCTAGCTATACATGCCATTATATAACCTGTGGTAGTATGATATCTCCTGACCGTTTTAAAACATGTTTTCTTATAGCAATGACATCCAACCAAGCTAACTCCGATAAAGTTGAGAGTAATGCTCAACCACCACTCGCAGAGTAGCGTCAAGTGGTACAAGGCCTATATGTGAGGGTTGGGGAAGAGAGGCTACGGAAGCCTTCTTCCAGATGATAAGCGAATGGTTTACCTAGTTCGTACGAACAAACCCAACTACTCAACAACCTCTACCCCCTCCTATTCCCCAACCTATTATTCCTCACGGTTTGGAACCTTTACGAGTTAATAAGTCGCTTGTTGATAAGATTCATAAGTACGAGGCTGAAGAATTCAGAGCTACTACTAAAGATGATCCTGAGAGAGTAGAATTCTGGTTAGAGAATACAATCAGGGTTTTCAACGAACTATCTTGTTCACCAGCCGAATATGTTAAGTGTGCGATATCTTTGTTGAAAGACTCAACTTACCAGTGGTGTAACACGTTGATTTCAGTTGTGCTGAGAAAGTGTATAACTTGGGAATTCTTCCAAACTAAGTTCCAAAATAAATATTTTAGTTAGAGATTTCTAGATCAGAAACGTAAAGAATTTCTTGAGCTTAAACAGGGTCGTATGTCTATGTCAGAATATGAACGAGAGTTTTTCAGGCTGAGTAAATATGCCGGGAATGCATTCCAATCGAAACTGCCATGTGTAAAAGATCTGATGAAGGGTTAAATGAAGATATAAAGCTTCTAGTAGAAATTCTTGAGCTGAAAGAATTTGTTGTCTTAGTTGATCGCTCACATAAAGTCGATGAGCTTAGTAAAGAGAAAAGAAATACTGATTTTGACGCTCGAGACTCGAGAAAGAGATCGACTGGGAAGTCATATCAGTCATCGTTGAAGAGACCAAAAGAACATCATAACCATTCCATAACTTCAGTGGGGTATTCCAGTAGAGATAGAGGTAACTGGCATTCGAGTACAAAGCCTCAAGCTACATCAATAATGAGTGTGAGTAGTGCCAGAGATAACAGGCCCGAATGTAAGTACTGTAAAAGACCACATATCGGTGAATGTAGATTGAAGAAAGGAGCATGTTTCAGGTATGGTTCCTTTGATCATTATCTTAGAGATTGCCCAAAGAATTTCGAGAAAGAGAAAGTTCAGACTATGAGGCCGAGCAAAATATTTGCGAGAGGTAGACCACCCCATAATCTTGGAAATATGAGTAATAGTCGTGGTGGAACAAAAGATTCTGCTTTGAAATCTGAAGCACGAGCACCAGCTAGAGCTTATGCTATTTGGGCATGAAAAGAAGCTTCTGCGCCAATGTTATTAAATTTACTTTCTCTATTTTTGATACTGATGTTACTACTTTGATTGATCTGAGATCAACCCATTCGTATGTATGCACAAATTTAGTATCTAGTAAGAAATTACTTGTTAAGTCCACTAAATTAATGGTTAAACTATCGAACCCTGTAAGTCAATATGTATTATTTAATAAAGTTTACAAGAACTGTCCTTTGATGACTCAGGGTCATAGTCTTTCAGCTAATTTGATGTTATTATCGTTTGATGAGTTTGATGTGATTTTGGGCATGGATTGGCTGACTTTGCACGATGCTATTGTGAATTGTAGACGAAAACTTATTGTATTGAAATGTCAGAACAGTGAGACACTCGAGATTGAATCAGACATATTAAGTAGGTTGCCTATTGTTATTTTAACTTGTCAAAATAGAAATATGTGAGAAAAGGTTGTGATGCGTATCTTGTATATGTATTGGATTCTAAAGCATCTAAGTCAAAGCTTGAATCAGTGACAGTGGTTTGTGAGTATCCTGATGTGTTTCCAGAAGAGTTACCTAGATTACCACCAATCAGACAGGTTGAGTTTGCTATTGAATTAGTACTAGGGACATCACCGATATCGATAGCACTATACAGAATGGCTCATACTGAGTTGAAAGAGTTGAAAGCACAGTTGCAAGAATTAATAGATAGGGGTTTTGCTCGACCTTGTTTCTCACCTTGGGGTGCACCTATTTTGTTCGTTAAGAAAAAAAGACGGATCAATGAGATTGTGTATTAACTATCGTTAGATCAAAAAAGTTACAATCAAGAATAAGTATCCATTACTGTGAATTGGCGATCAGTTTGATCAGTTGAAAGGTGAAACAGTATTCTTGAAGATTGATCTTCGTTCTAGCTACTATCAGCTACAAGTTAAAGATTTGGATGTGCCTAAATCTACGTTCAGAACTAGGTTTGGACATTATGAATTTCTTGTGATGTCGTTTGGCTTAATTAATGCACCTCTAGTTTTTATTGATGATATTTTGATTTATTCACGAGATCAGTCAAAGTATGTCGCGCATTTGAGAATTGTGTTCCAAACCCTATGTGATATACAACTATTTACCAAATTTAGTAAATATGAGTTTTGACTCCGAGTTGATCCAAGTAAAATTTCAGCAGTTGTTGATTGGAAACCTCCAAGAAATGTGTCTAAAGTTAGAAGTTTTCTAGGAATAGTTGGTTGTTATAGAAGATTCATCAAGGGATTCTCGATGATAGCTACACCAATGGCGAGACTATTACTATAACACCCCTCACCCGTATTAAACAACGGAACGGTTACAGAGCATTACTAGACTTATAAAACAATTAAACATTCATTTCACATACATTTCAAGTTTGATGCAATCATTATTCAAACTCAATCACATTGTCCCTAATACAAGCCTACGAGGCCTTAAACATATATTCGGGGTAGTTTGGGACTAAACTGGTAACTCAAGAAATTTTTACAGAACTTGGAATTTTTTTTTCAAAATACAGGGGACACACGCTCGTGTGGACATTCGAAATGGAATCACATGGCTGTGTCCCAGCCCATGTCTGACCCTGTCTAACTTTCTAACTTGGGTCACACGGCCAATACTCGTGTGACTAGCCCGTGTGCCAGGTAGTGTGATAGGTTGTGCCAAACCTATAGGGTATACTGACTTATGCCATATGACCAAGTCACATGCCCGTGTGCTAAGCTGTGTGGAGCATATTGACTTGATTTTTAATTCAACACTAGGGGAAACACGACCGTGTAACCTGACCGTGTGTCACACACGGCTGAGAAACAAGTCCGTGTCTCTGCCCGTTTGGACAAAAAATAGGCTATTTACCAAGTCATTTTGCCACCCAAATTTGCATACACCTACATCAAACCAAATGGCACCAAAACATAGCTTATATAGGCATTCATCTAATTCAACCAAGCATAAATCATACCATTTCAATACCAACAACAACAAGTCTCACATGTACCACAAAATGCTATTCCAATTTATACCAAATTCACATTTCCAATTCAACTAAATGGACATTTTCAAACATGTAATAATTTACCTAAACCCACAAGCATACTAATTCTCAATTCATCAACCATTTGACATCTACAATACCTATTATCAACAAGCATCACATATCCATCATTTAACACATAACCAAAGCCATATGCACATATGTATACACAACTAAACCAACCAAATTAAGCCAACTCTCATGGCTATATACAAAACCATTTACAAGCCAATTCAAATGACCAAATTCATTACCAACCCATATACCAAAATGACCAAACTCTTATACATGCCATATACTTAAAACACCTAAGTTCAAAAGTACCCAAGAGATAGTAGGATAGTCTGGCGAAGTCTCCGGCGATCCCCGTATCCAAGTTAGATTTGATTTCACTATAAAACACAGAAAAAAGTTAAACAAAGTAAGATATAAAGCTTAGTAAGCCCGTATAAAGATAATAAGCAAAACTCACCATTTAATTATCATTCAAAAATATGCATATAACATACTATAAAATATTTAATCACAATATTAACATGTATTCAAATCACCAATTTAACCATGAACTCATTTCTTCCATATGCTCGATGCATATATAGTTTTCGTACATACCTGTATTAATACATATCTATTTCTCACTATTTTATATCTTCGATATACCCATTGAACCATTTGGAATAATACAAGATACTCGGGAATCTCGCACCCTAAGTGCCAATATATATAGTCGAAGTTATCTCAATATCATATCTTAATAATGCTCACTCTCAAGCTATCAACGGGTCTGCTCACACAAGCTGATGGTCATGACGTAACTACATGGTGCTGCTCACACAGGCTCGCTAGTATCCATAACATATGCTGAATAACTCAACCACTGGTAGGACGTATGGACCAGCACCCAAAACAATAATAACCCCTAATGACATGTCATTCGTATCCTAATTTATTCCTAAGGTTCAACTGGGATTTCCAATGTCGAATCTTCGTCGAATAGGTTCGCAATGTCATGTCCACAATTTATCAATATTAAATCATTTAAAACACAAATATAACAATACTTATTACATACGAACTTACCTCGGATACAAAACAGCGAATTAAGTCAATTAATCTGAAACTTTATTCTTTCCCCGATCTAAATTTGTATTTCACCTTTCTTGATCTAAATGTAATCAAAATTAACTTATTTAATAATCTCTCTATTCAATTTAGTCCAAAATAAACATTTAGGAAAATTTACATTTTTACCCCTAATATTTCAACATTTTTACAATTTAATCCATGTTTCATAAAATCAAAAATTCACTCAATTCAACCAAAACCATGCTAGCCAAATTTCAATTAGTTCCCTAGCAGTCAATAATTTCCATGTACTTCACAATTTAACCACAAAATTTACACATTTCACAATTCAATCCCTAATTAGACATTTTACTAAAAATCACTTAACAAATATTGTTTATCTAACAACAAGCATGCATTTTCTATAATTAAACATCTAAACACTCCAACATTCATTAACGGCAAAACCCTAAACCTTTAACAGTTTTGCAAATTAATCCTTAGGCTAGCTAGATTAAGCTACAACGATCTCAAAAGCATAGAAATCATGAAAAACGGGACAAAAATCGTACCTTAATGAGCTATGAAACCTTGGCCAAATATCAAGCGCAAAAATGGCTTTTCTTCTTGTTAAGATTCAGCTAAGAAGATGATAGCTTTAAAATTTTGGTTTTTGTTTTATTTATTTTACTTTAATAACCAATTTACCTTTTTAACCTTAATTATAAACTATTAAAAACACTTAATACATGTCCACAAAAGTCCACTCATTTTAAAAATGGAATATTTATCACATAAGGACCTCCACTATTTAATTTCATAGCCATTTAATACCTTTAACTAATAGAACACAAGTTTTACACTTTACACTATTTAGTCTTTTTTTTATCAAATTAAACATTCAAACGATAAAATTTCTTAACAAAATTTTCACACAATTATACTATCATGCTGTAGACATTAAAATAATAACAAAATAATTATTTAGACTTCAGATTTGTGGCCTCGAAACCACTGTTCTGATTTGACTAAAAACGGGCTGTTACAATTGTAGAAAGGTGTGAAATTTAAATGGTCCAAGAAATGTCAGCAAAGTTTCAATCAGTTGAAAGCACTATTGACCGAGGCACCAATATTAGTTTAGCCTGAATTGGGTAAAGAATTTGTGATTTTTAGCTATGCATCTTTGAATGGTTTAGGTTGTGTTTTGATGTAGGAAGACAAAGTGATAGCTTATGCTTCTAGACCGTTAAATTCATACGAGACGAATTATTTGACACATGACTTCGAGTTGGCAGCTATTGTGTTTGCATTGAAAATTTGGCAACACCATTTGTATGGCGAAAAATTTCGCATCTTTATTAATCATAAGAGTTTGAAGTATCTAATGTCATAGAAAGATTTAAATCTAAGATAGCGCAAGTGGCTTGAACTATTAAAAAATTATGATTTGATCATTGATTATCATCTAGGCAAAGCGAATGTAGTTGTTGATGCTCTGAGTAGAAAGTCTTTATTTTCTTTGCGAGCGATGAATATGTGATTGACATTATCTGATGTTGGTTCAACCTTAGCCAAGTTGAAAGCTAGACCGATGTTTTAACAGGAGATCTGTGAGGCTTAGAAGTGTGATGACGAGTTGCTAGCTAAATGGACATTGAGTGAGTCAACTTTTGATTCAAAATTTCAGGTTGGATCCGATGATTGCTTATTATTCAGAGACAGAATTTATGTATTGAAGAATCCAGAGGTAATTCGAAAGATTTTACAAGAAGCTCACAGTGGTAGCTTGTCTGTCCATCTGAGAAATAATAAGATGTACAGTGATTTGAAACGGATGTACGGTGATTGGGAACGAAACGGGAGATTTTTTATTTCGTATCGAGATGCTTAGTTTGTCAGGAAGTTAAAGCTAAACATCACGCATCTTTTGGTTTATTATAGCCAGTGATGATACCAGAATGGAAATGGAAGTGAGTTGTAATAGGCTTCGTATCGGGTTTACCCCTATTTTCGAGAAAGAAAGATGCAATTTGGGTTGTCGTTGATCACCTGACGAAGTCAACACATTTTATTCTAGTACATACAAATTACTCCCTTGAGAGATTAGTTGAGTTATACATTTTTAAGATCATTAGATTGCACAGAGTGCCAGTTTCTATTATTTCGAATAGAGATCCGCACTTTACATCACGATTCTAGAAAATGTTACAGGAAGCTTTGGGTACATGGTTGCATTTTAGCACTGTATTCCATCCCTAGACCGATGGTCAGTCCAAGCGAGTAATTCAAATCCTTGAGGATATGCTTCATTATTGTGTGTTAGAATTTGAATGCAATTTAGAGAAATATTTAATGTTGGTTGAGTTCGCATATAATAACAATTATCAGTCAACCATAAATATGGCACTGTATGAAGCTTTGTATGGTTGTAAATGTCGAAAACCATTATATTGGACGGAGCTCAGTGAGAAAAAGATTCACAGGGTTGATTTAATTCGAGAGACTAAAGAAAAAGTAAAATGTGATTCGGGATAGTTTGAAAGCAGCTTCAAATCGACAGAAATGATATGCGAGTATTAAACATATAGAAATTGAATTTCAAGTTGGCGATAGAGTATTCTGAAAGTAACGCCTTGGAAGAAAGTTCTTTGTTTTGGTCGAAAAGGGAAGCTAAGTCTGCAGTTTACCGGGTCGTATGAGATTATTGAAAGAATCAGACCAGTAGCCTATCGATTAGCTTTGCCGTCAAAGTTAGAAAAGATTCGTAATGTATTTCATGTATCTATGTTACGACAGTACCGATCTGACCCTTCACATGTTATCTCTCCAACGGATCAGGATTTAGCCTGATATGTCGTATAGTGAAGAACCGATCAGAATTTTGGCACAAGAGGTTAAAGAATTGGGAAATAAGAGCATGGATTTAGTAAAGGTTCTTTGGCAATGACATGGGATAGAGAAATCCACCTGGGAACTCAAGGAAGCTATGAGAAAACAATATCCAAACCTTCTTTCTAGTAAGATTTCGGGGGACGAAAAATTCTTTAGGGGAGAGAGTTGTAACAGCCCATTTTTAGTGAAAATCAAAATAGTGGTTTCGGGAGTTGTAACAACCCATTTTTAGTGAAAATAAAAACAGTGGTTTTGGGACCACAAAGCTGACATCAAAATATTTATTTTATTATTACTTTAATGTCTACAACATGTTAGAGGTACCTTATAAAAATTTTAGTAAGAAATTTTACCGTTTACATGCTTAATTGAATAAAAAGGACTAAATTGCATAAAGTGCAAAAGTAGTGTTCTAGTAGCTAAAGGTATTAAATAGCTATAAAACCTTAAAATATGAGCCCCTATATGGTAATTAGACCATTAAAGAAGTTAGTGAATGTACATGGCTTGGTACTAGTGAAATTTTTAATGTTTTAAAAGGTTATAAAAGTAATTTGGTAAATAGTGACAAGTTAAATAAAATAAAGAAAAATTATCATCTTTTTGTTTCATCCTAAATCAAAAATACGGGTTAGGAAGCCATTGGAGAATCTTCAACATTCAGCTGATTCATTTCTAAGTTTATGGTATGTATTCTAGTCTCATTTTTAATGATTTCTATGTTTTCGGGATCGTTGTAGCTCAATCTAGCTAGCCTGGGGACAAATTTGTGATACTGTTAAAAGACTAAAGTTTTGCCATGAATGAAAGTGTATGAGTGTTGATGTTTTGTGGAAGAAATTGTTTAGTTGTTGATAGATAAACAACTTTTATTAAATGATTTTTGATGAAATTGTCAAATAAGGATTAAATTGAAAATTAGAGAATATTCATGGTAAATTTGTGAAATAAATGAAATGTAGGGCTTGCTAAGGGCCTATATGAAATTTTTCTATAATGGGTTAAAGTTGAATTGCATGACTTTTCATTTTATGAGCCAGGGACTAAATTGAAATGAAATCAAAAGTATATGGGCAAAATTATAATTTTGCTAAAATATGATTTGGGTTAAATTGAATAGAATAATTATTGAATTGAGCTGAATTTATCTGTTTAGATAAAGACAAATCTTGTACGGCTTTAGAACGGGGCAATGATAAAGTTTCGGAATAGTTGCCTTTGTATCTACATTTAATCATCGAGGTAAGTTCGTGTAATTAATTTGTACTTATATGTTTTTAATTAAATTATACATGTATTTTGAATTGCCATATATATATATACTGATCACGTATCCAACAATGTTTGTCGACTACCGAGCCCTGTTTGAACCTTAGGAATTCGTAGGATACAAATGACATGTCGTTAGGGTATACATTATTCGATTGCTGGTCCTAAACGTCCTACCGGTGGCTGAGGTCCAGCATGTGTTGCAGATACTTCACAGCTCATGTGAGGAACATCGTGTAGCTACGTTCTGACTCACAGTTAGTGTGAGCATACATGTACAGGAATTGACGAATTACAATTATATGAGTTAGCACACTATGTGTGAGCTATCCTGGGTATCCAACGGTATTCTAAATGGTTCAACGAGCATTATTTGGAAAGGAAATGGTAAGAGTTCGATATGAACCAAAACAAGAACACATGAGAAATTCATTGAATTGGATATATAGAAATTCGATATGGATGATATATGCACATGATATATGTTTAAAGCTTGAGCTCATCCATGACTATTGCTTATGCTTCATGCTTATATGGCTAACATGTTTGGAGTAAATGCTTAGGCTTTGGTCAAGATGTGGTTGGGTTATGCCATGTTAACTTATTTAATATGTGATAAAATGGTAAGTTGTGTTTTATATTATACGAACTTACTAAGCATTTATGCTTACTCTGTGTAATTTTCTGTGTTTTATAGTGAATCAGAAGCTCGGTCAAGTTGGAAGCTTGTCAGAGTTATATCACACTATCCATCAGCTATATCAGTACTTTTGGATGTTTCTAAGTTTGGTTATAATGGCATGTATAGGTATTTTGGTTGTCGAAGTAGCCATTTTTTTGTCTTGCGATTATGGATTGTTGGGTGATGATATGGAATTAGTTTTGGTATGTAAATATTTGGCCTTAAAGTGGTTGATTGCTTGGCTTATGATGCTTGAATGATATAAGATGGAATGATAGCTAAAATGCATGTTATATATGTCTTGTGATATGTTTGAATGTGGTGATTTGGTACATTTGTTATAAATGACATATATGGCTATTGGTGCTAGCTGTTGAATGGCACATTTGGTATTGTATGGTGTGTATTTGATAGGTAAATCATGTAACACCCCTTACCCGTATCTAAGGCCGAAACAGGGTACGAGGCATTACCAGACATAATTGTAAACACACATGCAAATCCGAGCCATAAAATTTTATTCTTTTAAAACCATTCATACATATGCATGATGTCCCTTAAACGGGCCTATGAGACACTAAACATAAGTTGAAAGTAATTAGGGACTAAACTGAGAACTTTAGAAAGTTTTGAGAAAACTTAGGAAAACTTTTCATGAAACAGGGTCACAAGCCTGTGTGGGCACAGGGACACGCCCGTTTCCTCAGGCTGTGTAACTCTCTGACTATGATGTCAGCAAACAAAATTTAACCACATCGCCAAGCCACACACTCGTGTGCTAGGCCGTGTCATTCACACGGCTGGGACACACGGCCGTGTCTCTGCACGTGTAGCCAACACTTAGGCTATTGTCCAAGCCTTTTTTATGGTTGCCCTTAATCTCTTTCATACTTAAATATATCATAAACACATGTTACAACATCAATTCAATGGTCAATCATTCTTTAATAAAACCCAATTAAAGCATTTTCATGTTGTCATACATGTGTTTTTTTATCAATTTCTCATGTTACACCAAGTTAGACATTTCAATTCACATTCAATAGCCTTGTCATATTGATGACCACTTTTACCAATTAACCATAACATTTTACCCAACACTCAATCTCTACTTATTCAACAAAGGTTCATGTTCAATTATTATCAATTTATTACCATGTCACGCATTTATTCCATAGCCATGACCACTTCGAATGGTCCTAAGGCATTCATTATGCACATATGCCATACACTTCCCATTCATAGTAATCAAGAAAAATCACATAACCACATCACAAGACATTAACATATAGCATGGATAAATAGGCTTACAAGCCATAACCATTATAAGCCACATCTCATGGCTATATACAATGAATCAATATAAGCCAATACATTTGGCTAATCATAATAACATCTATCATAAAAACTAAGTCCCTATACATGACACTCACTTGAAGGTGTTTAGTACACATATGTCAATACTCCATAGGTGATGGCTTGATAGTGTGATGCTGCCTCCGACGATCTCCAACCCCGAGTTAACCTAACATCACTAAAGAAATGAAAAGGAGGGAGTAAGCTTTACGCTTAGTAAGTCCATATGAAAATAATAAGCAATATGCCAACATGCTTCTCAATGTAATACAACCATAATTACACTTTTACTTATATTCTGGTCATGTTGTTTTCTCGAGTCATAGATACTAAATTATTTATATCAAGAGCTACGGAGCTCCAAACCAAGATCCGTTAATTTTCCCTGAAACTAGACTCACATATCTTCTTACCATAAAATTTTCAAATCTAGCCAATTAGTACAATTTATTCTTTAAAGTTTCCCCTGTTCTACTGTTGGATAGCTTCGACCTTTCTTTACTAAAAATCAATTATCTTTTAGTACAGGATTCGAATGATGTTCCTGTCTATTTCTCTTGAAATTAGACTTATTAAGAATTTAGTCATATAAATTCTAACCCATAATCATTTTTGTAAAATTTTTAGTGATTTTCAAAAGTTGAAACAAAGGAGCCCGAAATCACTCTGACTCTGTCTCACAAAAGTTCAAATATCTCATAATATGAAACTCTTTTGCTGACACCGTTTCCTCTATGTGTAACTAGATAATAAGATTTAATTTCATATTTCATTCAATCTCTAATTGGTGGATTTTCAAATTTAGACTACTGTTGTTGTCCAAAACTATTTTAGTGTAATATAATGATCACTATCATAAGATCATTTTCAACTAACCATTAACTCACCATTTCATGGATTCCATACTCGATTACACAATAGAGCTTAATATAAACGTCGTTAATTCTCATGGCATACTTAATCATACAAGTTAGTCACATAACAATACATGATAATAATGATCTCAGATGATCTCATCATGACAAGTATTCCAATTCCATTTCTCATATTAGTCCCATTGAATTTTCCTCAGATTCTCGATGGATATTCCATAGTACACTTATAGCGGACCAACTCATTTATCGTCAACTCATATTAGCGAACCTCAATCCTTACAGCGGGATTACCAGTCCAGGTTAAATCCCCCATAGTATAAACTCATAGAGCAATGTCGGGATTACCAGTCCAGGCTAAATTCTGATCCTAGTTCAGATTACACGTCGGGGCTAAATCCATTTAAACACATATTCTTTGGGAGGCTAGATCACATAAGGAACACCCATCCAGGCTAGATCCTTTTTACTGTCAATTCCTTTTTAGGAAAATCCATCGGACATGCTTTTCATTCAACTGGGACTTTTATTCCTCTTTTCATCATTTCATTCATATAACATGAATTATTATACCATGAAATCTAAATTTCATCACATCAAAGAGCATATATTTTTCAAGTATTAAAAAGTATACATTCAAGTTACACGAACTTACTTGTTGAATCCTCGTTGGGCACAACCGTGTAGCAATTCATACAACTCATGTAACAATAATTTAACATTACAATTCAAGTATAACATTGCATTATTATTATCACACGAACTTACCTCAAAAGCAATTAAGGCCAACTATTCCAATTTAGTCCATAATCTCGAACTTTCCCGATTCAAGCCCGAATCTCGGTTTTCTTGATCTAACATTACAAATATAGCTCATTTATTATTCACATTATTCAAATTGACCCAATAATCATACTTTTACAAATTTGCATTTTTATCCTTAAACTTTCACTTGTTTACACTTTGGCCCCTAGGCTCGTAAAATAATTTTTATTCAATTTCCTTGCATTTTAAGCCTAGCCGAATCATTTCCATAACTATAGCAGCCCCCAATTTTCACTAAATCACACTTTTATGACAAATTTTATAACTTTTATAAAACGGTCCTTTTAAGCATTTTCACCGAAAATCACTTAGCAAAAGTCATTTATTTAACACCCAACATTCATTTTCTACCATTAGACATCAAAACACATGCATACTCATGGGTAAATTTTTAAACATGAACCCTAGCACAAAATAATGGTAGAAATAGGTAAATTGAGTTACCGAGACTTCAAAAATGTAAAAAAACATTAAAAACGGGGCTTGGGATCACTTACAAATGAGCTTAGAAGCTTGAACCAACTCCTAGCCATGGCTTCCATGCAAATTTCTACTGAATGGGGAAGAAGATGGACAATTTTGGCTTATTTTCCCTTTTTATTATTTTAATTACCAAAAGACCAAAATGCACCTAACTTAAAAATATTCTTTTTCACCCATTTCATATCAATTTTTATCCAACAAATTAACCAATGGTCTAATTACCATTTAAGGACCTCCAATTTAAAATCTCATAACAATTGGACACCTCTAACATGTAAAACTCAACTTTTACACTTTTTACAATTTAGTCCTTTTGACCAAATTTAGTGCCTAAAGTCAAAATTTTAGACTGAAATTTTCATGAAATCATCCCGTGAAATTGTAGACCATAAAAATATAATAAAAATAAACTTTATTACATTAGATTTGTGGTCCCGAAATCACTATTCTGACTAGGCCCTAATTCGAGATGTTACAAATCAAATGGTACGTTTTAACATAAAGTTAGTTAGAAGTTAGTAAACATTTTGACCAATTTGAGTTTATTGTTATACATGTTTTAGTTGTTGAGATTGAGGTTCCCTTTGGGCATATTGGTTGTATGCAAATGTACCATATTTGAATAGCTTGATTATGCATGGTCTTAGTGCATTTTGATGGCTTGTTTATTTGTGCAAAAGTGATTGTACGTATATGCATGAATTGGTGAGAAAAATGGCTTGGAAATGGCCTATTTTTTGTCCACACACGCGTGTGTCTCAGACGTGTGTGACACATGGCCTGGCGACACGACCGTGTGTCCTCTGTAGCATTCAAAGGGTTGCAAGTCAGGCTGTTACAAGGCCTGGCACACTGGCGTGTGAGGCCATTTCGGAGGGTACACAGCCTGGCACATGGGCGTGTGGCCTAGCCGCGTGACCCAAGTTAGTGACTTACACGAGCACGAACACTAGCTGGGACACGGCTATGTGTCCCTACTTTGAATGTCCACACGGCCTAAGACACGTGTGTGTCTCTTGGCTGTGTAACCCCTGCAGCTTTGAAAATTTTCATTGTTTTCTAAAAAATTCTTTATGCTTTTTATTTAGTCCAGACTTGTTTCTAATGTGTTTTTAGGGCCTCGAAGGCTCGTATAAGGGACAATATGCATAATATGGATTGGTTTTGCTAAGTTTAGTGATATGAATTAAAATGTTTAAAATTTTTGTTTGTTTTGAAATGAGAACTCCGGTAATACTGCATAAACCTATTTCGGTGATGGATATGAGTTAGGGGTGTTACAAACAACATATGTTCACCTCAATAATCAATCAAACAATTAACATTTATATATAAGCAATTAAATCTATCCCAAATCATAAAAGTACAAATCAATATCTTGCGTCACTCATCAAAGTCTCTCGCTTTTCCTTTCCCTCTCGACAACATGAGATAGTTTATAGCTATGGTCGATAATTCAATAATTAATAAAATATCAAAATTCATTCAATTCACATCCAAATACAAAACCACACATATTTTTCATCTTATTCAATTTAGTCCCTAAACTCAGGACAACCTTATCTTTTGATTCCTAGCTTCAGATTAAAATCTAATTTCATATTCTTTCATTGGGGACCCTGTAACGCCCCCACGCCCGAGACCATCACCGGAGTCGAGCTTGAGGGGTTACCGAACATAATTTATCAATTTAAGAACTTCAAATCATTTGTTTCTACATTCACAGCTTTCTAGCTACTCGCGTCACAGTTACAAGAAAAATCATATCTCGAGTTATGAAACTCGAAATCAAGATCCGTAAATTTTCCCTAAATATAGACTCATATATATATTTACTAATTTTTTTATAGAATTTTTGGTTGGGCCAATTAGTACAGTTTATTAGTTAAAGTCTCCCCTTTTTCAGGGTTTGACTGCTCTGACATATGTGTATTACGAATCAGATATCTCTCTATACAGAATTTCAATGACTACAAGATTTGTTTTTCTTAAAACTAGACTCAATAAGGAATCTGTAAATATAAATAAAAACTTCTAATTATTTTTTTAAAATTTATTATAAATTTTTAAAGTCAGAACAGGGGATCCAGAAATAACTCTGGCCCTGTTTCACAAAAGTTTAAATATCTAATAAAATATAATTTATATGCCTATTTTGTTCAATCCACATGAAAATAGACTCATTAAGCTTCAATTCCATAACTTACTGATTATTTAGTTCCATTTATACTATTTTTAGTGATTTTTCAAATTCATGTCATTGCTGCAGCAATATTCTGTTTTAAGGCAAGTTTCATCTTTCCATGAATTTTTATGAACTAGATAACCTATTAAACTTTCATAATATTAAACATGATCTAAATTAGCCATCACCATGACTTATCAATATCAAACATTTTCTCAACCAAACATGGCCATATCATAAAATTATTTACACAAAATAGGTATATTGCTATACATGCCATACTTAAGTAGTTGTACAAGCCATTTACCAAGATAAAAGTCCTTTGGATAGTGTGATCGAACTTTCGACCTGTCCCGATTCCTGAGCCGGCTTGTTCAAAACTACAGTGAATGAAAAGGAAGGAGTAAGCATAAATGCTTAGTAAGTTCATATGTAAATAACAAGTAACATAACAATACAAATATACCAAACAACTTTAGCATGGTATCACCAAAACATATATCACATTTCTAAACATCATTCATCATCTTACCACCTTATCGTTGTTGTATCTATTTTCAACCCGAGGGTTAAGAACATACCCGTCCAAAGTGTCCATTTCACAACACTTACCAAAACGTCACTTGCATCTTAAGTGTTCTTCCATTTCACTAGAAATTTCACCCGTTGAACACATCGGAATACAACTCGGATACACGGATAATTTGCACATAAGTGCCTCATATGTAATCAAGAAATCATGTAACCCGCCCCTAAGTGAACTCAGACTCAACTCAACGAGCTCGGGCGTTCGCATCCATAAGTGAACTCGGACTCAACTCAATGAGTTCAGATGCCTAGTTACATCTCACGAACTCGGACTCAACTCAACGAGTTCGGACATTCGCATCCATAGGTGAACTCGGACTCAACTCAATGAGTTCGGATGCTCAACCATCCTAGTAACATGTCACTTGTATCCTAATCTATTCCTAAGGTTCAAACGGGCTTTTTCCTTCGATCTCATATTTGTCGTCTTCCATGGAATATCGGAACCGATACTTGGTAGCAATTCATATTTATCAAGTAGTAAACATAATTTGCATATTACTCAACATTAACCACAAAGCATAATATTTCACGATTAAAAATCAGCGTATCATATAATTAACATCAATAACTTAAAAATAACAATTATGCTACATTATTTACACATGAACTTACCTTGGTACCAAAATATAAAGATTTTGCAATTTAGTCCACAATCTTTTCTTTTCCTCGATCGCGACTTGAATCTCGTTTCTCTTGATCTATAATGCCAAATTAATCTTATTTAATACATACATTCATCAAAACAGCATTTAATATGAACTTTGGAAAAAATACACTTTTGCCCCTAAACTTTTGCATAATTACACTTTTGCCCCTAGGCTCGGGAATTAAACTTTATTCCTTATTCTTATGTTTTATAACATGCTGATCACTCTTCCCTTCTATGGCAACATCAAATTCTCTCTCTAACATATACTTGTGACTATTAGGTATTTTTGCCAATTAAGCCCTTTTACTCGTTTTCACTCAAAACCGAGTAGCACAAGTTGTCTAACATAATTTAAAACCTCATATTCTATTATAAAACATCAAAATACACAAATTTCACCTATGGGTATTTTTCCAAATATAAACCCTAGGTTGAATTATTGCTAACATAAGCTTAATCGAGCTATCGGGATTCCAAAAACGTAAAGAACATTAAAAACGGGGCTTGGAATCACTTACTATGGAGCTTGGAAGCTTGAAACAAACCCTAGCTATGGAGAACCCTTGAAATTTGGGCCTAATGAAGAAGATGGACAAAAATTGGCTTTTAATTTTGTTTTTAATTCATTTTAATAACTAAATGACCAAAATACCCTTACTACTAAACTTTCCAAAAATTCCTTCCATGTCCTAATTTTGTCCATGAACTTAAAATTGGTCAAATTGCTATTTAAGACCTCCTCATTAATATTCCAAAACAATTTCATACTAAAAACTTCTAGAATGCAAGTTTTGCAACTTATTCGATTTAGTCCCTACTTTCAATTTAAGCACTTTAGGCATAGAATTTCATCACGAAATTTTCACACAATCATGCAATCATATCATAATCATCAAAATAATTATAAAATAATTATTTCTATCTCGGATTTGTGGTCACGAAACCACTATTCCGATTAAGCCCTAATTCAGGATATTACAACTCTCCCCCCTTTTAAGGATTTTCGTCCTCGAAAATCTTATCGGTAAACAGGTGTGGATATTGGTTTCTCATAGTTTCTTCAGGTTCCCATGTAGTCTCTTCTACCCCATGCTTTTGCCACAACACTTTCACAAGTGCAACACTTTTATTTCTTAGTTGTTTGACTTCTCGAGCTAAAATCTTAATCGGTTCTTCTTCATAAGTCATATCCGGTCGCAGTTCAATTTCTGTCGGTGAAATTATATGTGAAGGATCCGAACGATACCGTTGTAACATAGATACGTGAAACACATCATGAATCTTCTCTAATTCGGGTGGTAACACTAGCCGATATGCTACCGGTCCAACTTTTTCAATTATTTCATACGGTCCAATAAAACGCGGACTTAACTTGCCCTTTCGTCCAAATCCAAGGACTTTCTTCCATGGAGACACTTTCAAAAATACCTTATCACCAACTTGAAATTCCATTTCTTTTCGTTTCAAATCCGCATAAGATTTCTGTCTATCTGAAGTAGCTTTCAAACAATCTCGAATCACTTTCACCTTTTCTTCGGTTTCTTTTATTAAATCAACTCCATAAATCTGATTTTCCTTGAGTTCAGTCCAATACAATGGCGTCCGACATTTACGACCATATAATGCTTCATAAGGTGCCATCTTCAAACTCGTCTGATAACTATTATTATAAGCAAATTCTACCAAATGGTAAGTACCTTTCCCAACTATCTTGAAATTCCAATATGCAACATCTGAGCATGTCTTCAAGAATCTGAATTACTCTCTCTAATTATCCATCAGTTTGTGGATGAAAGGCAGTGCTGAAATTTAACTTTGTACCTAATGCCTCTTGCAACTTTTGCCAAAATCGTGAGGTAAACCTCGGATCTCTATCCGAAATGATTGACAAAGGTATCCCATGAAGTCTAACAATCTCTCGGATATACAATTCAGCCAACTTATTAAGAGAATAATCTGTATGTACCAGAATAAAATGAGCCGATTTAGTCAGTCTGTCAATTATTGCCCAGATGGCATTTTTCTTCCCTGGAGTTAACGGCAACCCTGATATAAAATCCATAGTAATCCTATCCCATTTCCATTCAGGAACCATAATAGGCTGAAGTAATCCCGAAGGTACCTGGTGTTAAGCTTTGACTTGTTGACAAACTAAGCACTTTGATACAAACTCGGAAATATCTCTTTTCATTCCACTCCATCAGTACATTTTCTTTAAGTCATTATACATCTTTGTACTGCCCGGATGAACCGCCAAACAACTATTATGTGCTTCATGCAAAATCTTTTGAATCAACTCATCATTTTTCGGTACACAAATCCGATTTTTAAACATCAAACAACCATCAGAACCGATTCTGAAATCTGATCCCGTATCAGCTTCACACTGTTTTCTTTTGGCTAGCAAATCTTGATCATTTTTTTGAGCTTCAGAAATCTCTTGTAAAAACATCGGTCTTGCTTTTAACTCTGTTAGAATCGAACCGTCATCTGAAATTTTCAACTGAGCGTTCATAACTCTCAAAGCAAACAACAACTTTCTGCTTAAAGCATCGGCAACCACATTCGCTTTTCCCGGATGATAATCAATACCAAGCTCGTAATCTTTCAATAGCTCTAACCATCTTCGCTGTCTCAAATTCAAGTCTTTTTGTGACATCAAGTATTTAAGACTTTTGTGATCGGTATATACTCGGCACTTTTCACCATACAAATAATGCCAAATCTTCACCGCTGCAGCCAATTCCAAATCGTGAGTAGGATAATTCCTCTCATGAGGTTTTAACTGCCTCGAAGCATAAGCCACCACTTTTTCTTCTTTCATGAGTACACACCCCAAACCATTTAGAGAAGCATCACTATACACCAAAAATTCTTTACCTGATTCGGGTTGTATCAACACTGGTGCTTCAGTTAATAACTTTTTCAATTCTTCGAAACTCTGTTGACATTCTTCTGTCCATTCAAATTTAACATCCTTTCGGAGTAGTCTAGTCATAGGAGCAGCAATTATAGAAAATTCATTTACGAACCGCCGATAATACCCAGCTAGCCCCAAGAAACTCCTAACTTCAGTTACATTTTCGGTGGTTTCCAATCAACAATGGCTGAAATTTTACTAGGATCAACCCGTATACCATCACCTGAAACAATATGACCCAAAAATCCAACTTTCCGGAGCCAAAATTCACTTTTACTAAACTTAGCATATAGCTGCTTATCTCTCAAAGTTTGCAAAACTATCCTCAAATGCTCAGCATGCTCTGTCTCATCTTTTGAATAAATAAAATATCATCTATAAACACCACAACAAATCTGTCCAAGTATGGCCGAAATATGCGATTCATTAAATCCATAAACACAGCAGGAGCATTTGTCAACCCGAATGGCATAACTAAAAATTCATAATGATCGTACCTTGTTCTAAAAGCAATTTTAGGCACATCTGACTCATTTACTCGCAGCTGATAATACCCATATCTCAAGTCAGTCTTTGAAAACCATGTCGCTCCTTTTAGCTGATCAAACAAATCATCAATTCTCGGCAATGGATACTTGTTTTTGATTGTCACCTTGTTTAACTGCCGATAATCAACACATAATCTCATAGAACCATCCTTCTTTTTCACAAATAACACGGGAGCACCCCAAGGTGAAAAACTTGGTCTCACAAAGCCTTTATCAGTCAACTCTTGCAACTGCGACTTTAATTCTTTCAACTCTGTTGGTGCCATTCTATATGGAGCAATCGAGATCAGAGCTGTTCCCGGTATCAAATCTATACCAAATTCTACTTCCCTGACTGGAGGCAAACCCGGCAATTCTTCTGGAAATACGTCTGTAAATTCACACACAACCGGCACTGATTCAACTTTCTTTTCAACTTCTTTTGTATTAATTACATACGCCAAATAAGCTTCATAACCCTTTCTCAAATATCTCTGAGCCGACATCGAAGAAATCATACTAAATATTGCCTCTGATTTGTCTGGTTCAACCCGCAAGATTTCACCACTTTCACATTTTAATTCTATAACCCTTTCTTTGCAATTTACTATAGCATCATGCAATGTCAACCAATCCATACCCAAAATAACATCAAATTCATCAAACGACAACAACATCAAGTCGGCCGGAAAGTAATGACCCCGAATCATTAAAGGGCATTTCTTGCATACTTTATCAACTATCATGCATTTGCCTAACGGGTTCGACACTCTAATCATAAATTCTATGTTCTCAACAGGTATATTCATACTAGACACCAGTTTCATGCATACATATGAATGAGTAGAACCGGGATCAATCAAAGCAATAACATTAGTATCATAAAGAGAAAATGTACCGGTAATCACATCGGGTAATGAAGCATCTTCACGCGCTTTAATAGCATAGGTTCTAGCCGGAGCTCTTCCTTCAGATCTAACTGCTGCATCTCTGGCTACATTCTTACTGCTTGTTTCACTTCCAGCTTTTCTCGGATACCTTCCCCTCGAGTCTGCACCACTAGATTTTACATTTTGAAATTTTTCTTTCTCAGCTCTCTCTGGGCAGTCTCTAATAAAATGATCTGGAGAACCACATCGAAAACATTCATTTGCTCTGCACGGACCAAAATGATTTCTACCACACCGCTGGCACTCGGGTTTAACAAATCTCGTATTTCCTACACTAGCCGCAGAAGTAGTCTGAGATTTAGGACCCACATTTCGCTTCTTAAAATTTCCATATGATTTCCCAGTTGAAACTTGGGAACGAGGATTCATATTTATTGACTTTCTGGTTTGCTGTGAGGGTGCATTACTCATTGGTCTTTTCTTCCAATTTTGTGTTTCAGATTCTACCTTTTTATTTTCCTTCAGTAATTCTTCAGCCTTGCAAGCTCGATCGACAAGTACCACCATTTCTTTTAGTTCAAGGATCTCAACAAATACCTTAATGTCTTCGTTAAGCCCGTCTTCAAATCGTCGGCACATCTTGGCTTCTGTAGGAACATATTCCCTGGCATACTTACTTAATCGAACAAACTCTCTTTCATATTCTGAGACTGTCATATTACCTTGCTTCAGCTCAAGAAACTCTTTACATTTCTTATCAATAAATCTTTCACTAATATATTTCTTCCGAAACTCTTCTTGAAAGAATTCCTAGGTTACCCTCTCTTTCGGTACCACTGAAATCAAAGTCTTCCACCAATTATAGGTTGAATCTCTCAACAAAGATGTAGCACATTTCAAACATTCTTCAGGTGTACAAGATAATTCATCAAATACCCGGATAGAATTTTCAAGCCAGAACTCTGCTTTCTCTGCATCATCATCAATATTTGCTCTAAATTCTTCAACCCCTTGTTTACGAATTCTATCAACGGGGGTCCTGTGAAATTTTATCATATCCACTCCTTGAGGCATTGGAGGCATAGGTTGAGGAATTGGGGGAGATGGGGGAGGTCGTACATTTGGGTTCGTATGAACGAACTCAGTGTACCATGCACTCATCATTTGGAGAAAGGCTTCCCGATCCCTTTCTCCTCCTCCCTGACCAACAGTAGGAGGTGGGTTTTTAGTCGGCGCTGCCCCTTTAGCCGGAGCTGGCGCATTACTCCCTACTTCATCTGCCACAGCTGGATCGGGATCCATTTACTATATAAAAATTCATTTAAAAAGGTCAGAAGTCGTCACACTATCACAATTCATACATATGTCATGTATAGCAAAATTCGTACATACAACACGTAGTCCGAGAATCGACTAAACATGCTCTGATACCACCAAATGTAACGCCCCCACGCCCGAGACCATCACCAGAGTCGAGCTTGAGGGGTTACCGAACATAATTTATCAATTTAAGAACTTCAAATCATTTGTTTCTACATTCACAACTTTCTAGCTACTCGCGTCACAGTTACAAGAAAAATCATATCTCGAGTTACGAAACTCGAAATCAAGATCCGTAAATTTTCCCTAAATCTAGACTCATATATCTATTTACTAATTCTTTCTAGAAGTTTTGGTTGGGCCAATTAGTACAGTTTATTAGTTAAAGTCTCCCCTGTTTCAGGACTCAACTCAACGAGTTCGGATGCTCAACCATCCTAGTGACATGTCACTTGTATCTTAATCTATTCCTAAGGTTCAAACGGGCTTTTTCCCTCGATCTCATATTTTTCGTCTTCCATGGAATATCGGAACCGATACTTGGTAGCAATTCATATTTATCAAGTAGTAAACATAATTTGCATATTACTCAACATTAACCACAAAGCATAATATTTCACGATTAAAAATCAGCGTATCATATAATTAACATTAATAACTTAAAAATAACAATTATGCTACATTATTTACACATGAACTTACCTTGGTACCAAAATATAAAGATTTTGCAATTTAGTCCACAATCTTTTCTTTTCCTCGATCGCGACTTGAATCTCGTTTCTCTTGATCTATAATGCCAAATTAATCTTATTTAATACATACATTCATCAAAACAGCATTTAATACGAACTTTGGAGAAATTACACTTTTGCCCCTAAACTTTTGCATAATTACACTTTTGCCCCTAGGCTCGGGAATTATACGTTATTCCTTATTCTTATGTTTTATAACATGCTGATCACTTTGCCCTTCTATGGCAACATCAAATTCTCTCTCTAACATATACTTGTGACTATTAGGTATTTTTACCAATTAAGCCCTTTTACTCGTTTTCACTCAAAACCAAGTAGCACAAGTTGTCTAACATAATTTAAAACCTCATATTCTATCATAAAATATCAAAATACACAAATTTCACCTATGGGTATTTTTCCAAATATAAACCCTAGGTTGAATTATTGCTAACATAAGCTTAATCGAGCTACCGGGATTCCAAAAACATAAAGAACATTAAAAACGGGGCTTGGAATCACTTACTATGGAGCTTGGAAGCTTGAAACAAACCCTAGCTATGGAGAACCCTTGAAATTTCGGCCTAATGAAGAAGATGGAAAAAAATTGGCTTTTAATTTTGTTTTTAATTCATTTTAATAACTAAATGACCAAAATACCCTTACTACTAAACTTTCCAAAAATTCCTTCCATGTCCTAATTTTGTCCATGAACTTAAAATTGGTCAAATTTCTATTTAAGACCTCCTCATTAATATTCCAAAACAATTTCATACTAAAAACTTCTAGAATGCAAGTTTTGCAACTTATTCGATTTAGTCCCTACTTTCAATTTAAGCACTTTAGGCATAGAATTTCATCACGAAATTTTCACACAATCATGCAATCATATCATAATCATCAAAATAATTATAAATAATTATTTCTATCTCGGATTTGTGGTCACGAAACCACTATTTCAATTAAGCCCTAATTCAGGATATTACAGACCCTATATTTTTATTTTATATCAAAATTTCATGAATTTTTTTAATTTATTCAATCTACTCCCCCATGTAACAAAGAAGCTAAATTAACTTTACAATCTAGTCCTTTTCCTAATCTAAGCTTAAAATCTATCAATTTCAAGCCTAATTTGTAACGCCCTCACCCAACCTGATCTACTGGATCCTAATCTCATTTGTTACATCCTTCTTACATATGTAACTAAAAATTTCCTCTTTCTTTTATTCATGTAAACATTTTTCTATTTATATGTAACAAAATTTTTAATTGGCATACATTTTATGGTTACACTTACATTGCGCCGATGTACAATTGACTATCTATGGCTACTAAAGATTTTCCTTGTAAAAAAATACAATGTACGGTTATCGTTTTGACTCAATAAGATTTTAGACTTTCCTACTTAATCTCTTAGTCTACTGGACATACTTTGGGATACTACTTAATGAACTTATGAGTAGACTTTGGCACATCACTTGTTTCCCTCTGTATGCATAACAACTCAAAGCGTCACTTCCTTGAAGTGGGCTTGGCATCGCCTCTCAACACTTATTCCTTTATATACGTGAAAATAGAAACAACTTTAGTAAATTCATAAGAACTTTGTGAGCAAAACCTTATAATACCCCCTTTTTCATTCATTCTACATTGCACATGGTATATTGCACATCCTTAGGTATTTCTTGACCATTCTTCCTTCTTTGGTGGGTACAATACTGATGCTACCATCTTTATTTCCTCAAAACCATCTTTCCTTCTCTTGTGCATACTCTTTCCCTTACATAATACTTAACCTCTTCGTTTACCTTATTACCAAACTTAATAACTTATTTCCTACTCACTAGTCTTATCATTATCTTTGGGCGAGGTAGGCAACGCCCAATACTTATCTCAGAATTTGCACATATCTCCTTACTTTAGAACACTTTCTATTCTTACTCTTAACTCATATCTTTGCCTCGCCACATACCCTGGCGCACATTAGCCTTTTTATTTATTCTTGTAACTATATAGGGGTTCATTGTTAATTCGGTATCCACCCAAAAGCACTGTCTTTGGATAGTCATCATCAGAATCATTCTTTAGATTCTGCTATGAAGGCGTTCCTTTTTAGCAAAGTTTGCCATCAGGCATTCCTTTAAAAGAGATAGTGTCTACCTCCAGACGTACCAACATCTAGAGTGTGAATACAGCAGCTAAAGATATAGATTCGAGGCAGTGTCCGCTAGTATACGGGTCAGGCTGTAATTTAGTTTGTTTACAACAAAACACTTGGTAAGTATTCTGAGGATCGTACCCAAGGGATTTTAGTTTTAGGAAAATTGTTATCAACCCAATTACAAGAAATAATTACCAATATACTCGAGTCACGGATTAGTAGTGTTAATGTAACAGCCCGATTTTGGGGCTAGTCGAAACAGTGGTTTCAGGACAACGAATCTGACGTAGGAAAATCTTTTTATTACATTTTTATGGTCTACAGTTTTATGAAATGATTTCATAAAAATTTTGTCCGAAAATTTTGACGTTTGAGCACTCAATTGAACCAAAAGGACTAAATTGTAAAAATTGGAAAAGTTGAGTTCTATATGCTAGAGGTGTCCAATTGCTACGAAATTTTAAATTAGAGGTCCTTAGTTGGTAATTAGACCATTGGATAAGTTAGTGGACAAAAATGGACATGAATAGATGAAATTTCAAAGTTATGCATTAAGGACATTTTAGTCACTTGGTAAATAAATGAATAAAAAGGGAAAATAAAGCCAAAATTTTTGTCTATCTTCTTCTCCATGTGCCAAAAATCAGAAGGTCACCATAGCTAGGTTTTTTCAACTTCCAAGCTTGATTATAATTACATTCTAGCCTCGTTTTTAATGCTCTTTACATTTTTAAAGTCGTTATCATTCGATATATCTATTTCTACCATTAATTTGAGCTATGATTGAGTTCTAAGGTTTGACCCACGTTAGATATTTGTGTGTTTTGATGTCTAATGTTAGACTTGCAGGTTTAATGTTAGATAAAAAACTTTTAATTGGTGACTTTTGATGAAAATGTCAAAAGGACCTATTTGTAAAAAGATTTCAAAATGTGTGTAAAAGTGTGATTTAATGAAAATGTGTGCTGTTATGTAACACCCTAACTCGTATCCGTCGCTAGAATAGGGTTACGAGGTATTACCAAACTATCACATCATAACATATACATATCTCATGCATTTAAACATTCAAACACATACATCATTCATATACAATCATATTGTCCCTTATAAGGCTCTATGAGCTCTTAAAACATGCTTGGAAGAGGTTTGGGACTAAACTGATAACATTTGAAAGCTTTGGGAAACTTAAAAAGTTTTCTTGAATACAGAAGTCACACGCCCGTGTGAACAAGCTGTGTCCCTCACACGGCCATCAGACACGCCCATGTGTCTATGCCATGTGAAAATAGGGCATACATACTGACTTGCATCACACGGACGATTACACGTCCGTGTGCCAGGCCGTGTGAAAACTAGTGGGTATACTGACTTGGCCACACGGCCGACCACATGCCCGTGTGTCTAGGCCGTGTGCAATGTTGACTTGAAATTTTAATTATTTCCAGGGGACACACGGTCGTGCATCAAGGCCATATGTCACACATGGTCGAACCACACCCCCGTGTTCTCAACCGTGTGAATGTAAATAGGCCATTTACAAGGCCAATTTCGCCACCAATAATGGTCTACCCTACAAACTCATAATGTGGCACCAATTCATAGAAAAAAAGGAAGCCCAAAACATCAACAAATTATGCCCAATTCATAGCCTAAAAACATCAACAGATTTAATACACATTTACTACTCCAAAACATACCAATTCCATATACCAAAACCATCCATTTCACCTAGTTCCAATACAAGCATTTTATCATCACTTTAACTACCATTTCCAACATTACAAACATATCAGTTCACCATTTCTATCCATTACCAAAATATTCCATTTGTCAAACAATATACCATTTATAGTCAACCAAAATCATAATCACTAAACCATAACCATTTCGATAATAATCTTCCAAACAACAAACCAAATATATATATACACCATAAGCACATATGAGCACATATCATAAGCCAAACTCACATTCAACATTACCAAAACACATGTCCACATAACTCAAGCCTATACATGCCATATAACCAAGTCACAAGTGTATAAATAGTGAAATAAAAAACCGGATACTGTGATGTGATCTCCGCCGACTTCCAACCCGAGCGAACGTCCGAATCACTATAAAACATAGAAGAATAACACAAAGTAAGCTATAAAGCTTAGTAAGCTCGTATGATATTAAACTTTTCTTATTGAATAAACATATATTAAGCATTTACATTTACTATAATATAAATTCATTTGATTTCATCTTTATACCATAATTCCAATCACATAATTAACAAAGCTTCACAAGTTTATTTATTTCTATGCTTATACGGATTAAAAACATTCTTATCAGTCATTCACATTTACATGTACATAAGAGAATATATATAAATATATAAATTTATTCAATCCAATATCAATCACATTTTATTTAGTAAATAGAATCATGTAAAATATCATCAAATAACGGTATTTCGCACACTATGTGCCATATGTATATTTAGTTAAAACATCTATAACTCATATCTCACACCTCATTCAACTCATACCTCATTATAGCCAAATAAACACATTTTTGGCATGAAACATACTTATACTGTAACACCCCTAACGTGTAACTGACATCGGATTAGGGTTACGAGGCATTACCAGACAGACAGAATATTCCAGACCAATTCAGAATCACAGATATTATTTAACATCATTTCATAAGCAATCATATCTTAAGATAGTCTGCCAGACCTAAAACATACGTTTAAGAACAGTTAGAGCTAAATCGAATACATTCATAAAGTTCAGAACATAGAAAATTTTATAATTCTATTGAGGTCACACGCCCGTGCGTCCAGGCCGTGTGCCTCACACGGGCATCAGACACACCCATATGAACCAGCCTTGCCAAACCAGGGTAACCATATTGACTTTCACCCACGGCCAATAAACACGCCCGTGTGTTGCAGTCGTGTGATACTTAGCTAGCTACTGACTTTAGCCCACGGCCACATGACACGCCCGAGTCCCCTGACCGTGTGACACCATGCAGGCTTGATTTAAGCCAAAATGCCACCCCTTTTTAAAGGTCATCCCTACAAGCCATAATAAACAACATTTGTACCTAAAATTTTCAATCAATTCCATACTCATAACATGCTTCATTATAACAAAAATATATTAGCTCCTAAAACACTACAACCATACACCATTTGGCACCATCAACCAAATAACAAAACTATATACAACATTTCATTTGTTAGCCAACTCTCATGGCATAATATATACACATCAAAACTTATATACATAGACATTCTAGCCTATACATACCATACTTTAAAATATTTACACTTTCAAAAGTACCAAAATGAGATCGATAGTGTGGTGACAATCCTCGACTATCCCCGAGCCTTCAGTAGCTACGGTAACTGTAAAATAGACAGTAAACACACAGAGTAAGCTACAAAGAGCTTAGTAAGACAAATACAATTGGTCTAACTAGTAAAGCATTTAAATACAATTCAACCATATAGATTCATAACCATTTCATAGAATAATTCATAAACATAACCATGCTTCTTTGTTTGCATATATGTTATGCTTCATTTCCATACATATTTCACAGATATAGAGTTTTTCATATTCAGAAATTTAGTACAATACAAACGTACCTGCATAGGTTATAAATTTCATGTACTCAATCTCAGATTTCGTACGCTATCATCAGATGGGTTAGAAATGATATAGATGCTCATAAACAAGTACAATGCCGATGTCCAAGACGTGGTCTTACATGTAATTCAATATCGATGCCTCTGTCCCAGACAGGGTCTTACACGAAATCAGATATGATGCCGATGTCCCAGACATGGTCTTATATGTAAATCTCAATCGAGGCCTGTGTCCCAGACACAGTCTTACACGATGTCTCAGACAGATGTCAACTTTTCTTAGAAACGTATAGAGCTTTTCAGATATTAACATATTATCATACTTTACTCCAAAGATATTCATTAGGCACTCAAGGCCATTCAATACAGATTACAGTTTATATGTGCAGAATTTATTTCAATTAACATGTAATTGTAATTTGACTTACCTAAGACGGATTTCGGATAAAACGAGTTGACTATTCAACTATTTTGGACTTCCCCCGATCTAAGTCCGATTTTTTTTGTTCTTGATCTAATACAATACAAATTCAACCATTCAATCATTCATTTCATTCAATATAATCCATATACACATATTTAGGGCACTTTGCATTTTAGCCCTTACATTTTCACACTTTGACAATTTAGTCCATTTTTCATAAAATCACAAATATGCAAAATTTCTTTACAACAAGGGCTAGCCAAATTTTCGGCTTCTATATAAGCCCATACAACATGTTTAATTCATAATTTAGTCATTCAAAACCTCATTTTCAAAATTTAACCCAAATAGCTCAATTTCATCAAAAACTCAAAGACAAAACTTATGAACCATCTACCAAGCCTTCATAATTCATTCAAAAACATCACAAAACTCATGATAACAACAATGGAATTTCATGAAATCATTAACAGAAATAGAAATTCAGACATGGGTTTTGAAGAACACATAGCAACGATCACAAAAACGTAGAAATTATCAAAAATCGAGTTAAAACCGTACATTAATCAAGCAATCAAAGTGACGAAACCTAAAATGGCTTTCTCCTTTTTCTTTTTCTTTGATTTTTGGCTATATGCATGATAATAAGGCCAATTTCATGTTTTCATTTTATTATTATAACATTATATCACCTTTTACCATTTTACCCTTAATGACATAACATTAATTTCTACCAACTCATGTCCATATTTGTCCATGCATTAGTAAAATGGTCCAATTGACATGCAAGGACCTTTATTTTAAAAGCCAAGCCAAATAGGTGCTTTAGCATCTAGCACTAAACTTTTACACTTTACGCGATTTAATCCTTTTTCATAATTAAGCACAGAAACAGACAAATTACATCACAGAAATTTCACAGATGTAAATTCACATATCACAGGCACAGAAAATAATATTAAAATATTTTTTAAACTTGAATTTATGGTCCCAAAACCACTGTTCCGACTAGGGTCAAAACTGGACTGTTACATATACATAAATCTTTCTTATTTCATACACATGATACACTAAAAACTCACCAAATTACCTTCTTCGATTCTCATATATGTTTTGTACGCAGATGTTACACTTAATTCGATTGTGCTTTCATTCTCGTCTTGGCTATTCCCATTGAACCATTCAGAATCACTAAGGATACTCGGGAATCACACATAGGTCATACAATGCCAATCCCTAATATGGTCTTACATGTAATCTCATAACATTGCCAATAGCCCAACTATGGTCTTACACGAAATTTCGTATCGATGCCATGTCCCAGACATGGTCTTACACATAATATCATACTGATGCCATATCCTAGATATGGTCTTACATATATTCTCATGTCGGTAACCCTAATGTCACGACATTTGTATCCTATACTATTCCTAAGGTTCGTACGGGACTTTCGGACGTCGTAACTCTATCAACTTTGGCTTGTAATCATGACCATTAAGCATTCAATTCAATTCAATAATAAATAAGCATTTATAACACAATTTAAGTACATTTATTAGCGTAAGAACTTACCTCATTCGCTGTAACGACGAATTAGGTCGACTAATCCGATACTTTGTTTTCCCCTATTTTAGATCTGAATCTCAATCTTCTCAATCTATATAATAACAAAATTTACTTATTTAATCATTAATTCATTCAATTTAACACAATTTACACATTTTTCCAAAATTACACTTTTGCCCTATTATTTCACATTTTTGCAATTTAGTCCTTATCACCTAAAATCGCAATTTCATGCAATTTCATCCTACCCATGCTTAGCTGAATTCTTCTTATTGCCTTAACAGCCCATATTTTCCAAATAATCACACTTTTAACCACATAATTTCAATATTTCACAATTTAATCCCTAATTTGCATTTTCATCAAAAATCACTTTTTAAAATATGAAAATCTTACATCAAATATTCATATTTCACCATTAAACATCAAAGAACACATAAGATCATCAATGGAAACTATCAAAATCTTTAACAGTTTTGAAATCAAAGACATAGGCTAGCTAGTACTAGTTGCAACGATCACAAAAACATAAAAATCATCAAAAACCGAGTCAAAATGGATTTACAATTGAAACATACATGAACCGAATGCTTAAAGCTCCCAAACTCATCTTTTTCTTTTGATATTCGGGTATGGAGAAAGATGATAGTATACAAAATGGTTTTTGTTTTATTTAATTAAAGATTATTTAACATTTTACTAATTTGCCATTAAAATAAATTCATATTTACACAAATGCCAAACCAAATATCATCCACTAACCCACAATTGGGCTAATTATCACATAAGGACCATTACTTTAATATCCTATAGCTATTTGACACCATTAGCTTATAGAACACAACTTTTACGCTTTACGTAATTTAGTCCTTTTTATCAAATTAGACACTCAAACGATAAAATTTCTTTACAAAAATTTCACACAACACTAATATCATGCTGTAAATATTAAAATAATAATAAAATAATTTTTTTATTTCAGAATTGTAGTCCTGAAACCACTGTTCTAATTTAGCTAAAAACGAGATGTTACATGTTATAAGCATGTATAGGGTTCGGCTAGGCTTAAGTCTAGCTAAAATTCAATAGATTTCATTTTACGAGCCTAGGGACCAAAATGTAAATGTAGGGTGATTTTTGGACTGAATTGAGTAATGTGGTTAATAAATAAGTTAAATTTGCTATTATAGATCAAGAGAAACGAGGTTCGGACCTAGATCAGGGGAAAAACAAAGTCTTTGACGATTAGGTCCATTTCTACTATTTTTGTACCGAGGAAAGTTCGTATGTAAATAATGCATTATTATTTGAAACACCCCTAACCCGTACCCATCACTGGAATAGGGTTACGAGGCATTACCGATCAAATCACAACATACAACATACATTTCTCGAACATAAAGCCATTATCACATAAACATCAATCAAACATAATCACATTGTCCCTTATAAAGCACTACGAGACCTTAAAACATGCTTGAAAGAGGTTTGGGACTAAACCAATAACATTTGAAAACTTTGGGAAACTTATAAAGTTTTCATGCATACAAGGATGACACGCCCGTGTGAACAGGCCGTGTGCCTCACACGGCCACTAGACATGCCCGTGTCATAAGCCGTGTGGAATCAGGGCATACATACTGACTTGTATCACACGACCGGAGACACGCCCGTATGCTTAAGCCGTGTAACTCACTGACTTGTTTAATTAAGTTACAGTAGACACACGGTCGAGTCACACACCCGTGTGCTTAACCGTGTGGGGTGAAATTCGGCTTGGTTTAAGCCATATTTCTCACCCTCCTCAAGCATACCTAAACCACATCATTTTATACCATTTCAATGCACTTATAGGAAACCAAAACATGCCAATTCATATACAAATCATGCCATTTCATCTTCAACCATTTCACTACTCAAATCATAACTATAAACATACCACATTAATATGTCATAACCTAAATTTTTCACTTATCGTCCAAGTTATCACCATATTATCATCTAATTCATGCCACAAAATATACCAATTCATCATTATTAAAATGTACCAATACACCATCCCTATACCATACCAAACATGCCAAAACACAAGGCTATATATATATACATCATATATCACTTATAAAACTTATGAATTAAGCCAACTTGAATGGCCAAATACACACCAACATTTACATCATATACAAGCCAAACTCACATTCAACATTACTAAACACATTTCCACATAACTCAAGCCTATACATGCCATATAACCAAGTCACAAGTGTAAAAATACCGAACTCAAAAACCAGATAGTGTGATGTGACTCAACAGACTTCCAAGCAAAGCAAACATCCGAATCATTATAAAACATAGAAAAATAACACAAAGTAAGCTATAAATCTTAGTAAGCTCGTATGATATTAAACGTATCTTATTGAATAACCACATATTAAGCATTTACATATACTATAATATAAATTCATTTGATTTCATCTTTATACCATAATTCCAATAACATAATTAACAAAGCTTCATAAGTTTATTTATTTCTTTGCTCGTATGGATCAATTACATTCTTATCCAATCATTCACATTTACATCTACATAAACTAATATATATAACTTTATTCAATCCAATATCAATCACATTTTATTTAGTAAAGATGAATCATGTGAAACATCATCAAATAATGGTATTTCGTACACTATGTGCCATATGTAATTTAGTTAAAACATCTATAATTCATATCTCACACATCATTCAATTCATACCTCATTATAGCCAAATAAACACATTTTGATATGAAACATACTTATACATAAATCTTTCTCATTTCATACATATCATACACTAAGAACTCACCAAATTACCTTTATTTGATTCTCATATAGGTTTTGTACGTACCTGTTACATTTAATTTGATTGTACTTTCATTCTCATCTTGACTATGCCCGTTGAACCATTCGAAATCACTAAGGATACTCAGGAATCACACATAAGTTGTACAATGCCATATCCTGGATTTGGTCTTACATGTAATCTCATATCGATGCCAATAGCGCAGCTATGGTCTTACACGAAATTTCGTATCGATACCATGTCCCAAACATAGTCTTACACATAATATCATACCGATGCCATATCCCAGGTATGGTCTTACACGTATTCTCATCTCGATAACCCTAATGTCATGACATTTGTATCCTATATTATTCATAAGGTTCGTACGGGACTTTCGAACGTCATAACTCTGTTGATTTTGACTTGTAATCATGACTATTCAGCATTTAAATCAATTCAATAATAAATAAGCATTTATAACACAATTTAAGTACGTTTATTAGCATACGAACTTACCTCGTTCGCTGTAACGATGAATTAGGTCGACTAATCTGATACTTTGTTTTCCCCCATTCTAGATCTGAATCTTATTTTTCTCAATCTATATAATAACAAAATTTACTTATTTAATCATTAATTCATTCAATTTAACACAATTTACATATTTTGGTAAAATTACACTTTTGCCCTATTATTTCACATTTTTTCAATTTAGTCCTTATCACATAAAATCACAATTTCATGCAATTTCATCCTACCCATGCTTAGCTGGATTCTTGTTATTGCCTTGGCAGCCCATATTTTCCAAATAATCACACTTTTAACCACATAATTTCAATATTTCATAAGTTAATCCCTAATTTGCATTTTCATCAAAAATCACTTTAGAAAATATGAAAATCTAACATCAAATATTCATATTTCACCATTAAACATCAAGGAACACATAAGCTCATCAATGGAAACTATCAAAATCTTTAACAATTTTGAAATCGAAGACACGGACTAGCTAGTACTAGTTGCAACGATCTCAAAAATGTAGAAATCATTAAAAACAGTGCTAAAACCGTACCTAATCGAGCATTTGAAGTTTGACTGAACCAAAAGCTTTTCCCATGGCTGCCATTCTTTCTAATTTTCATTGCAGAAATGGTGAAAAGATGATGATTTTAATTTGTTTTTATTAAACATTAACTTTATTAAATAATTACCAAAATATCCTTTAAAACATTAGTAATTACACCAAATGCCACTCCACTATCATCCACTAACTCATAAATCGCTTGTTTACCACTTAAGGACCTTTATTTTAATGTTCTATAGCTATTTGAAACTTTTAGCTAATAGAACATAAGTTTTACGCTTTACGCTTTACGCGATTTAGTCCTTTTTACCGAATTAAGCATTCAAACAATAAATTTTCTTTACAAAACTTTAACACAATAATTTTATCATGCTGTAAACTTTAATAAAATAATAAAATAAATCTTTTGACTTCAAATTTTTGGTTCTAAAACCACTATTTTGATTTGACCTAAAAATGGGCTGTTACAACTTTCCCTCCTTAGAGATTTTCGTCCCCGAAATCTTATCAGAGAATAAATTAGAGATTTGCTTTCTTATAACCTTATCAATTTTTCACATAGCCTCAGATTTCTCACCTCTTTAATCTCACAAGCTAAGATTCAGATCTATCCTTCGTTATACGTCATATTAAGATGAATTTAAACTTCTAAAAGTGATATTATATACAAAGGGTCATATCTGAATCGTCGCATCATAGATGTAGGAAACACATTATTGATCTTCTCAAGTTCTGATAATAACATAAGTTGAATCAGCCACTGGCTTTATTTTCTCAATAATCTCATATAGCCCGACGAATCACGATTTCAACTTCTCTTTATATCTAACTCAAGAAATTTTGTTCTCACAGTAATACCTTCACAAAAACTCAGTTCACTAACTGAAATTCAATGCTTTTACGTATCAAATCCGCATATGTTTTTTGTCAATCTGAAACTGTTTTCAGACTGTCACGAATTACTTTCACCTTCTCTTCAGTCTCTCTAATCACATCAACCTTGTAATTCTTTTTATCACTGATCTCATATAAAACTTCGTACAGTGCCATCTTTATGCTCAACTAATAAATTATTATTATACGTAACTTAAATAATGGTAAGTATTTTTCAAATTCTAAAACACAACAACGAAACATTACCTTGAGAATTTGAATCTCTCCCTCAAATTAGCAATCTGTTTAAGAATGAAATGTGATACTAAATTGAAACTATTTATCTAAAGCTTACTGTAGTTTTCTACCAAATCACAATATAAAATTCAAGTCACTACCAGAAATAATGGAGTCTGGCACATTGTGTGATCTGAAAATCTCTGACATGTATAACTCGACTTATCTATCAAGAGAGAAATTTGTACTTACTTAGATAGAATGTGCAGACTTCTTCAAACGATCAACCATAATTAAGATAACATCTATCTTTTATAAAATCCATCGAAATTCTATTTCATTACTACTCAGATATCAACACATGCTATAATAGTCCTGAAGACATTTGATGATCAATGTTAACCATTGTGGGCCATATGTAACAATCGTTACATAATTTCTGGATTTCTCAATACACGAACTCTATCTCAAAACAAGAAACAATCATCGATTCCAATCTAAAATTTCTGAATCATGAGTCAATTTACGTTGAACCCCTTTTTAACTTGCAATTCACTGATACATTTATGAACTTCACAAATTTGCTGAATGCTTTTAACATACCTTATACCTGTCCATCATCCGATAAAATCAATCATGTATTCATAGTTCGTAAAGCACACAAAGATTTCTTGTTCAAAATATCTGTGACTAAAATTGTTTGTCCAGGATGATAACCAATTACTGACTCAAAATCTTTCAACAATTCAAGCCATCTTTGCTGCCCCAAATTCAGATCTCTCTGAAACATCAAATATTTTAAATTCTTGTAACCATCCATTAGGTTACATTACTCACCAAACAATTAATGTTGCTAACTATTCAATGTAATTACAATGTCAAACATCTCTAATTCACGCTTCGAATAACTCCTTTCATGTAACTTTAGCTGTATAGAAGCATAAATGTCACTGTACATTCTTGTACTAAAACACACTCCAAACCATTCAATGACAAATGACTGAAAATCATAAATTCTTTACCCGATTCAGGCTGAACCAAAACTGATGCTTCAGTTAACAGTGTTTTTAACTGTTTATAACTTTATTAACATATATTAAACCAAATCAAACTTCGCACAAACGAGAACTTCAACAATCGAAACAACTTTAATTTACAATAATATTTCTTAAATATAACCATTTCGATGAATATAATTCTGTATCATGTCTTCTAAAATATGAATTTTTCATTCAGACTATCCATCTATTTACCTGTGGACGCATAAAATTCATTTCAGAACCCAAGGATAAACTCAAACACATATAACTCAATTAACCTTTAAAACAAATAATCCAATCAAACTAAACAACTGAATTGATCTTGTCTGTCAAATAATAACTTTTCAAAGAAATTTTTTTTTCTTGTTGTCAAGATAACTCAGGCATACAATTTATCGCAATTTCTTCAACAAACTAGTCAAAGATCTTTTTAAGAACTACATAACTCGAATATGACATAATATTCCGTCTTTACTCATTGGCACATATTAAGATTTACCTGGAAGTGATTATTATTATACAGATTTGAACTTGATCTTCTATTGTCTATGCTTTTGCCGATGTTAATTCCCTTTCAAGAAAACTAGAAAGGATTATAATAAAGCTATCTCAACTATTAGTTATCGAAGCATTGTACTATACTGAAGCCACTTCCATCATATAAAAATCATAAGGCCATAATAAGACCAAAGTCTGAACCGTATAAATAGGTAAAATCCTGGCTGTTAATAATGCATTTTGAACACAAAAGAAAATCAAATATGGTTTCCTCAGCAACCAATACAGAAACACAACCTTTATAATCTGATAATGGTACCACAGTACTCTCGTGATTAAACTAGAAATTATAATCATAATAGATATAGTTATCTCTGTTAAAAGAATATCTTTTGCAAATAATCACATAGAATCATAATAAAACCGAGGTAGCAAAATCTCAAAGTATGGAACTATACAGAATTTCTAAAAATTACAACCCTTATTGAATGATAAAGATCTCAATGATATACCAGAGAAATTCCAGAAGAAAACATCACTCATAAACACTGAAATCAACTGTGACAGAAGAAATATAAACTTTATGTATATTCAACAAAACAATAACCAGTAGAAATAGAATACTAGCATCATACGGATTTTACCATCGACTTTTCTATCAACACAATGGAATAGAATATTAGGGAAAATAGCGTAATGCTGATCATAACCCAAACAGACCAACAATGCTTTCGGCTATCATTATTTTTAACTAGTGTTCTCATAAGACAAGAATCTCATCTGGAACTGAACTGCTACATATATCTCTGAGAATGAATGAAAACATAGAATACCCAGAAGAGTTTATTATAAGCTATTCGACTACACTTTTGTACTCAGATATCTTTACAACTCAAACATTATTCCACTGTCTAAATCTGTCATTATTGATTCCTCTTTATTCCATCACTAACAAAAATCAATTAAGAAGAACTTCTGGATAATACATTCTTTAGATATCATACCTGAATATTTTGTTTCATCAAAGTCAACTTCTTCTTTAATAATGACTTTGTACAATCTGAATGACTTTCAAAACAATTTGATATCTTTTCTAGTGCTGTCCTTACTTGCTGACTCATTCTCTTATCTGACTATCGTATTAATTCTTCAACCACAGAACTCTATAATTCCACACTTCTGAGCTTATTTAATCTAAATGTTATGGATTTCATTTTAATACCATACTAATGAGGGGGTAAGGATCGTAAAGCCTCAACTTTAACTCTTACATATACATGCACATACTATAACATTTGTTAATAACACGATATTATGAACTTTTATTCATACCTTTATGAGTTTCAACTCATCATAAACACATTTTTACTCAAACGTTTGAGTACCACTCTCTGCACTATCGTAATTAGCTCGGTTGGAAAACACATCTATCTAATTAAAACAATTCTCGTCAGAATCGAGAGATATCACACTATCACAGTTTAAATATGGCATGTATAGCTAGACTCACATATGCTGCGTTAGTCCTAGAATCGACTAAACTGTAGGTCTGGTACCAATAAAATGTAACACCCCTAACCTATATTTGTCATCAGAATAGGGTTACAAGGCATTACCGATCAAATCACAACATACAACATACATTTTTCAAACATAAAGCCATTATCACATAAACATCAATCAAACATAATCATATTGTCCCTTATACGACTCTACGAGACCTTAAAACATGCTTGAAAGAGGTTTGGGACTAAACCAATAACATTTGAAAACTTTGGGAAACATATAAAATTATCATGCATACAGGGATCGCTGCCCGTTTGAATAGGCCGTGTGAGGTACATGGCCACTAGACACGCCCGTGTCATAAGGCAGGTGGAAACAGGGCATACATACTGACTTGTATCAGATGGCCGGAGACACACCAGTGTGCCTAAGCCGAGTAACTCATTGACTTGTTTAATTAAGTTACAGCAGACACAAGATCGAGTTACACGCCCGTGTTCTTAACCGTGTGGGGTGAAATTAGGCATGGTTTAAGCCACATTTCTCACCCTCCTCAAGCATACCTAAACCACATCATTTCATACCATTTCAATGCACTTATAGGCAACCAAAACATAACACATCAATATGTCGTAACCTACATTTTTCACTTATCTTCCATATGTAAGTTCTCACCATATTATCATCTAATTCATGCCATAAAATATACCAATTCATCATTATCAAAATGTACCAATTCATCATCCCTATATCATACCAAACATGCCAAAACACAAGGATATATATATACACATCATATATCATTTATAAAACTTATGAATGAAGCCAACTTAAATGGCCATTTCATCATCAGCCATTTCACTAATCAAATCATAACCATAAACATACCACATCAATATGTCATAACCTACATTTTTCACTTATCTTCCATATGTAAGTTCTCACCATATTATCATCTAATTCATGCCATAAAATATACCAATTCATGCCATAAAATATACCAACACAAGGTATATATATATATACAAATCATGCCATTTCATCATCAACCATTTCACTAATCAAATCATAACCATAAACATACCACATCAATATGTCATAACCTACATTTTTCACTTATCTTCCATATGTAAGTTCTCACTATATTATCATCTAATTCATGCCATAAAATATACCAATTCATCATTATCAAAATGTACCAATTCTCATCCCTATATCATACCAAACATGCCAAAACACAAGGATATATATATACATCATATTCATTTATAAAACTTATGAATTAAGCCAACTTAAATGGCCAAATACACACCAACATTTACATCATATACAAGTCAAACTCACATTCAATATTACTAAACACATTTCCACATAAATCAAGCGTATACATGTCATATAACCAAGTCACAAGTCTAAAAATACCAAAATCAAAAATCGGATAGTGTGATGCGATCTCTGCCGACTTCCAACCCGAGCAAACATCTGAATCACTATAAAACATAGTAAGCTATAAAGATTAGTAAGCTCTATGATATTAAACTTATGTTATTGAATAAGCACATATTAAGCATTTACATATACTATAATATAAATTCATTTCATTTCATCTTTATACCATAATTCCAATCACATAATTAACAAAGCTTCACAAGTTTATTTATTTCTTTGCTCGTATGGATCAATTACATTCTTATCCAATCATTCACATTTACATGTACATAAGCGAATATATATACCTTTATTCAATCCAATATCAATCACATTTTATTTAGTAAAGATGAATCATGTGAAACATCATCAAATAACGATATTTCACACACTACATGCCATATGTATATTTAGTTAAAACATCTATAATTCACATCTCACACATCATTCAATTCATACCTTACTTTAGCTAAATAAACACATTTTTGGCATGAAACATACTTATACATAAATCTTTCTCATTTCATACACATGATACACTAAGAACACACCAAATTACCTTCATTCGATTCTCATATGGGTTTTATACGTACTTGTTATATTTAATTTGATTGTACTTTCATTCTCATCTTGACTATGCCTATTGAACCATTTGAAATCACTAAGGATACTCGAGAATCACACATAAGTCGTACAATGCCATATCTCAGATATGGTCTTACATGTAATCTCATATCGATGCCAATAGCTCAACTATGGTCTTACCTAAAATTTCGTATCGATGCCATGTCCCAAACATGGTCTTACCCGTAATATCATACCGATACCATATCCCAGATATGGTCTTACACGTATTCTCATCTCGATAACCCTAATGTCATGACATTTGTATCCTATACTATTCCTAAAGTTCGTACGGGACTTTTGAATGTCATAACTCTGTCAATTTCGACTCGTAATCATGACCATTCAGCATTCAAATCAATTAAATAATAAATAAGTATTTATAACACAATTTAAGTATGTTTATTAGCATACAAACTTACCTCGTTCACTGTAACGACGAATTAGGTTGACTAATCTGATACTTTATTTTCTCCCGTTCTAGATCCGAATCTCATTTTTCTCAATCTATATAATAACAAAATTTACTTATTTAATCATTAATTCATTCAATTTAACACAATTTACACATTTTGGAAAAATTACACTTTTTCCCCTATTATTTCACATTTTTACAATTTAGTCCTTATCACATAAAATCACAATTTCATGCAATTTCAACCTACCCACGCTTAGCTGAATTCTTCTTATTGCCTTGGCAGCCCATATTTTCCAAATAATCACACTTTTAACCACATAATTTTAATATTTTATAAGTTAATCCCTAATTTGCATTTTCATCAAAAATCACTTTATAAAATATGAAAATCTAACATCAAATATTCATATTTCACCATTAAACATCAAGGAACACATAAGCTCATCAATGGAAACTATCAAAATCTTTAACAGTTTTGAAATCGAAGACATGGACTAACTAGTACTAGTTGCAACGATCTCAAAAACATAGAAATCAGTAAAAACAATGCTAAAACCGTACCTAATCGAGCATTTGAAGTTTGACTGAACCAAAAGCTTCTCCCATGGCTGCCATTCTTTCTAATTTTCAGTGGAGAAATGGTGAAAAGATGATGATTTTAATTTGTTTTTATTAAACATTAACTTTATTAAATAATTACCAAAATATCCTTTAAAACATTAGTAATTACACCAAATGCCACTCCGCTATCATCCACTAACTCATAAATGGCCTGTTAAGGACCTTTACTTTAATGTTCTATAGCTATTTGAAACTTTTAGCTAATAGAACATAAGTTTTACGCTTTACGCGATTTAGTCCTTTTTACCGAATTAAGCATTCAAACAATAAAATTTCTTTACGAAAGTTTGACACAATAATTTTATCATGCTGTAAACTTTAATAAAATAATAAAATAAATATTTTGACTTCAGATTTGTGGTTCTGAAACCATTGTTCCGATTTGACCAAAAAATAGGCTGTTACATTATTTATGCTTTAATTGCGTTAATATTGCATGAATTATGATTGACTCCCTGGATGTAATCGATAAGGTTCGACAAGAGAGAAATCTCAGTTGAACCTTAGAAATTGATAGGATACAAATGTCATGACATTTGGGTTATTTGAGATTACGTGTAAGACCATATCTGGGACATGGCATCGATATGAGACTTCATGTTAGCAGAACTACAGGTTAGGCTGACCTGGGTGGATGAGATTAAGGAAAAACAGTCGAGGGATGCGTCCCTGGTTTCTCGATTCTGACAGGTTAAGAATGGGGATACTTTTGAGTTTGGACTGAACAGTAAGGGAGTTCTGTGTTACCGAGATAGATTTTGTATTCCGAAGGACTCTGACTTGAGGCAAGCAATTCTAAAAGAAGCTCATGGAGGTCTGTGTGCTATGCATCCTGGAGGGAGTAAAATGTATCGCGACTTAAAGGAGTTGTATTGGTGCCCTGGATTAAAGCGAGAGGTAACGGAAGTTGTGGGAAAATGTCTGACTTGTCAGCAAGTGAAAGCTGAACATCAATTACCTTCCGGACTTTTGCAACCAGTGAAAGTACCACTTTGGAAGTGGGAGAGGGTAACCATGGATTTTGTGAGTGGGTTACCCTTGACACCGTTGAAGGACTCAATTTAGGTAATTGTGGATAGGTTGACCAAATCTACTCATTTCATACCTGTCCGTACTGATTATTCACTTCAAAAGTTAGCCAAATTGTATGTGGCGGAAATAGTGCGACTTCATGGAGTGCCAGTGTCGATTATTTCTGATCGATATCCTAGATTCACATCTCGGTTTTGGCAAAAGTTGCATGATGCGTTAGGTACGTGGTTGAACTTTAGTAAGCCTTTCATCCTGAGACTGTTGGTCAGTCGGAAAGGGTTATTTAGATTTTGGAAGACATGTTGTGTGACAGCCCAAAATTGACCCTAGTCGGGAAGTGGTTTCGGGACCACAAAACCGAGTCATAAAAATAATTAATTTCCATATTCTATGCTTATTATGTGTGTACATGAGTATGTGGAAGTTTCATTCTCCAATTTTGCCAATTGCATGAGAAATTATTAAATAGGGATCGATATGAGACATGGTGAAAATATGATAAGCTAATTTAAAATGGTCTATTAATGTATGTTATGAAAATGATGGGTTTGCATGTCAAATTACCCAAAATTTGAGCTAGTGGTTGGCCATGCTATGGGTGGAAACATGTTGGGAACATGTTGGCTTAGTGAGGTATGTTAGAAAAAATAAAATAAGGAATAAGGTTAATAAAATACTAGTTAATAGGAGGAGAAACCAAAGTTTCTCCATCCTTGCTCCTCATTGCCGTACCTAGAAGAGAAAAGCTTTGAAAAATTCAGCTATGGTGGTTAGCTAAATCAAGGTAAGTTCAAGGATGATTCTTGGATTTTTAGCATTTTTTTTTTGTTAGTCATCAAGTTCCTTGCTTAACCCATGACCAAAATTTGAAATGGTGTGGTGTCTTGAGCATTCGGTTTTAGTTATTAAAGGATGAGATTGGGTTATAGTCTTTATGTTTTATGAAGAATTGTTGAAGAGAAAATGTTCAAGAAATGGTTGTTGTTCATGTTATTTGGATGAAAAAGAAAATGGTAGTTAGGTGAAGTAGAGTCTAACAAATGAGCACATATGTGCATTAGTTGCTAAATGGAGAAAAATCGGCTAACAAGATGTGTACTAAGGCCGAATATGATTTTGGATACTATTGGGCAATGTATGTGTTTTGAATTGATGGAATGGAGAGGATGCTTTAATTGTGTTATGAACAATTATATGTTAAATTAAGGTTTGCTAAGCTAGCTACTAAGGTGAAATGCAAATGTTAGCATATGATTTGGTAATAATCTGCTTGGGGACAGCAGCAGTAAGGTGATTTTAGAAAATCGCCATAATTTGTAGGAGTTGAATTAGAAGCTGAGTAAATTATGTCATTAAAGCTTGAAGAGTCTATTTTCTTACAAAAGAAACTATAAAAACAAAAGAGTTACCGATCTTGAGATATTTGAAGTATTGTGGGGCTGAGTCAAAATGACTACTAGATTCCCTGTTCTGTTTTTAGAAAATCATTATAAATTGTACAAAAATGATTATAAGATAAAATTTATATGCTTAAACTCCTTAATGAGTCTAGTTTCAAATGAAATCAAATACAACACATTTTGAATTCTGTAAAATGAGAAATTTGATTCGTAGTGAAGAGTGGTCAGATTAGTCAAACAGTGAAACAGGGGAAACTTTAAGAAAAATCTGGTATTGATTGGCCAAGCCTAAAATTCTGAAAATTTTATGGATGGAAGATATACAAGTCTATATTCAGGGAAAATTAACGGCAAGTGATTTGGAGTTTTTTAGCTCCAGTTATAAATAATTTAGTGACTACTGCTCAGGAAAACAGCTCGTAGTGAATATGTGATTTTGTTGTAAACATTAATGAAAATTTGCTAATGAATTATTTATTGATTTTTATAAAGCTTACTATAATCTATGTGTGTGAAAGTCGAACCAATATATATATTATTCTGAAAGTAATACTTGAATAGTCGATTAATGACTATTTTAAAATTTGTTGAACTTAAGCTCAAGAGCAAAGGGGAACTAAATCCGATAAAGGGAAGGAAAAAGTAATTGAATAGCCATTGAAGTCGTTCGACAACATCCGAGGTAAGTCTTCGAGTAATGACCCTACTTGAATTATATTGAAATGATTAGTCATACTATGACGGATAGTCGAATGTGCATAGAGACTATGTTATAAAGCCAATCGAAATCATGCTCTTTGTGTGTGGCTATTGAGCCGAAATTGGAAAGGTTTAATAAATGTTTTGTGTTTGAGCCTTAGTAACGAAAATAAGATATGGATGTGTTATGATTATTGATATATGTGTGCATGAGCATTTGAATACATCCGGGCTAAGACCCGAAGGCATTTGTGCAAGTTGATATATCTGGGCTAAGACCCGAAGGCATTTGTGCAAGTTGATATATCCGGGCTAAGACCCGAAGGCATTTGTTCGAGTTGACATATATCCGGGCTAAGACCCGAAGGCATTTGTGCAAGTTGATATATCCGGGCTAAGACCCGAAGGCATTTGTGCGAGTTGACATATATCCGGGCTAAGACCCGAAGGCATTTGTGCGAGTTGATATATCCGGGCTAAGACCCGAAGGCAATTGTGCGAGTTGATATATCCGGGCTAAGACCAGAAGGCAATTGTGCAAGCTGATATATCCGGGCTAAGACCCGAAGGCATTCGTGCGAGTTGCTATACCCGGGTTAAGACCCGAAGGCAATTGTGCTTGTGGTTATATCCGGCTAAATTCCGAAGAAACTTGGGTTTGAATGTGAGCGTTTTGTGCTGTAATAAATTCAATTAATACGCTCGACAAACCCAAACGATAAGGTATGTTTGCATGTGCTTCGGAAAAGTCGATTCGTTTTAAATAGTATTCGTTCAATCGACTAACGAACTTTTGGCTTTTAGATAGGTTGATACCTTGTGTGTGTATATGTTGATGAAGTGTGAAGTAAGTATGATTATGAGAATGTGAATTAATAAAGTGATTCATTTAGCTATGTGAATGTAATACTTTAGTCAAAGCTGATTTCATTACTTGAAACTTACTAAGCTTTAAAATGCTTACCCCGTTGCTTTGGCTCTCTGTTTTATAGATTTTGTTCGTTAGCTATCGGATTCGAGATCATCGAAGTCGAAGTCATCCACACTATCAAAGCTCTTTTGGTACTCTTTTAGTTGAACTCTGGATATGGCATGTATAGGACTACCCCTTGTTGTTTTAAGCACTTTTTGTGATGTACGTGTGTACAGCCATGCGAAAATGGCTTGTAGAAGTGGAGTATGGCATTAGACCATTTGTGTTTATGTATGTATATATGGTTTCATGATGTGACTATGGTTTGGAATGGAAGTGTTGGGCAAATGATCAGCCATTGGAATGGCTAAATATGATCATATGTGGACCTATGTATGACAAAACCCTAGTTGGTCCATGGTAACCACGAAATAGGTAAAGTTTACCTTGAAAACAGATGCTGACAGCAGCAGTGGTGTGGATTTGAAAAATCACAAAAATTTGTAGGAATGGAATTAAATAGTGAATAAATTATGTAATCGAACCTTGATGAATCTATTTTCATATGAAAGTAACGAAACAATAATATGAACAGTATATTAAGAGATATTAAAGTTCTCGTGAAACAGGGCCAGAACGGTTTCTGGATCTCCTGTTTCGACTTTGATAATTCACCATAAATTATCCAGAGATAATTAGAAGTCATGCCTTATATGTATGGATTCCCCTTTGAGTCTAGTTTCATTAGAAACAAACGGTATGAGTATTGAAGCTCTGTACAGGGAGATATCCAAGTCAGAATACATGAAGGTCAGAGTAGTCGAACCCAGAATTCGGGGAGACTTTAACTAATAAAATGTACAAATTTGCCCGACCAAAAATTCTAGAAATAAATCCACAGATGGATATATGAGTCTAATTTCGGGGAAAATTTACGGAATCAGTTTTCGAGTTTTTGAACTCGAGATATGATTTTTAAGGCGACAGTGACGCGGTTAGCCAGCTTGTCTGGAATTTTTTTATGGACTGTGAAAACAAAGTAATTAAGTCTGTTAGCACCTCGCGTTCGACTCCGGCAACGGTCTCGGGTACGGGGTGTTACATGTTGAGGGGATGCGTTATCGACTTTCGAGGTAATTGGGAGGATTACTTACCGTTGGCAAAGTTTGCATACAACAACAGTTATCAGGCAAGTATTCGAATGGCTCCTTATGAGGCACTGCATGGGCGAAGATGTCGTACACCTAGTTGTTAGACCGAGTTGGGTGAATGACAAGTTCTTGGACCTGAGTTGGTGGCAGATACTGAGGATAAGATCAAGTTGATTAGAGAACGGTTGAAGGAAGCATCTGATAGACAGAAGTCATATGCAGATTTGAAGCGCAAGGAAATTAATTACTCTGTGGGTGATATGGTCTTCTTGAAGGTTTCACCTTGGAAGAAAAAATTAAGGTTTGGGAGGAAAGGCAAGTTAAGTCCGCGGTTCATTAGGCCTTATCAGATTCTTAAGCGAGTGGGTCCAGTCGCTTATCAGTTGGAGCTACCTCTAGAGTTGGATAGGATTCATGATGCCTTTCACGTCTCCATGTTAAGGCAGTATCGTTCTGACCCTACTCATATTGTGCCGGTTGTAGAGATCGAGGTCCAAACAGACTTGACTTTTGAGGAAGAGCCTGTGCAGATTTTGGATCGAGATGTTAAGATTTTGGGGAGGAAATTAATTCCGCTAGTAAAGGTGCTGTGGCGTAATCATGGAAGAGGGGAAGCTACTTGGGAGCCAGAAGTGGCGATGCGTCAACAATATCCTCATCTGCTTGATTCAGGTAAAATTTCGAAGATGAAATTTCTTTAAGGAGGGTAGAGTTATAATGCCCCAATTTTCGGGTTTTCTGTGTTTCTCTGATTTTTAAAATTTGTGTGTGTTCTGGTTGGTTAATATATATATTTTAGTAGGTTAGTGGGCCTTTGAAAGGCCCAAACTTAAGTTAAATCCGTGGTAGTCTTCGAAATTTTAATTTTATGAACAGGTGATGCAATTGGCGTTTGGGCTTTTAAGAATAAAGAGGTAAAAGATGGCACAAAAAGGAGTGTGGTGTAGTGGCAAGGTGGCGCTACTTAGGGGACAAGGAAGTGATGCCATAGAGGAAGCAATGGGTCCAAGGTTCAAGTCTTGGCCCTTGCAATATATTTTGGTTTTTCTTTTCAATAAATATGGAAGCAAGTAGGTGCGCTTTAAAGTATAATGTGTTGGATTTATGACACAAATGAGTTGATGGCCTAGTGGTGGTGGCGTGAGTTGGCATGTGAGAGGACTTTGGTTCGAATCCCTTGGCATGCAAGGGTTGATTATTTTGCTATGTTGGGACGGCAAGAGTTGGTGTTGGTTTTAAACTCTGGTGATGGAGGGATCCTACATCGGGAAGCTAACATAAGAGTAGATGGAGAGTTGGCTTTAAATAGAGCAAATCATGAGGAGAGTAGGCATACCCTTCTTGGCTGATCCCTTTCACTTTATGACGTGCTCGTTTGGGTTGGACGTCAGCTAAGAGTGTTTGGAGCGCAGATTAACTGTAGTATCCTAATAGGTGTGTATTTCTCATTACTCTAGCAGTAGGACGGCTATTTTGGGCCACGATGGGCTGAAATGGGCCATGTGGTCCCAATGGGTCCGTAGGCCCAAGTGGATAAGTTGTAGAATTACTAAAATAACCCTATAGGGTAAGACTACCGATTTACCCTAGGAGGGTAAAATGACTATTTTGCCCCTCGTGCGTAAATGACTAACTTGTGTGATGATTGGGTTAGTTGACGTGGATTTATGTTAGTTATCATTAATTCGTTATTCTAATGTGTTAGTGATCGATTGTAGGATTATTGCATGGGAGATATCGTCATCAATCGTCATCAACCAGGTGTGTAAATGACACCCTCCCTTAGACTGAATCGGTAAAAGTCGAAATACTGAAACGTTGGTATTTTGTGAACTCGCGAGCGTACGAGCGCTCGTGAGATAGTTGTTAATGAATATGGTGCATTTGGATGATTAGAGTGCAGAGTGTGTATTTTCGTGCACAACGGTATTTTTGGGCTTAATGGGCCAAAAACAAGCCAATAGGCCAGCGGGCCCACTTTGGTAAAAAGACGAGGTAAGTACTTCTGATTACTTGGTAAACGTTAGAATGAGCATGAAACCTTAGAAATAGGTAATAATTACTGAAATACCCTTATGCATGCAAAATTACGATTTTACCCCTAGGGTTATTTTTTTTTGAAAAGCATGATGTTCTGTTTCTGTATATGTATACCATGACATATTATTTCTGTTGCATGGGACATGGGTTTATATTGATGGAGGAAGCGTTCTGGCAGCCTCGCTGCAATCTGGTGGCCTCGCCACATATATCTATTCTGGTGACTTCATCAGAATATCTGGCAGCCTCGCTGCAATCTGGTGGCTTCGCCACATATATATTTGTTCTGGTGGCCTAGCCACAATATCTGTATCTGGAGACTTCGTCACAATATTTGGCAGCCTCACTGCAATTTCTATGGTGTGTAGCGGTTGGGTGGGTCGAGTAGTCTCCCCACATGGTGTAAGGCTGGTACGGGGGTGTTATGGATGGCTCAGGGTTGGGATTTCTGCATTCATGATATAATTGTTCTCTATCTACTATGGGCCTATGGGTTTCATTTTGATTTCTGTACTGGGCCAAGGCCCAGATAAGTCTGACTCTGAGGTTTGATCTATTTTGGGCTATGGTTGGGTTATGTTACACACTGAGTTTATCGAACTCACCCTTTATTTTCATCTCTACAGGAAATCCCCAACCATAGTGGGCTTGGAGCCGTAAGGGATTCGGAGTGGCCACATCATCTGTAAAGTTGGTTTTTCTAAGTTAGTTTATTTTTATTATTTTATATTCTGATTTAATTTTGGGTTTTAAGTTGTAATAAGGCCGCTATTTAAATTTTTTTTTCCGCTATGGTTTTATTTTCTGATTATATTTATACTATGTCGAAACTGCTAGTGTTAGACTGCGCGGGTTTTCAAAATTAATGAACGTTTTCCAAGACACAACAAGCACAACAAATGGATAGCCTAAAGATTGATAAACTGGCTTTTCATTCAACCGTTGTTTTTACAAAGACCACCCCAATCACTTAAACCAACGAATGCATACTAAGTCGTAAGTCCATGGGACACGTCAGATCTGGCAATAACGTTTGGGCCAGGTTTGGGGTGTTACATATGGGATTTTAACCCATGTTGAATATGTGCATATTTTTGTGTTTAATGGTAGAAAATGCATGTTTATGGTTAGAGAAGCAACTTTTACTAAGTGATTTTCGGTGAAAATGCCTAAAAGGACTAATTTGTAAAAGTTATAAAATATGTCATAAAAGTGTGATTTAATGAAAATTGTGGGCTGCCATTAGTATAAAAGAGGTTCAGCTAGGCTTGGCAATCAAAGAAATTGAACACATTTCATTTTATGAGCATAGGTGCAAAAATGTAATAGGGGCAAAAATGAAATTTTCTATAATATGATTTTTGGGTCACATTGAATAATGTGACTAATAAGTGAGCTAAATTTTATATTATAGATAAAGAAAAACGAGATTCGGGCCTAGAACGAGGGAAAACAAGTATTTGACGGTTAGGTCATTTTCACCATTTTTGGTATCGAGGTAAGTTCATATGTAAATAATGCACTGTTGTGATTATTTATTTAATGTTTTGATATTGTATGAATTGTATACATGGTTCTATGAATACATTCGACAAGTTCGACAAAGTTCTGACAAGAGAGAAAATCTAATTTGAAACTTAGGAATAGAATAGGATAAAATTGAAATATCACTAGGACCCCACGTGATATATGTGTTTATGTGATCCGGGTGTTGGTCATGTACATCCTACCGGTGGCTGAGTAGTCCGGCATGTGTTGTAGATACCTAACAGCTTGTATGAGCAGCCCGTGTAGCTAAGTCTTGACTGAGAGCTTGTATTAGCAGGCCCTTGATTAGATCCAGAACGAGCTTTTATGTGATAAGAGATATGAGGTAGCTTTAGCTACATATGTGGCACTTATGTGCAAAGACTTTCCATGTATCCGATTAGTATTCCAAGTGTTCAATGGTTATGTCAAAGACTGGAAAGGGTATGATATGTTACGAGTTGGTACAGGTATGTAAAGAAAACTCATAAGAATAAGCTCAGTATGTGATGAACTTTTGGTAAGATTGAAAATAAGTAAGTTATGCCAATGAAACTATGATGACGTATATGTAAATTATGTTATGTTAATTGTATGATATTCATGATTATGTTGCTATTTATTTGCATGTGAACTTACTAAGCCATATAGCTTACTCCCCTCCTTTCCTAATGCCTCATAGTGTCACCAAGCTAGCTCGAGTTGGAGATTGCCGGAGATGCTATCACACTATCAAGCTATCATGTTAGGTAAAAGTGAATACAAACCTTTTAAGTTTATGGCATGTATAGGGACTTAGTCATTTGGTGTATGAGTCATTATGATCTGGCTAAATATATTAGCTTGTGATGGTTAAAGGGTTGATGTAATGTGTAGCCATGTAAATTGGCTTATATTGGCCAATGAATGGCATGTAAATATTTTATAATGACTAGCTATTGGAATGGCTAGTTATGGATATGTTTTGGTGTTATGTATGTCTAAATGAAAGTTAATACAAAGAAATCATGAAAGAGTAAAATTAGCATTAAAATAGTTTTGGACAGTAGCAGTAGTATAACTTTGAAAAATCACCAAAAATCTTAGAAATCAAATTATAGGTTGAATAAAATATGAAATTAAATCCTATTGAGTCTAGTTTTACATAAAAGAAATATTGTAAGTAAAATAAATTTTTTTATGAGATATTTGAATTCTTGTGAGACAAGGTCAGAATGATTTTGGGTTCCCCTGTTCTAAAATTGGAAAATCATTAAAACTTGTATAAAAATACTTGGAGGTTCAAATTTATATTTTTAAATTCTTGATGAGTATGTTTCCAAGAGAAACAAATGAGAACATCATCATAATCCCGTACTAGGAGATAATTAGTTTTTAGTGAAGAAAGGTCAAAACTGTCAAACAGCAGAACAAGGATGAATTCGAGGAATTAACTGTACTTATTGGATAAACCATAAATTTTTAAAATTTTATGATAGGAAGATACTTGAGTCTAGTTTTGGAAAAATCAAGCGTATCTTAATTTAGAATTCTTTAGCTGAAGATATAAATAATTAAGTGATTATGACGCAAGTGGACAGTTTTGTTATGAACAGTAAATAATTGTTTTGATATGTTTAAGCCTTGATTAAGGTTGTGTTGGTAGCTTAATTGTACCATGTTAAGTTCCATTGATAGTGTGTATGTGAGTGTCCAAATGAGGGTGGCAAATAGCTTGGTAAATAGCCATTTTCTTGGCCACATAGGCAGGGACACGATCATGTGTCTCAGCCGTCTAAAGGACACGGCCCCGGGACACGGGCGTGTGACTTAGCTGTGCGACTCCAAATTATGCATGACGTCTTAAACAAAGAGTTACATGGGTTGATGACACAAGCGTGTGTGACCACACAGCCTACCCACATTGGCGTGTCCTAAGCCACACGAGCCTATGACCCCCCTTTTGATGATAAATTTTTTGAGTCTTTTAAAGTTTCTGGTTTAGTTCCGAACCACTTCCAATGCATGTTTTGAGCCTCATGGGCTCATATAAAGGACGATATGCATGTGTATGAATAATTTCAAATTGGACAAAAATTTTATGGCCCAATTTTGTATGATTGGTTATGTTTAAGTCCGGTACCTTGTCCCGACGTAGGACACGGGTAAGGAGAGTTACATTTAGTGGTATCATAGCTATGGTTTAGTCGATTCTTGGACTAATATAGCTTATGTGAGTCTAGCTATACATGCCATATTACTACCTATGATAGTGTGATATCTCCCGATCCTGACAAAATTGTTCTGTTGAGACAAGAATGCTTTCCAACCGAGCTACTTTTAATAAGGCCGAAAGTGATATTAAGATGTTTGAACATGTGTTTGTGATGAGACAAAACTCAGAAAGGTAAGAATAAAAGTTCATGATATGTATGTGATTAAGTATAAAATGAAATAAACATAAATTGAGAAATATGGAAAAGTGAAATGAAATGAAAGTTTATATTGTGATAAGCTCACTCATGTTTGTTCGATATCCATATGATGTTATGTGCCTATTTTATTTGATTAAGTGAAAGTGATAAGTAATCTTACTCAAATCGGTGGAATATGTGTTTATGTGCACTTGTTTGAATAAGATAATCGAAAAGTTCGTGTAACATGAATATGTATGTTAATTTGCTTGAAGTGAATTATGTGATTATGATGATATTATGTGGATGATAAATACTAAGTCATATGTGTGTATTTATGAGAGTCAAATTAAAGGATGAGTTAAATTAGAAGCTTTATGACCTCACCCCCTTACTAATGTTGTATTTTGTAATAAGATTTCACGAGATTTATGTTGAATGAACTCACAAGTGCAAGACTAAAGAGTTCAGTAGTGGAATAACTAGAATGTGGTCAGAGTTGAGAATAGTTTGGCAAGTGAATATAGTTTTGGAAGAGATATCAGATTGTTCTAAAGATTATTCAAATTAACCAATGTCACAATTAACGAAAAGTTAATCTCAGCTAATCAACTCATTCAAGTATGATATCTAAAGAATATGTTTCCTGAAATTTCTCCCGAATTGGTTTTCGTTAGTGAGTGGAATAATACTAGGTTCATGATAACAGAATTAGTCAAAGAAATGATGTCTAAATTGTAAAGATGTCTGAGTATAACAATTGTGGTTGAATAGATTGAAATGATCTCTTCTGAGTATTCTATATATATATTCATTCATCCTCAGAGGTTTATGTGATTGTCCATTTCCTGATGGAATCCATATAGAGTGAGAATGTTAGCTAACGCTAATGTTAGATGAAAGCACTGATGGTCTGTTTATTTCATGATCGACATTTCTTTATCTCTTCGAAATTCTATTCTAATATGTTGGAATGAAGTCGATGGTAAAAATTTATGTAAGACTATTCTTATGTTTCTACTGATTATGGTTTTGTTTTTATATGCTGGAAATATATTATCTCTGTTATGATGGAAGTCCTGAGTCGGTAAGCAGTATTTTTCTTCTGGCTTTCTTTGAGGAATTATCAAGATCTTTATTATCTTCTTGTGAGTTATGTTTTCAGACTTCCGGTATGGTATCGTATCTTGGATTTCTGTACCTCAGTTTTTCTATCATTCTTATTTCATGAATTATCAACCATGGCTTATCTTTAAAGTGCGTTCTTCAGCTTGTGATAACTATGTCTAATATGATTATGCTTCTGGTTCAATCATAGAAACGTGGCAATTCTGCTATTTGGATTTCTCTAATTTTCGTATAAAGAATTGACATCGGCAAAGGTATAAATGGTGAAATCACAAGCTTCAATTTGTATGATGGATTTCTTTTCTCAAGTAAGTTAATTCAAGTCAATGCATTCAATCAAAATGTCTTTGTTTCTTTGAGCTAATGCAATTGTAAAGGCCTTTGATTAGCATGATAAGAGAATTTTGAAAGATGGTGCATTTAAGTTGTTTTAATATCATGAAGAAAGGAGCATTTTGTTATGTTATTATTTGATAGTCGAAATCGACTTGGTTGTTTTTATCAGAGTGAGCTGGTCAGTAGAAATGTGATTTAAGGTACATGTGGTTAAAGTATCCTCAGTTATGGTAATAAATTTTGTGCATTCACGAGTATATCGGTGAACAGTCTGAATGAAGGATTGATCTTCTAGAGAGTATGATACCGAGATATACCTATTACAATTGTTCTAATCTAATGATGTTATTATGAGTTAAAGCTATTCTGAATGATATGGTTATCACATTTATGAAAATTTAGATGGTCTGCGCATGTTAGCAAAGTTGAAAATAGTTGAAGATATTATTAACCGAAGCTCTGGTTCTGAGTTCAGTTTGAATTTAGTAATGAATTTATGATTTTTTTTAGTGATGCACTATTGAACAGATTGGAATGTGTTTTATTACTAAAATGTAAAGTGATGGTTCATGTTTTCAGACGGTTAATGTCACATTAAAAAGAACTGTTCGACCAGTGATTTAGAGATAGTCACTTTTATGTCCGTATTGAGAATTTGGTGATATCATTTGTTCGATGAAAGGTGTCTCATGTTCCTTGATTTCAAGAATTAAAGTATCGAATGTCATAGAAAGATCTGAGGTTAAGATAGTGTTAAAGACTTGAGCTATTGAAAGATTGTGAGTAGTTATTGATTAATCTCTAAGAAAACAAATATAGTTACATATGCTAAATGGAAAAATCTTTTTTTTTATTTTGTGAGTGGGTTACATGATTGATCTTAATTGATGATGATTTGATTTTAGGTAGATTAAAAGCTAAAGCGATGTTTTCATGACAAGACTGAGTTCAGTATGAGTCAATTTTTTATTCTGAATTTCAGGTCTGACCTGATGACTGATGTTGTTATTCTGAGATAGAAATTGCGTGTAGATGAATTCAGAGCTTATGCAAGAAAATTTTGTATGAGGCTTAGTAGTATCTCATTGGTTCATTCTGGGAGTAATAAAAATGTGCAGTTATTTGAAATAGATGTTTTGATGATCGAGTATGTAACATGATATTTTTGAGTTTATGCTCAGATGTCGATTTGATAATGGATGAAAGTCAAATATCAAGAGCATTTTGATTTATTGCAGTCAGTGATAACCTTGATGTGATATGAGATAGAATTACTATAGATTTTGTATCTAAATTATCTTTATCTCTGAAAAGGAAGATGTTATCAGATTGTGATTGATCGTTCGTGTACAGATTTCTTGTTTAATAAACCAGCTGAGTAAGATGTTTCTGGGGTTATTTGATTATGCGGAGTATCAGTCTACATTATTTCGGATTGAGATCCGATGGCTATATCCCAATTATGGAAAAAGCTACAGGAAACTATGAATATGCAGTTGCATCCTAGCACGGTAATACATCTGTAAATTGCTGGTAAGTCTGAGAGAGTAATTCAAAACTTTGACGATATGCTCCGACACTGTGTGTTAAAGTTCAAAGGTGATTACAAAGTGATATTCAAGGTTGATTTGATTTGTGATTCTGAGAAATTGGTGGAAGTGATTCATGAGAGTTGAAAGCAATTTCTTCTTGTAAGACTTTCGGGGACAAAAATCCCTAAGGGGGGAGAGTTGTAAGAGCACGATTTTGAGTCTAGTCGAAACAGCAGTTTCAGGGCCACAAATCCGACAAGGAAAAATTTAATATTCTTATATTAATATGATCTACAATTTTACGGAATGATTTTACGAAATTTCATTCGAAAATTTTGACGTTTGGGCACTCAATTTAGTCAAAAGGACTAAAACGTAAAAAGTGCAAAACTTGAGTTCTAAAAGCTGGAGGTGTCTAATTATTATGAAATTTTAAACTGAGGTCCATAAAAGGTAATTAGACCATTGGATAATTTGTTGGACAAAAATGGACATGAAATAGATGAAATAGAATACTTTTAATTTATGAGGATTTTGGTCATTTAGTAATTAAAATGAATTAAAAATAAAATTAAAAGCCAATTTTTGTCCATCTTCAACCCCAAGGCCGAATTTCACAAGGGAAAACCATGGTTAGGGTTTTTCAAGCTTCCAAGCTCAATTGTAAGTCTGTTCTAGCCCCATTTTTAATGATTTTCATGTTTTTAAAATCCTCGTAACAAGATCTATCTATTTCTACCACTAATTTGAGATATTGTTAAAGTCTAGGTTTTGACCCATGATGAATATGTGTGTATTTTTTTGTTTAATGGTAGAAAATGCATGTTTATGGTTAGAGAAGCAACTTTTAGTAAGTGATTTTCGGTGAAAATGCCTAAAAGGACTAATTTGTAAAAGTTATAAAATATGTCATAAAAGTGTGATTTAATGAAAAATTTGGGCTGCCATAAGTATAAAAGAGGTTTGGCTAGGCTTGGCAATCAAAGAAATTGAACACATTTCATTTTATGAGCATAGGTGCAAAAATGTAATAGGGGCAAAAATGAAATTTTCTATAATATGATTTTTGGGTCACATTGAATAATGTGACTAATAAGTGAGCTAAATTTTATATTATAGATAAAGAAAAACGAGATTCGGGCATAGAACGAGGGAAAACAAGTATTTGACGGTTAGGTCATTTTCACCATTTTTGGTATCGAGGTAAGTTCATATGTAAATAATGCACTGTTGTGATTATTTATTTAATGTTTTGATATTGTATGAATTGTATACTTGGTTCTATGAATACATTCGACAAGTTCGACAAAGTTCCGACAAGAGAGAAAATCTCGTTTGAAACTTAGGAATAGAATAGGATAAAAGTGAAATATCACTAGGACCCCACGTGATATATGCGTTTATGTGATCCGGGTGTTGGTCATGTACATCCTACCGGTGGCTGAGTAGTCCAGCATGTGTTGTGGATACCTAACCCGTGTAGCTACGCCTTGATTGACAACTTATGTGAGTAGGCCTATGATTAGCTCGAGAACGAGCATTTATGTGATACGATATATGAGGTAGCTTTAGTTACAAATGTGGCGCTTATGTGTAAAGACTTTCCGTGTATCCGATTAGTTTTCCAAGTGTTCAACAGGTATGTCAAAGACTAGAAAGGGTATGATATGTTACGTGTTGGTACAGGTATGTACGGAAAACTCATAAGAATGAGCTCTGTATGTAATGAACTTTTGGTAAGATTGAAAATGAGCAAGTTATGCCTATGAAACTATGATGACATATATGTAAATTATGTTATGTTAATTGTATGATACTCATGATTATGGTGCTATTTATTTACATGTGAACTTACTAAGCCATATAGCTTACTTCCCTTCCTTTCCTAATGCCTCATAGTGTCACCAAGCTAGCTTGGGTTGGATATCGTCGAAGAAGCTACTACACTATCAAACTATCATGTTGGTTAAAACTGAATACAAACCTCTTAAGTTTATGGCATGTATAGGGACTTAGTCATTTGGTGTATGAGTCATTATGATCTGGCTAAATATATTAGCTCGTGATGGTTAAAGGTTTGATGTAATGTGTAGCCATTTAAATTGGCTTATATTGGCCAATAATGGCATGTAAATATTTTATAATGACTAGCTATTGGAATGGCTAGTTATGGATATGTTTTGGTGTTATGTATGTCTAAATGAAAGTTAATACAAAGAAATCATGAAAGAGTAAAATTAGCATTAAAATAGTTTTGGACAGTAGCAGTAATATAACTTTTAAAAATCACCAAAACTTGTGAAAATAAAATTAGAGGTTTAATAAAATAATAAATTAAAGCCTATTGAGTCTAGCTTTACATAGAAGAAACAGTGTAAGTAAAAGAATTTTATTTTATGAGATATTTGAATTTTTGTGAGACAATGACAGAATGATTACGGGTTCCCCTATTCCGAATTTGGAAAATCTTAAAAAATTGTATAAAAATACTTGAGGGTTAAAATTTATATTTTTAAATTAATAATGAGTCTTTTTTCAATAGAAACAAACGAGAACATAATCCGAATCTTGTACTGAGAGATAATTAATTTTTAGTGAAGAAAGGTCAAAACTGTCAAACAGCAGAACAGGGATGAATTTGAAGAATTAATTGTACTTATTGGCTAAACCATAAATTTTGAAAATTTTATGGTAGGAAGATATTTGAGTCTAGTTTTGGAAAAATCAAGCGTATCTTAATTTATAATTCTTTAGCTCAAGATATAAATAATTTAGCGACTATGACCAAGTGGACAGTTTTGTTATGAATAGTAAATAATTGTTTTGATATGTTTAAGCCTTGAATATGGTTGTGTTGGTAGCTTAATTGTGCCATGTTATGTGCCATTGATAGTGTGTATGTGAGTGTGCAAATTAGGGTGGCAAATGGCTTGGTAAATAGCCATTTTCTTGGCCACAAGGGTAGAGACACGGCCGTGTGTCTTAGCCGTGTGAAGGATATCGCCCCGGGACACGGGCGTGTGACTTGGCAATGTAACCCCAAATTGTGCATGATGTCATAAACAGAGAGTTACATGGGATGAGGACACAGGCGTGCGTGACCACATGACCTTCCCACACGGGCGTGTCCCAAGCCACACGGGCATGTGACCCCTGTTTTGATGAAAAATTTTCTGAGTTTTCCAAAGTTTCTGGTTTAGTCCCAAACCAATTCCAGTGCATGTTTTGGGCCTCGTGGGCCTGTATTGTAACATCCCAAAATAGGGCCTAAACGGAACAGTGGTTGCAAAACCACAAATATGAGATAGAAAAGTTTATTCGAATTAATTTTTATAATTTACCAAGTGATTAGATACATGTGTTAGAGTATCGATGGAAAATTTTCTAGATAGCATGCTTAATTTACCAACCAGGGCTTAATTGCAAAAGTTGATAAATATGAGTTTTAGATGCTAAAGGATTAAATTGAAGAATATAATTTAAGTAGAGGTCCTTATATGGTAATTAGACCATTAGGTTTTCATGGACAAAAATGGACATACATAGATAAAAATAACTAAAGTTTTAATGAAGGGTATTTTAGTCATTTGGTAATTAAAAGATTAAAAAAGGGAAAAAGATGGCAAAATGTGCCCATCTTCTTCATTAGGCTAAAATTTTAAGGGTTTTTCATAGCTAGGGTTTTGTCAAGCTTCCAAGCTTCATAGTAAGTCATTCCAAGCCTCGTTTTTAATGTTCTTTACGTTTTTGAAGTCCCGGTAACTTGATTTAGCTTATTCTAGCAATAATTTAACCTAGGGTTCATATTTGGAAAAATAACCATAGGTGAAATGTGTTTATTTTGATGTTTTATGGTAGAATATGAAGCTTGAAATTATGTTAAACGACTTGAGCTAAGCGATTTTAAGCGAAAACGAGTAAAATGACATAATCGGTAAAAATACCTAATGGTCATAAGTACATGTTAGAGTGGGAATTTGATGTTTCCGTAGGTAAATAAAGATCAGCATGTCATAAAACATAAGAATTAGGGATAAAGTTTCATTTCCGAGCCTTGGGGCAAAAGTATAAATATGAAAAAATTTAGGGGCCAAATTATAATCTTTCCAAAGTTAGAATTAAGAACTGTTTTGATAAATGTGAATATTAAATAAGTTAAATTTTCTATTGTAGATCAAAAAGAATGAAATTCGGGGTTAGACCGAGGAAAGAAAAAGGTTGAGGACTAAATCAAAATATTTGATCGTATTTTGTATCGAGGTAAGTTTGCGGTAAATAAATGAAATGTTTTATTATTTATAATTAATGATGTTATTTTTCAGCATCTATATATTTATTTTGTAAATTTATTCCTTGATGATTCAAGCAAGAATTGACGGAGAAATGATACTTAAAAGTTCCATTTGAACCTTAGGAATGTGTAGGATACAAATGTCATGACATTAGGGTTTAAGGATACCAAGTAAGACCATGCCAAGGCATGGTATTGGTAAGTTTTACATGGCAAGGAAATCATGTAAGACCATGTCAAGACATGACATTGATAAACTACGATAAGGCAAAGATCCCATGTAAGACCATGCCAAGGCATGGCAATGGTGAGTTCCTAAGGAAGGATACCACGTAAAACCATGTCAAGACATGGCAATGGTAAGTTTAAGAAGGAAAGGTACTCGTGTATCCTTACTATTCCAAGTGGTTCAACGAAAAATTTAAAGAGTGCACCAAAGGGAAGGTAAGACAAGTCCATTTCGAAAGGTTCAGGTTGTCTTGATAATTCATTTAGAATGTTGTTATTTATTTACATGCAAATTACTAAGCCTTATGCTTACTCCCTTTATTTTCTCTCTTTTTTAATAGTATCGCAAGACCAACTTGGAAAATCGTAAGGACGTCGAATATCGCCTCACACTATCAACAAGCTATCTCGGTATTTTGTGACTAGAAATACTTTAAGTTATGGCATTTATAGGGACTTGGCTATTTTGTGTGTATGTCCTTATGATATGATTAAAGAATGGAATGTGAATACTTGGTAATGATTAGCTTATGATATAGCTAAATAAGAACATGTTTTAGTATTATGTATGCCTAAATGAGGTTCGATACAAAGAAATTATGGAGTAAGAGTTGGCCATGGAACAGTTAGGAAACAACAATAGTGATGTGGTTTTGAAAAATCACTAAAAATTTTAGAAATGGAATTAAATGGTTAATAAGATATAGAATTAAATCTTATTGAGTTTATTTTCATAGGAAAGAAACAAATAAAGAAAGGAAGTCTATATTCTGAGATATTTAAATTTTTGTAAGACTGGTTCAAAGTGACTTTGTGATCCCCTATTCCAACTTTGGAAAATCACTAGAAATTTTACAAAAGAATTATAAGTCATAGTTTATATTTCTAGATTCTTTAGTGAGTCTATTTTCATTAGAAACAAATGGAAATGTTATCCAAATTCTGTACAATGAGATAACTGATTTTTAGTGAAGACAGGTCAGGTCTGCTAAACTGCGAAATAGGGGACCTTTAATGAATAAACTGTACTAATTGGCCAAACTAAAAATTATGGAAAAATTATGGTAAGAAAATATATGAGTCTAGTTTCAGAGAAAATTTACGGATTTAAATTTTTAGTTTCGTAATTCGAGTTATAATTAATTTAGTGACTGTTATGCAGATGGACGGTTTTATTATGAATAGTGAAATAAATTGTTTTGATTTGTGTAAGTAATTGGAAAATTTTTAATGTTCCCGGTTCGGTCCCGAACCATTCCAATTGCATGTTTTAGGGCTTCGAAGGCCCTTTTTAGGGATTTATTAGATGAATGCGAGCGAATTAATTTAAAAAAAATTATGCCCCGAACAAGTAAGATAAGTTTGGTAACGCCTCGTGCTCGACTCCGGCGACGGTCTCGAGTAAGGGGTGTTACATTTATTGGTATCAGAGCAAGAGTTTAGTCGGTTCTTGAAATATTCAGTATGAGTAAGAGTCTAGCTATACATGCCACACTTAATTTTTATAGTGTGACGACTCCTGACGATTTTAAAATGTTTTTCTTTTATAGTTATGGACCCCGAATGAGTTGGTACAGATGATGTAGAAAGTAACGCGCCCACTCCTGTAGACGGGACGATGCCACCAGATTGTAGTGAAAGGCCTGTTATAGTTAGTCAGGGAGGAGGGGCTCAAGAAGCCTTCTTCCAAGCTATGAATGAATGGTTTGCCGAGTTCATTCATACGAATCCGGCCGTTAGACCTCCACACCCTCATGATCCTCAGACTACCCATGTAGCTTCCCCAGTTATAGATACAGTCAGAAGAGAGAAGCCACCAGTTGATAAAATTAGAAAAAAAAAGGGCCAAAGAGTTTTAGGCTACTAAAGATGACGATGCAGAGAAAACTAAATTTTGGCTCAAGAATACTATCAGGGTCTTTGATGAGTTATCCTACAGACCTGAAGAGTGCATGAAGTGTATTGTATCACTTTTATGAGACTCGGCCTACCATTGGTGGAAGACACTTGTGTCAGTAGTACTGAAAGAGAGGGTTACTTGGGATTTATTTCAAGAGAAGTTCCGTAAGAAATACATTAGTCAGAGGTTCATCGACCAGAAAAGAAAAGAATTCCTTGAACTAAAGCAGGATAAGAAGACAGTGACTGAATATGAATGTGAATTTATCAGATTCAGCAATTATGCTCGAGAGTGTGTGTCTACTGAAGCTATTATGTGCAAGAGATTTGAAGATGGGATCAATGATGATATTTGACTGTCAGTCGATGTTTTAGAAATAAAAGACTTTGATATTTTAGTTGAAAGAGCTTGTAAGGTAGAGGAGTTGTTGAAAGGAAAAGGTAAAGCTAAAATTGAGATGTAAGACACGGAGAAAAGACAGATGAGCAAGTCATTTCAGTCTACATCCAAGAGGCCTAGAGAGTTCTCTACGAGATCAAAATTTTCAGCAGGGTATTCTAGCCGAAACAGAGGTAAAAGATTTATGGGTCAGAAAACTCAGACCACTTCAATTGCGAGTGTTGGCAGTATTTAGCCTGATAGACCCGAGTGTCCTCAATGTGGTCGACATCATCCTGGTCAATGTTAGGAAACTGAGACTAGTTGTTTCCGATGTGGTTCATCAGATCATTTCATTCGGGAGTGTCCTGAGATGGTTAAAAGAGAAGTAATATCGAGTGTAAGATCAAGCAATGCCCCTGTTAGAGGCAAACCTCAGAGAAGTTTGAGAATAGGGGCAAGTAGAGGTGTATCTACAGATTCAACAACGAGACCAAATGTTAGAGCACTTGCAAGGACCTATGCTACCCGAGCTCGTGAAGAGGCATCCTCCCGCAATGAATTACGGTTACATTTTCTCTTCATGATGTTAATGTTATTGCTTTGATTGATCCGGGTTCGACCCATTCCTATGTTTGCATGAAATTGATGCCTAGTATGAACATGTCCATAGAGTTTACGGGATTTGTGATTAAAGTATCGAATCCATTGGGTCAATATGTATTAGTAGACAAAGTATGTAAAAATTGCCCTTTGATGATTAGAGGTTACTGTTTTCCGGCCGATCTCATGCTATTGTCTTTTGATGAGTTTGATGTAATTTTTGGTATGGATTGGTTGACTGCGCATGATGTGATAGTGAATTGTGAAAAAGAAATTCATTGAGTTGAAATGCGAAAATGGTGAAATTTTTCGGGTTAATTCAGATGAGTCAGATAATTCAATTGCCATGATTTCTGTTATTTCTGCTCAAAATGCTTGAGAAAAGGATATGAAGCCTATCTTGCTTTTGTGTTGAATACTAAAGATCCAGAGTTGAAAATTGAATCAGTGTCTGTGGTATGTGAGTTTCCTGATGTGTTTCCGGAAAGACTACCAGGTTTGCCTCCTATTAGAGAAGTTGAGTTTGGTATTGAATTGGTTCCAGGTACAACACCTATTTCTATTGCTCCTTATAGAATGGCTCCAATGGAATTGAGAGAATTGAAAGTTCAGTTGTAGGAACTAACAGAGAAATGCTTTACAAGACCTAGTTGTTCACCATGGGGTGCACCAGTGCTCTTTGTGAAAAAGAAAGATGGTTCGATGAGATTGTGCATAGATTATCGGCAGCTTAACAAGATGACTATTAAGAACAAGTATCCACTGCCTAGAATTGATGATTTGTTTGATCAAGTGAAGGGAGCTACTATGTTCTCCAAGATAGATTTGAGATCTGGATATTATCAGTTGCGAGTTAAAGAGTTAGATGTTCCGAAGACTACTTTCCAGACTAGGTATGGCCATTATGAGTTCCTTGTGATGCCATTTGGCTTGACTAATGCTCCTTCCATTTTCATGGACCTAATGAATCGAATTTTCAGACCTTACTTGGATAAATTTGTAGTTGTGTTCATTGATGATATCTTGATTCATTCTCATGATAAGACTGAGCATTCAAAGCATTTGAGAATAGTTTTACAGACTTTGAGAGATAATCAGCTTTATGCCAAGTTTAGCAAAAGTGAGTTCTAGTTATGGGAAGTTGGTTTTCTTGGACATATAGTCTCAGGTGAAGGTATTAGAGTTGATCCAAGCAAGATTTCAGCCATTGTTGATTGGAAGCCTCCCAGGAATGTATCAGAGGCCAGAAGTTTTCTAGGTCTCACCGGTTATTATAGACGATTTGTAGAGGGATTTTCCATGATAGCTACTCCATTGACAGGATTGCTACAGAAAGATGTCAAGTTTGAATGGACTGAATAGTGTCAGCAGAGTTTTGATAAGTTAAAGGCATTGTTGACTGAAGCTCCTGTCTTAGTACAACCAGAATCGGGTAAAGAGTTGTGATTTATAGTGATGCGTCCTTGAATGGACTAGGTTGTGTACTTATACAGGAAGGAAAGGTAATTGCTTATGCCTCTAGACATCTAAAGCTACATGAGAAAAATTATCCAATACATGATTTAGAACTAGCTGCCATTGTATTTGCGTTGAAAATCTGGAGACATCACTTGTATGGTGAGAAGTGTCGAATATTTACTGATCATAAAAGTTCGAAATACTTGATGACTCAGAAAGATTTGAACTTGAGGCAAAGAAGATGGCTAGATTTGATTAAAGATTATGAATTAGTGATCGATTATCACCCGGGTAAGGCAAACATAGTTGCTGATGCTTTGAGTAGAAAATCTTTATTTGCATTAAGAGCTTTGAACACTAGTTTAACCTTATCGGATGATAGTTCTATCTTAGCCGAATTAAGAGCTAAGCCAATGTTTCTTGAAGAAATTTGTGAAGTTCAGAGAGATGACAGTGAGTTGTAAGCCAAAAGAGCTCAGTGTGAGTCAGGTGTAGAGTCAGATTTTCAAATCAGTTCTAACGGCTGTTTAATGTTCAAAAATCGGATATGTGTACCAAAGAATGATGAGTTTATTCGAAATTTTTTAGATGAAGCACATAGCAGTTCCTTGTCTATTCATCCAGGTAGTACAAAGATGTATAATGATTTGAAGAAAATGTATTGTTGGGTAGGAATGAAGAGAGATATCTCAGAGTTTGTTTCTAGATGCTTGATCTGTCAGCAGGTAAAAGCCGAACATCAGGTACCTTCAGGTTTATTGCAGCCTGTGTTAGTTCTTAAGTGGAAATGGGACCGAGTTGTCATGGATTTTGTGACAGGATTGCCGTTGACACCGAGAAAGAAAGATACAGTATGGGTTGTGATTGATAATCTAACGAAGTCAGCTCATTTTATGCCAGTTCGTATGGATTATTCACTTGACAAGTTGGCAGAGTTGTATATTTCAGAGATAGTCAGACTACATGGAGTATTGTTTTCTATTATTTCAGATAGAGACTCGAGATTCACTTCTCGGTTTTGGAAGAAGTTACAAGAAGCTTTGGGCACAAAGTTGAGTTTTAGTACAGCTTTCCATTCTCAGACCGATGGCCAGCCAGAGAGAGTTATTTAGATACTTAAGGATATGCTCAAATGTTGTGTCTTAGAATTTCAAGGTAGTTGGGAGAAATATTTGTGCTTGGTAGAGTTTGCTTATAATAATAGTTGCCAATCGAGTTTGAAAATGGCACCTTATAAAGCTTTGTATGGACGTAAATTTCGCACACCTTTTTATTGGACAGAGTTTAAAGAAAATCAGATTTACGGGTTGAGTTAGTTAAAGAAACTGAAGAGAAAGTGAAAGTTATCAGAGATTGCTTGAAAGTAGCTTCAGATAGACAGAAGTCTTATGCAGACTTGAAAAGAAAAGAGATTGAGTATCAAGTTGGTGACAAAGTGTTCTTGAAAGTATCCTCGTGGAAGAAAGTCTTTAGATTTGGCAAGAAAGGCAAACTAAGTCCACGTTTTATTGGACCATTTGAGGTGACTAAAAGAGTTGGACCATTAGCATATCGGTTAGCTTTGAGGCCAGAGTTAGAGAAAATTCATGATATGTTCCATGTGTCCATGTTACGTCGTTACCGTTTTGATCCTTCACATGTGATTTCACAGACAGAGGTTGAGATTCAGCAAGATATGACTTATGGTGAAGAACTGGTAAAGATTTTAGCTCGAGACATCAAGCAACTAAGGAACAAAAGTATTACACTTGTGAAAGTATTATGGAATAGGCATAGGGTAGACGAGGCTACATGGGAGCCTAAAGAGGTTATACGAAAGCAGTATCCAAATCTTTTCACAGGTAAGATTTTCATGGACGAAAATCCCTAAAAGGGGGAGAAATGTAACATCCCATAATAGAGCCTAAACGAAACAGTGGTTGCGAAACCATGAATTCGAGATAGAATAGTTTATTCCGATTAATTTTTATAATTCACCAAGTGATTAGATTAAAATGTGTATTTTAGCTAAGCCTAAAGGGTATTTTAGTCATTTGGTAATTAATAGATTAAAAAAGGGAAAAAGATGGAAAAATGTGTCCATCTTCTTCATTAGGCCTAAATTTCAAGGGTTCTTCATAGCTAAGGCTTTGTCAAGCTTCCAAGCTTCATAGTAAGTGATTCCAAGCGCCGTTTTTAATGTTCTTTACGTTTTTGAAGTCCCGATAACTTGATTTAGCTTATTCTAGCAATAATTTAACCTAGGGTTCATATTTGGAAAAATACCCATAGGTGAAATGTGTTTATTTTGATGTTTTATGGTAGACTATGAAGCTTGAAATTATGTTAAACGACTTGAGCTAAGCAATTTTAAGCGAAAACGAGTAAAACGACATAATTGGTAAAAATACCTAATGGTCATAAGTACATGTTAGAGTGAGAATTTGATGTTGCCGTAGGTAAATAAATGATCAGCAATGTCATAAAACATAAGAATTAAGGATAAAGTTTCATTTCTGAGCCTTGGGGCAAAAGTGTAAATATGCAAGAGTTTAGGGGCAAAATCATAATTTTTCCAAAGTTAAAGTTAAGGACTGTTTTTATAAATGTGAATATTAAATAAGTTACATTTGCTATTATAGATCAAGAAGAACGAAATTCGGGGTTAGACCGAGGGAAGAAAAAGGTTGAGGACTAAATCAAAATATTTGATCGTATTTTGTATCAAAGTAAATTTGCGGTAAATAAATGCAATGTTTTATGTTATTTTTCAGCATCTATATATTTATTTTGTGAATTTATTCCTTGATGATTCAAGCAAGAATTGACGGAGAAATGATACTTAAAAGTCTCGGTTGAACCTTAGGAATGTGTAGGATACAAATGTCATGACATTAAGGTTTAAGGATACCAAGTAAGACCATGCCAAGGCATGGCATTGGTAAGTTTTACAAAGCAATAAGACCATGTCAAGACATGGCATTGATAAACTACGGTAAGGCAAAGATCCCATGTAAGACCATGCCAAGGCATGGCAATGGTTAGTTCATAAGGTAAGGATACCACGTAAAACCATGTCAAGACAAGGCTATGGTAAGTTTAAAAAGGAAAGGTACCCATGTATCCTTAGTAGTCCAAGTGGTTCAATGGAAAATTTAAAGAGTGCACCAAAGGGAAGGTAAGGTAAGTCCATGTTCGAAAGGTTCCAGTTATCTTGATAATTTATTTAGAATGTTGTTATTTATTTACATGAAAACTTACTAAGATTTATGCTTACTCCCTTTCTTTTCTCTCTTTTTTTATAGTATCGCAAGGCCAACTCGAAAAATCGTAAGGACGTCGGAGATCGCCTCACACTATCAACGAGCTATCTCAGTATTTTGTGACTAGAAATACTTTAAGTTATGGCATGTATAGGGACTTGGCTATTTTGTGTGTATGCCCTTATGATATGATTAAAGAATGGCATGTGAATACTTGGTAATGATTAGCTTATGATATAGCTAAATAAGAACATGTTTTGGTATTATGTATGCCTAAATGAGGTTTGATGCAAAGAAATTATGAAGGAGTAAGAGTTGGCCATGGAATAGTTAGGAAACAGCAGTAGTGATGTGGTTTTGAAAAATCATTAAAAATTTTATAAATGGAATTAAATGTTCAATAAGATATAAAATCAAATCTTATTGAGTCTATTTTCATAGGAAAGAAATAGAGCAAGCAAAGAAAGTCTATATTCTGAGATATTTAAATTTTTGTAAGACTGGTTCAGAGTAACTTCGTGATCCCCTGTTCCAACTTTGGAAAATCACTAGAAATTGTAAAAAAATAATTATAAGTCATAGTTTATATTTATAGATTCCTTAGTGAGTCTATTTTTATTAGAAACAAATATAAATTTTATCTGAATTCTGAATAATGAGAGAATTGATTTTTAGTGAAGAGAGGTCAGGTCCACTAAACTGCAAAACAGGGGACCTTCAATGAATAAACTGTACTAATTGGCCAGGCCAAAAATTATGAAAACATTATGGTAAGAAGATATATGAGTCTAGTCTTATAAAAAATTTACGGATTTAAATTTTGAGTTACGTAACTCAAGTTATAATTAATTTAGTGACTGTTATGCAGATGGACAGTTTTGTTATGAATAATGAAATAAATTGTTTTGATTTGTGTAAGTAATTGGAAAATTTTTAATGTCCCGGTTTGGTCTTGAACCGTTCCAATTGCACGTTTTAGGGCCTTGAAGGCCTTTTTTAGGGATTTATTGGATGAATGCGAGTGAATTAATTTAAAAAAAATTATGCCCCGAACAAGAAAGATAAGTCTGGTAACGCCTCGTGCTCGACTCTGGCTGTGACAGCCCAAAATTGACCCTAGTCGGGAAGTGGTTTCGGGACCGCTAAACCGAGTCATAAAAATAATTAACTGTCATAATTGATGCTCATTATATGTACATGTGCATGTGTGAAAATTTCGTGTTTGAATTTTGTTTAATTGTAGGTGAATTTTAGTAAATAGGACTTATGTGAGAAAATTTTGAAATGTGATAGGTCAAAGCATAAGGATCTATTAGTGCATGAAATAAAAAGGGGGGACTTGCATGTCAATTTCCCCCCCTAATTAGTAGTGGCCGGCCATGACAAGCATGGTAGACCAAGTGTGATGGGCAAGAACATGTCATAAACATGTTGAGTTAGTGTGTCATGGGAAGTATGATAAAATAAGGAGCATGGGCATAAAATAATGAAAGGGAATATGATGAAAACAAAAAAAAAAGTGTGTGGTTGTTCCCCCCCCCATTTTGCCGAAACTAGAAAGAAAAAACAAAAAAAAAGTGTCCATCTTTCTTCATTTCCCTTGGCCGAATGTTCTAAGGAAGAAAGAAAAACAAGTTGTGTTCTTTGGTTCTTCTTGGCCGAATTGAAAGGAAGAAGAAGGGAGTGAAGCAATCGGTCATCTTAGGTCACTATTAAGGTAAGGAAATTTGTACTAGCTTTTGAAATTTTAGTTGATATTGAGTGAGTTATCAAGTGATTTTTGTAAACCATGTTGAAATTTTGATTTTGGGGGTGAGTATGGTTTTCGGCTATAAAAGATTAATAAGGGTGATGATTGTGTTTCATGCTAAACTTAGATGAATAATGGTAGTTGCTTACATCTTGATATCTATGAGTTCCTTTCTTGGTTCTACCATAGACCCACGAAGTATATGTTTATTTGGTGTTGTTGGAGGTTTATGATAGAAGCTAATGAGTGAGAGTTTGATAGGTACTATGAGGTTAAACTTCATGAGATTGTAAGCTTGTAAGTTGGATGATGAAATTCATGCTTTGTGAAGGTAAATGGTGTAGAAGGAGCATTCGGCCATGAAAAAAAATAAAGGGAAATTTACGATGAATTAAGTTGGAAGCTATTATAATGTACTTGTGCATTCGGGTATGGGATGAAAATATATGAGATGGCTATAATCAGCCTTGTGATTCGGCTCTTGCATATATATATATTTGCACATGATGTATTGGTATGGTACATATATATATATCATCCCAAGGTATATGTTTATATATGGTGGTGGTTTAGTTATGGAGTAAATGATGGATGCATATTGAGTTATAATATGTAATGCATTAGTTAGTAAAATGTATGCCATTTATGTGTGGTATTAAGTATATAATCGGCCTCAACATAGACATGCATATTCGGCCATAGGAAGAAGATTGGTGTTGCATGTATTCGGTTAGAGGCAAGCATATTGATGCTTTTGTCTTGGCTTAGAAAATTCGGCCAAGGGGGAAAATTAGCCAAAATGTTGAGTTTGATTCATGATTCCGTAGATATGTGACTTTAATGTCTAATGTATAAATACGGGCTAAGTGCCTTGTGTTCCTCTTTTCGATGCTCAAATGATTAAATCAATTTATTTGTTTAATTAAGCTCAAGAGCAAAGGGGAACTAAATCCGATAAAGGGTAGGAAAAAGTGGTCGAATAGCTATCGAAATCGTTCGACAACATCCGAGGTAAGTTCTTGAGTAAAAGACCTTAAATTATGATTTGATTAGATCATGTTTTAAGCAAATCAAAATCATGCTCTTTGTGTGTGGCTATTGAGCCGAAATTGCAAGAATGATAAGTGTCTTGTGTTTGAGTTTTGCTAACGAAAACGAAATACGAATGTGCCATGATTTATTGTTAAATGTGCATGGTTATTTGACTGATGTCCGGGCTAAGTCCCGAAGGCTTTGTGCTAAGTGACCATATCCGGACTAAGGTCCGAAGGCATTTGTGCGAGATACTAATTCCGGGCTAAGCCCGAAGGCATTTGTGCGAGTTACTAAATCCGGGTTAAGTCCCGAAGGCATTTGTACGAGTTACTATAACCAGGCTATGTCCCAAAGGCATTTGAACGAGTAGCTATATCCGGTTAAATTCCGAAGGTACGTGATTTGGGAATGAATGATCTTGCTGTAAAAATTTCAGTTAATACGCTTGAAACATCCCAACATTAAGGTATGTTTCGTATGTGCTTTGAATTAGTTGAGCCCTTACAAATAAGTATTCGCTCAGTTGATAAATGAGCTACCGGCCTTTGGCTAAGTTGATCTTTGTGTATGAATAAAAGGGTTGGTAATGTGAAGTAAGTATGATATTGAAAAATTGTGCATATGAAATTATCCGTTTAGCTACATGAATGCCATACTTTTGTTGTGCTGGAATCCCTTGCTCAAAACTTACTAAGCATAAATTGCTTACTCCGTCTCCTTGATTCTCTGTTTTATAGATTTTGGTTCTCCAGCTATCGGACTCGGGATTTTGAAGTTGAAGTCGCCCACACTATCAAAGCCCCCCCCCCTTTTGGTACAATTTTGGTTGAACTTCGAAATGGCATGTATAGGACTACCCTTTTTGTTGTGGGACATGGACCCTTTGGACTTGTATAATTTTGGATAGCCATGCGAAAATGGCTTATATATATTTGAGCATAATGTTATCATCATTTGGTATGGATATGGTTATTGAGAGGTGTGGATATGCTTAACAAGGATTGGCCATGGGAATGGTTAATCACTATCATAATTTGTGCTATTTATGCTAAAAGGGCTAGTTGAATCATGGAAACTATGAAATAGGTAAAGTCTACCTTAAAGGCAGATGCTGACAGCAGCAGTGATGTAGATTTGGAAAATCACTAAAAATAGTAGAAATGGAATTAAATAGTGAATAAATTATGTAAACGAACCTTGATGAATCTATTTTCATAGGAAAGTAACGAAACAATCATATGGACAGTATGTTAAGAGATATTCAGGTTCTCGTGAGACAGGGCCAGAACAGTTTCTGGATTTCCTATTCCGACTTTGTAAATTCATTATAAATTAACCAGAGACAATTAGGAGTCATTCCATATATGTATAGATTCCTCTCTGAGTCTAGTTTCTATAGAAACAAACGGCATCAGTATTGAAGCTCTGTGCAGGGAGATATCCAAGTCGTAATGCGCAAAGGTCAGTGTAGTCGATCCATGTAACATGGGAGACTTTGAATAATAAACTGTACTAATTTTCCCGACCAAAAATTCTAGAAAAAATATGTAGATGGGCATATGAGTTTAGTTTCAGGAAAAAATTACAAAACTGATTTTCGAGTTGTGAAACTCAAGATATAATTTTTAAGGTGACAGTAACGCAGTTAGCCAACTGCCTGGAAAATTTTAAAATGGATTGTGCAAAGAAGTGATTTAAGTCTGCAAACCTCTCGTGTCCGACTCCGGCGACGGACTCGGGTACGGGGTGTTACAATTTTATTGGTATCAGAGCTACGGTTTAGTCGATTCTAGGACTACCGTAATGCGTTGGGTCTAGCTATACATGCCATTTTATGTGATTATTTGATAGTGTGGTGATTTCTGACAATTGTAAATGTGTTTATTTATAGTAATGGATCCCGATCCCGACCGAGCGGTAGCTGATGATCTTGAGAGTGTAGCGCCTGCTTCCGCACAAGGGACAGCGCCGGCGGACTCTCAACCTAATGCTAGTAACCCGAATGATGAAGCTAGACAAGCTTTCTATAGCGTGATGAATGATTGGTTCAACCAATACATTCGAACTAATACGGCTGTTCCACAACCTCCATTCCCGACAAATACAACCCCCGCACCTACACTACCTCCGGAAACTGACCAAATAAGGTCAAATAAGCCCCCAGTTGACAGAATCCGAAAACATGGGGCTACTGAATTTAAAGCTACGGATAGCGACGACGCCGAGCAAGCTGAATTTTGGTTGGACAACACTATCCGGGTACTCGATGAGCTATCTTGTACACCCGATGAATGTCTAAAGTGTACTATCTCCTTGCTACGCGATTCTGCCTACTATTGGTGGAGTACTCTGACTTCGGTTGTGCCCCGAGAGCAAGTAACTTGGGAGTTTTTCCAAACTGAGTTTCGGAAAAAGTATATCAGTCAGAGATTTGTTGATAAAAAACGGAAGGAATTTCTTGAGCTTAAGCAAGGTTCTATGTCAGTTACTGATTACGAGCGAAAATTTGTTAGATTTAGTAGGTACGCTCGGGAATGTGTTTCGTCCGAGGCTATCATGTGCAAACGCTTCGAGGATGGGCTGAATGAAGATATAAAAATGTTCGTTGGCGTTCTTGAAATACGAGAGTTCGTAGTACTTGTCGAGCGAGCTTGTAAAGCCGAAGAGCTTAGAAAAGAAAAACAAAAAGTTGATGTGGGAACTGGAGAGTTTCGTAAAAGATCTTCGGGAAAGTCTCTTCAACAGGCATCGAAGAAATTTCGAGATGATGTGGGCCGGTCTAGAGGCACTTCGGGCCTTTTTAGACGAGATCGTGATCGACCCCCTGCGGGTACACGAGGCACTTCGGTCGCCAGTGTTGGGAATGAACGTTGAGACAGAACGAAATGTCGATATTGCGGTAAATGGCATTCGGGGAGTTGTAGATTCCCTGACCGCTCCTGTTACAAGTGCGGATCAGTTGACCACTTCATTAAAGATTGCCCGAGGTTGTCTAAACAGAATGAAAATCAGAATGGGAAACCGGGTGCTACCACTGCTCGAGGTAGACCATCTGGAAATACGGGCAATGCTAGCAGTGGTCAGAGAGGATCTAGAGATGCTACGACCAGATCCGAGGCTCGCGCGCCTGCTAGAGCTTATGCTATACGTGCCCGCGAGGATGCTTTTTCGCCTGATGTTATTACCGGTACTTTTACTCTCTTTGATACTAATGTAATTGCTTTGATTGACCCCGGTTCTACTCATTCTTACATATGTGAAACCTTAGCATCCAGTAAGACTTTACCTATTGAGTCTACTGAGTTCGTAATTCGGGTGTCAAATCCCTTGGGTCGTTACGTGCTTGTCGACAAAGTGTGTAAGAAATGTCCCCTAGTAATTCGAGGTTCCTATTTTTCGGCAGACTTGATGCTTTTGCCGTTTGATGAATTTGATGTTATTCTTGGTTTGGATTGGCTGACCGCGCATGATGCAGTTGTGAATTGCAAAAGCAAGACTATTGATTTGAGGTGCGCAAATAACGAGATAATCCGAGTTGAGTCTACGGACTTAAAGGGGTTGCCAGCTGTAATATCCTCAATGTTGGCCCAGAAATATGTAAGAAAAGGGTGCGAAGCATACCTTGCGTATGTACTTGATGACAAAGAATTAGAAAAGAAACCCGAATCTGTGCCGGTGGTTTGTGAATACCCGGATGTTTTTCCTGAAGAATTACCGGGTTTACCACCTGTTCGGGAGATAGAGTTTGGTATTGAGCTTGTACCTGGGACTACGCCGATTTCGATAGCTCCGTATCGTATGGCACCAACCGAGTTAAAAGAGTTGAAAGCTCAGTTGCAAGAATTGATGGATAGAGGTTTCGCCCGACCAAGTTTCTCACCTTGGGGTGCACCAGTATTGTTCGTGAAAAAGAAGGACGGAACCATGAGGTTGTGCATTGACTATCGTCAATTGAATAAAGTGACGATAAAGAATAAATATCCGTTACCACGTATTGATGATTTGTTTGATCAACTAAAAGGAGCCTCAGTGTTCTCAAAAATAGATTTGAGATCGGGCTATTATCAGTTGCGAATTCGAGATTCGGACATACCCAAAACTGCTTTCAGAACGAGATATGGTCACTACGAATTCTTAGTGATGCCGTTTGGGCTCACTAATGCCCCTGTGGTATTTATGGATTTGATGAATCGGATCTTCAGACCATATTTGGATCGGTTCGTAGTTGTGTTCATTGATGACATCTTGGTCTATTCAAGAGATGAGACCGAACATGCTGAGCACCTGAGACTAGTGTTGCAAATTTTGCGGGATAAGCAGTTATATGCTAAGTTCAGTAAGTGTGAGTCCTGGTTAAGAGAGGCTAGCTTCTTGGGTCATGTGGTATCCGCATCGGGTATTCGAGTTGACCCGAACAAAATTTCAGCCATACTTAACTGGAAACCTCCGAAAAATATTACTGAGGTTCGGAGCTTTTTGGGACTCACCGGTTATTACCGACGATTTGTCAAAGGTTTCTCGATGATAGCCACACCAATGACGAAGCTACTTCAAAAGGATGTTAAGTTCGAATGGACGGAGAAATGTCAGAAAAGTTTCGATCAACTGAAAACTTATTTGACTGAAGCTCCAATTTTAGTGCAACCCGAATCAGGCAAAGAGTTTGTCATTTATAGTGACGCATCCCTACTTGGGTTGGGTTACGTATTGATGCAAGAAGGTCGAGTGGTGGCCTATGCGTCGAGACAATTAAAGCCACATGAGAAAAATTATCCAACCCATGATCTTGAACTAGCTGCCATCATATTTGCTTTAAAAATATGGCGACATTACTTATTTGGTGAAAAGTGCCATGTATTTTCGGATCACAAAAGTCTCAAATATTTGATGACTCAAAGAGACTTAAATCTGCGACAAAGACGTTGGCTTGAGTTGTTGAAAGGTTACGAGCTTGTCATTGATTACCACCCGAGAAAGGCTAATGTGGTTGCGGATGCCTTAAGCCGGAAATCACTGTTTGCTTTACGAGCGATGAATGTACACTTGTCTGTTCTACCCGACAATGTGTTAGTAGCTGAATTAAAGGCCAAACCATTATTGATTCATCAAATTCGTGAAGCCCAGAAAGTTGATGATGAATTGGTTGCAAAACGGGCTGAGTGCGTTCCGAACAAGGAATCGGAGTTTCAAATTGATGATGATGATTGTTTGAGGTTCAGAAGTCGTTTGTGTGTTCCAAGGAATTCGGAACTCATTTCGATGATTCTGAACGAAGCCTATTGTAGCCGAATGTCAATTCACCCGGGGAGTACGAAAATGTACAACGATTTGAAACGTTGGTTTTGGTGGCATGGTATGAAACGAGACATCTCCGACTTTGTTTCGAGATGTTTAATATGTCAACAAGTGAAAGCGGAACATCAAGTGCCTTCAGGATTACTTCAGCCGATCATGATACCCGAGTGGAAATGGGATCGAGTCACAATGGACTTTGTGTCCGGACTGCCATTGTCAGCAAGTAAGAAGGATGCGATTTGGGTTGTTGTCGATAGACTGACTAAGTCGGCTCACTTTATCCCCGTGCGTACGGATTTTTCATTGGATAAACTAGCTGAATTGTACGTTTCTCAGATTGTGAGATTACACGGGGTACCTATTTCTATCGTGTCGGATAGAGATCCGAGATTCACCTCACGATTTTGGAAGAAATTGCAAGAAGCTTTGGGTACCAAGCTGCATTTTAGCACTGCTTTTCACCCCCAAACCGATGGTCAATCCGAGCGGATAATTCAGATACTTGAGGATATGTTGAGATGTTGCATCCTTGAGTTTAGTAGTTCATGGGAACGGTATTTACCTTTGATTGAATTCGCTTACAACAATAGTTTTCAATCAAGTATTAAGATGGCACCTGACGAGGCTTTGTATGGTCGTAAATGCCGTACACCATTGTTTTGGACCGAGCTCGGTGAAAGTAAAATTTTCGGAGTTGATTTGATTAAAGATGCCGAACAGAAAGTAAAGGTAATCCGTGAAAGTTTGAAAGCAGCCACAGATCGTCAGAAATCGTATGCGGATTTGAAACGAAAAGACATTGAATATCAGGTGGGCGATAAAGTGTTTCTTAAAGTTTCGCCTTGGAAAAAGGTACTCAGATTTGGCCGTAAGGGCAAGTTGAGCCCGAGATTCATTGGGCCGTACGAAATCTCTGAACGAGTTGGTTCGGTTGCGTATAGATTGATTTTGCCCCCTGAACTTGAAAAGATTCACGATGTCTTTCATGTTTCGATGCTTCGACGTTATAGATCCGATCCGTCACATGTGATTAATCCCTCAGAAGTTGAAATTCAATCTGACTTGAGTTATGAAGAAGAACCGATTCGTATCCTAGCTCGTGAAGTGAAAGAGTTGCGAAACAAAAGGGTTCCATTAGTTAAGGTGTTATGGCTCAAACACGGGATCGAGGAAGCTACTTGGGAAACCGAGAGCTCGATGAAAGAACGATACCCAAACTTATTTACCGGTAAGATTTTCGGGGACGAAAATTTCTTAAGTGGGGGAGAGTTGTGACAGCCCAAAATTGACCCTAGTCGGGAAGTGGTTTCGGGACCGCTAGACCGAGTCATAAAAATAATTAACCGTCATAATTGATGCTCATTATATGTACATGTGCATGTGTGAAAATTTCGTGTTTGAATTTTGTTTAATTGTAGGTGAATTTTAGTAAATAGGACTTATGTGAGAAAATTTTGAAATGTGATAGGTCAAAGCATAAGGATCTATTAGTGCATGAAATAAAAAGGGGGGACTTGCATGTCAATTTCCCCCCCTAATTAGTAGTGGCCGGCCATGACAAGCATGGTAGACCAAGTGTGATGGGCAAGAACATGTCATAAACATGTTGAGTTAGTGTGTCATGGGAAGTATGATAAAATAAAGAGCATGGGCATAAAATAATGAAAGGGAATATGATGAAAACAAAAAAAAAGTGTGTGGTTGTTCCCCCCCCCATTTTGCCGAAACTAGAATGAAAAAACAAAAAAAAGTGTCCATCTTTCTTCATTTCCCTTGGCCGAATGTTCTAAGGAAGAAAGAAAAACAAGTTGTGTTCTTTGGTTCTTCTTGGCCGAATTGAAAGGAAGAAGAAGGGAGTGAAGCAATCGGTCATCTTAGGTCACTATTAAGGTAAGGAAGTTTGTACTAGCTTTTGAAATTTTAGTTGATATTGAGTGAGTTATCAAGTGATTTTTGTAAACCATGTTGAAATTTTGATTTTGGGGGTGAGTATGGTTTTCGGCTATAAAAGATTAATAAGGGTGATGATTGTGTTTCATGCTAAACTTAGATGAATAATGGTAGTTGCTTACATCTTGATATCTATGAGTTCCTTTCTTGGTTCTACCATAGACCCACGAAGTATATGTTTATTTGGTGTTGTTGGAGGTTTATGATAGAAGCTAATGAGTGAGAGTTTGATAGGTACTATGAGGTTAAACTTCATGAGATTGTAAGCTTGTAAGTTGGATGATGAAATTCATGCTTTGTGAAGGTAAATGGTGTAAAAGGAGCATTCGGCCATGAAAAAAAAATAAAGGGAAATTTACGATGAATTAAGTTGGAAGCTATTATAATGTACTTGTGCATTCGGGTATGGGATGAAAATATATGAGATGGCTATAATCAGCCTTGTGATTCGGCTCTTGCATATATATATATTTGCACATGATGTATTGGTATGGTACATATATATATATCATCCCAAGGTATATGTTTATATATGGTGGTGGTTTAGTTATGGAGTAAATGATGGATGCGTATTGAGTTATAATATGTAATGCATTAGTTAGTAAAATGTATGCCATTTATGTGTGGTATTAAGTATATAATCGGCCTCAACATAGACATGCATATTCGGCCATAGGAAGAAGATTGGTGTTGCATGTATTCGGTTAGAGGCAAGCATATTGATGCTTTTGTCTTGGCTTAGAAAATTCGGCCAAGGGGGAAAATTAGCCAAAATGTTGAGTTTGATTCATGATTCCGTACATATGTGACTTTAATGTCTAATGTATAAATACGGGCTAAGTGCCTTGTGTTCCTCTTTTCGATGCTCAAATGATTAAATCAATTTATTTGTTTAATTAAGCTCAAGAGCAAAGGGGAACTAAATCCGATAAAGGGAAGGAAAAAGTGGTCGAATAGCTATCGGAATCGTTCGACAACATCCGAGGTAAGTTCTTGAGTAAAAGACCTTAAATTATGATTTGATTAGATCATGTTTTAAGCAAATCAAAATCATGCTCTTTGTGTGTGGCTATTGAGCCGAAATTGCAAGAATGATAAGTGTCTTGTGTTTGAGTTTTGCTAACGAAAACGAAATACGAATGTGCCATGATTTATTGTTAAATGTGCATGGTTATTTGAATGATGTCCGGGCTAAGTCCCGAAGGCTTTGTGCTAAGTGACCATATCCGGACTAAGATCCGAAGGCATTTGTGCGAGATACTAATTCCGGGCTAAGCCTGAAGGCATTTGTGCGAGTTACTAAATCCGGGTTAAGTCCCGAAGGCATTTGTACGAGTTACTATAACCGGGCTATGTCCCGAAGGCATTTGAACGAGTAGCTATATCCGGTTAAATTCCGAAGGTACGTGATTTGGGAATGAATGATCTTGCTGTAAAAATTTCAATTAATACGCTTGAAACATCCCAACATTAAGGTATGTTTCGTATGTGCTTTGAATTAGTTGAGCCCTTACAAATAAGTATTCGCTCAGTTGATAAATGAGCTACCGGCCTTTGGCTAAGTTGATCTTTGTGTATGAATAAAAGGGTTGGTAATGTGAAGTAAGTATGATATTGAAAAATTGTGCATATGAAATTATCCGTTTAGCTACATGAATGCCATACTTTTGTTGTGCTGGAATCCCTTGCTCAAAACTTACTAAGCATAAATTGCTTACTCCGTCTCCTTGATTCTCTGTTTTATAGATTTTGGTTCTCTAGCTATCGGACTCTGGATTTTGAAGTCGAAGTCGCCCACACTATCAAAGCCCCCCCTTTTGGTACAATTTTGGTTGAACTTCGAAATGGCATGTATAGGACTACCCTTTTTGTTGTGGGTCATGGACCCTTTGGACTTGTATAATTTTGGATAGCCATGCGAAAATGGCTTATATATGTTTGAGCATAATGTTATCATCATTTGGTATGGATATGGTTATTGAGAGGTGTGGATATGCTTAACAAGGATTGGCCATGGGAATGGTTAATCACTATCATAATTTGTGCTATTTATGCTAAAAGGGCTAGTTGAATCATGGAAACTATGAAATAGGTAAAGTCTACCTTAAAGGCAGATGCTGACAGCAGCAGTGATGTAGATTTGGAAAATCACTAAAAATAGTAGGAATGGAATTAAATAGTGAATAAATTATGTAAATGAACCTTGATGAATCTATTTTCATATGAAAGTAACGAAACAATCATATGGACAGTATGTTAAGAGATATTCAGGTTCTCGTGAGACAGGGCCAGAACGGTTTCTGGATTTCCTGTTCCGACTTTGGAAATTCATCATAAATTAACCAGAGACAATTAGGAGTCGTGCCATATATGTATAGATTCCTATCTGAGTCTAGTTTCTATAGAAACAAACGGCATCAGTATTGAAGCTCTGTGCAGGGAGATATCCAAGTCGTAATTTGCAAAGGTCAGTGTAGTCGATCCCTGTAACATGGGAGACTTTGACTAATAAACTGTACTAATTGGCCTGACCAAAAATTTTAGAAAAAAATATGTAGATGGGCATATGAGTCTAGTTTCAGGGAAAAATTACGAAACTGATTTTCGAGTTGTGAAACTCAAGATATAATTTTTAAGGTGACAGTAACGCAGTTAGCCAACTGCCTGGAAAATTTTAAAATGGATTGTGCAAAGAAGTGATTTAAGTCTGCAAACCTCTCGTGTCTGACTCCGGCGACGGACTCGGGTACGGGGTGTTACACTGGCGACGATCTCGGGTAAGGGGTATTACATGTATAAGGGACGATATGCATGTGTATAATGTTTATGTCCAGTAATGCCTCGTACCTTGTCCCGGCATCGGACACGGGTAAGGGGTGTTACAAAGACCATATCTGGGATATGGCATTGGTATGGTACTATGAGTGTGAGATTTCCTGAGTATCCTTTAGTATTCCAAGTGGTTCAACAGGAATCGTAACAGAAATCTTAATGTTGCAAAAGACCATGGTATGTTGCAAGATGGTACAGGTATTTACGTAAGACCTATGTTTAATGAGCTAGATATGTGATGAATCCCTCAGTAAGGTTATGATTGTGCAAGTTATGATACTAAGGTTATAATAATATCCATGCCAAGCTGGACTATGAGGTTAATTCACTTCATGTTAATTGCATGATAAATATGTGTTTATGATGCTTATTATTTGCATAGGAACTTACTAAGCTTTAAAGCTTACTCTCTTTCTTTTCCCTTATTTTATAGTGTTACCAAACCAACTCGGGGATCAAAGACTGTCAGAGATACATTCACACTATCAACTTAACATTTTGGGTACCAATGATTTTAATGTTTTGAGTTATGGCTTGTATAGGGACTTGGTTTTTTATTATGTGTCATAATTGATTTGGCCAAATGCGTTGGCTTATGTTGGTTGATAATTCATTTTGTAAATGGCCATCATTGAAATTGGCTAATATTGGTTTAAGTATATGCATATGATGATGCCTTTCATGGATGTGGAAATTTGTATGGTTTAAGTTGAATAGCATGTGATGGTTGTATATGATAGATGATAGTATGTGAATGATGTGTGGATGCCTTATTTGTGGCTGATTGGGTTGAATGTATATACTTGGATTGGTATTATATGTTGTTGTGTAGGTTGTGCATGGAAGGGTGGCAAAAAGGCTTGGTAAATAACCTTATTATTGTCCACATGGGTAGACACATGGGCGTGTGTCTAGGCCGTGTGTGACACACGGCTTGCCCCATGGGTGTGTGATCCAACCATGTGTCCCCTACACCTTAATTCTTGTGAAACAGAATACTCAGTATGAGCTCACGAGCAGAGACACGGGCGTGTGTCTCAGCCATGTGGACTACATGGCCTCAAACACGGGCGTGTGCCCTGGCTATGTGAAGTCTGCACCTATTTTATGAAAAATTAGGAAAATTAAATCGACCACACGGCCTAAGCACATGGGCGTGTGCCTTGGCCGTGTGACTTCATTTTGCTCATGGATGACAAACAAGAGTTACATGGGGTCTGGAAACAGGCATGTGAGACCACACAGCCTGCCCATATGGGAGTGTCCCAAGCCACACAGGCGTGTGACCCCTGTTTGATGAAAAATTTTCTAAGTGTTGTGAAACTTTTCTAAAGTTCTTGATTTAGTTCCGAATCACTGTCAAAGCATGTTTTGGTCCCCATAGGCTCGTTATAGGGACGATTTGAATGTATATGAAAAGTTTTAAATTTGAATACAAATTTATGTCTCGGTTTATATGTTTGGTTACGTTTAAGTCTGGTAACGCCTTGTACCCTATTCCAGCGTCGAATACGGGTAAGGGATGTTACATTTAATCAAGAATAAAGATGATGATAATAATTAGAAACTAAATAAATTTAACTAAACCTAAATCTACTCCTAGGTTCCTGTATCAGCTTTTCCTATTCCTTGTTTTAACTATGCGAGTTCCTTTTAGCCTAGATTAATTGTTTTACCTAATTAATTATTGAAGTACAGTTCTAATCAATCAATTAGTCGATACCCTATCAGGATCTTCCAATTTTCCACTAGAATAACGAGTCAACAAGAACTACATATATTCCGACCTGTCTAGACCAGTTCTGGGTTAAGGTGTTCATAGATAGACCATACCAATTTTGGGTTATTTCTCACCTAAATGACTTCCTAAGGTTTTCAAGCTTAAGGTTTGTTTCACATTCTTCATTTCCTAAACAGCTTATTTGTGAAGAAATTCTATCATCAAGCAATTAATGAAGTTAAAGCAATTGAAACATGCAAAATATGTAGAAAGCACAAATTGATTCTAATATTTACACAAACATTCATCTAAAAATGTTAAAGAAATAAATATAAAGAAGAGAATAAGGAAAAGAGATGCTCATGGATTTATCAATGAAAGTGTGGTTTCGAAAAAAATTTCCCCTCACGGAAGTCTCACATGAGAATAGGATCTTCCAATTACAAGAACATAAAATAACCTAAGTAAAAACTAAGAATGAAAGCAAAACCTAAGAATCAAAACCCTAAAATTGTATGTTTACATTGATGACAATGCCTTTAAATAGGCTAAACTCGGAATATTAAAGTGCCTAAAATATCCTTGAAGTCCTTAGAGTTCGATTGGGACAAATACACCGAATTTCCCTCCAAAATGTAATTAAAACCTGCAGATGTTTTTGAGCTACGCAGAGGGTTGGTTGCAACACAGCCCTATAGTGTTGTAACATCAGAGTCTGATGTCACAACATCGAAGGGCTGTGTCATAACATTGAGGGAAATTTTGCTCCAGAACTTGTTTTTAGCTTCTATTTCAAACGTCGAGACATCAGTATCTTAGTGTCATGACATAGGCATTAGTTTTGGCCCAAATAGGCATCTTTAGCTCCCAAATTGACCTACAAGACCATGTAACCTTATTTCGATATATAAAATGTAATAAAAATTAATAGAATGCATAAATTACTACTTTAAGTATGACAACCTAAATATATACTAAAATGCTTTGATTTACTATTAAACAAGCTATAATTATATGTAAAAAGGGATGTAAACAATAGTATGACTTATGGCAGATTAGATAACCACAAAGGCATCCTTATAACATAGATTGCCACAAAGCTTTCTTATTGAAACTTCCACAAAGGCATTTCTTTAGGTTGCGCCATAAGGGCATCTCCTTACATATTACCATTAAGGTATTTGTAATAGTCCGGTTTAGACCCTAGTCGAAATAGTGGTTTCGGGACCACAAATCCAAGTTAGAAGAATATTTTAAATATTATTTTCTCTGTTTCCAGTATGCGACTAAGCATGTGGAAAGTTTCGTATGAAAATTTTATCGTTTGTGTGTCTGATCTGATAAAAGGACCGAATCGCATAAAATGTAAAAGTGGCTTGCTATTTCTTAAAAGTGTCTTTTTGATATGGCTTATTAATTATGAGGTCCTTATGTTGTTAATATGCCATTTATATTGAAAGTGGACTAAAATGGCCTTATATGTTAATGTTTTAAATGTTTACTAATCATGGACAAAATGGTAATTGTTGTATAATTAAGTATTTAATAAAAGAAAACATTAAAGTGGTGTTATATTCACCCTTGTTCAGCCAAAAATGGAAGAAAATAATAGGGTTCTTGAGCTTTGAATGTTCAACCATGATAAAGCTTGATTAAAGGTTCGTTTTTGTTCTTTTTTGATAATTTCTATGTTCTTGTGATCGTTACTTAGTAATCTACCAAGCCCATGTCTCAATTTTTGATTTTTTAATGATTTTGAAATATGACATTGATGCTTTTGTGAGCTTTGTAATGATAGTTGATGAAAAATGAAAGATATGTATTTGATAAGTATGTTTTGTCTTTGAATTTTTGATGAATTTGAGTAATTTGGACTAAATTGTGAAAATGAGATTTTTGAGGGACTAAAGAGTAAAATAAATGAAACATATGGGCTTAGATGAATGCTATGAGAATTCAGCCTAACATGGGTATATGCAAATTTTGTGTATTTTGTGATTTTGTGAAATAGGGACTAAATTGTCAAAATGTAAAAATATGAGGGCTAATTTGTAAAATTCCAAAAATGTGTGTTTGTGGATTGATTTGAATGATTTGGTGAACAAAAAAGGTTAAATTGGAATTTATATAGATCAAGAACTTTATGGAATTAGATCGGGAAAAGTCGAAAGTCATCGAGTAGCCGATTCAGTCTAATCGAATCCATACAAGGTAAGTCGATATACAAATAAATGTATTTTGAATTGAATTATTATTGATTATATGATTTTGAACAATGTTGAATGAATATATGTGTTGAGAATGAAATATCCGATAAAGTATAGACAAAGTTGTAACGTCCGAAAAGCCCCGTACGAACCATAGGAATAGTTAGGATACATAATGCATGACATAGGATCCGATATGTGTTATCGTGTAAGACCACGTCCGAGACGTTGGTATCTACTTATGATTTACGCGTAAGACTACGTCTAGATGGTGGCATCGTATTTGATTTCGTGTAAGACCCTGTCTGGGCAGTGGCATTGATATTTAGTTACATGTAAGACCACGTCTGGGACATTGGCATTGTACGAGCTTTCTGAGTTATCCGCGTATCCTTATGATTCTGAACGGTTCAACCGGCATTCTAAGAAATGAATGACTATGTGAAGATGTATCCAATTCAGGTATGTTTGAAATGTACATTATGTTTGAGAATAAGGTAAGTACGGAGCATATGTCTATATGTGAACTTATAGAATAAGTATGAGGTATGTGAGAATGAAATATGTCAAGTATAAGTGAATTATGCATATATGAGCAAATGATTATGAGCCTTTGAACTAAATAGGAAATATGAACTTATCATTATGATATGCGATGATTCATACAATTGAATTAGATTATAATTGTATTTTGTGATAAGTTTATTTGTATATGGCTTACTAAGCTTTTGAAACCTTACTTTATGTGTGTTTGCATTGTTTTATAGATATCGTAGCTATCGGGAGCTCAGAGATCATCGAGGATTGTCACCACACTATCAAACCTTAATTTGGTACCTTTTCAAAATGTATATATTAAAGTATGGCATGTATAGGCTAGAAGTACTTTGATTATGTTTTGAGATGTATATATTTTGTAAGAGTATGCCCAAAGATCAATCATGAGATGGTTGTAATAACATACTTGAATTATCATGTTTTAATATAAGGCGTTTCCATTATTATTTCAGTTTTTCTTTCTGTGTGTATAAATAAAATATTTTATAATAATGTCCTGAGAATAATATGATTGTTCTTAAAAGATCCTTTGTCAAGTATTATTGTTGACTATGACAACAATAATGCATTGAGATAACATGTAGTTGATTGATGATAAAGAGTTGTCATTGATATGGAGTGTCAAAATCAATCCATGAATATGTGTGTTAGAGAACAACATATTGGACTGACCCGCTATGAGTATGTTTCTTGGATTATTATGTAATTGTCACAACATTACTCATAATGATTAATATGTATATGATCCTCATACTTGAGATCATTATTATCCTAACATCGTGAGTTGTATATTTTGATACAGTCAAATGTACACCGTAACTGGTTGTTCTATAAAGGCTGATGTTGGATATACCACAATCTATTTAGAGGGATTATGGTTGATCAATATAGAATAGGTCCCTCCTACATAATGGGAGTAATATCTTAGGCCACTTGATTGAGTGAGACTCGAAATGCATGGCCATGCTCAAATAAGTTGATATGAGATGTCATATTTATTTGTATATCATAGTCTACTCAAGATATCAAGAAACATGAGATGGACTATGCAAGTGTGACTATTCCATGACTTGTGTTCATTCCAGAGATAAAGGACTTAAGGATTAATGCATGAAAGATAAATCACAAAAGGTTATGTCGAATCATGACTTCTTGTAACTTAGGCAGCAATGATGCATTGCTATATGCCACTCATTGTATGTAACATTAGAATCGTTCTAGTATTACTGCTAACGTTACAAGAGCCTACAGGGTCACACCATATGGTTGAGATGATCGGAATAAAATATAGTTGGTATTGTTTTTAGTTGTCACATGAATTAAATTAATTATAGAATTAATTTAATTGGGCAATCAAATATCGAACATATTATATGTACAAGAATGTTGTACACATAATGAGAACATAATTCTATTAATATATGAAGTTAGTTCGTATATAAATTTAAATAAATATAGTTTACTGAAATCTTTGTTATAATTCATGTAATTATAATTTCGGTTAAAACATCATTATATTTATTTATTTTTAAATATTCAATATAAATATACCAAATTTAAAAGGGGAGTTATATATATAGATAACCCTAAAAAGAAAACCTAGTTTTTTTAGTGGTCTAGCAACCATCAAAACAAAGAAATCTTCAAAATCATTTTGGGGACTTCTTCCGTTCATTGTCAAGTAGGTGGACTACGTAGAGGTCAACATCTGAATTCTTGTTGCCGAGACGTTGCTGTCTACTCAGATTGAAGTTTCAGTAATTTCGAAACCATTTTCATTATTTTGGTTTTCCCGATTCGTTCCTCGCACATGGATCCATGGTTGGATTGCCGGAATTTTATTTTTCCTCTACGCCTTGGGGGGCACCGGCATTCCAGCATATTTAGCCATGTGATATGGCTTGGTTTAGTTGATATTATGTTTGATTTTGGTATATGATATGTGATGTGATTATGAATGACCAAATGAAATGGTTAATTTTGGTAAGTTTTTATATATATTTATTTAAAAAAGTGGTAAGTTTGGTTATGAGATTGTATGATGTAAATTTGAAGTATTGAAACATATACTTTGGTATGATTTGGATGATGAATTGAGAATGGAATTTGTTGATAATGTATTGGTATAAATGGTGTATGTTTTGGTTATGAAATGGTTGGAATTTCATATGCAATTTGTGCTTATTTGATGATTGTAGGGAAGACCCTTAATGGGTGACAAGTTGGCTTTGTAAATGGTCTATTTTTTCCCACACGGGCAGAGACATGGGCGTGTGTCTCAGCCGTGTTGCTCGAGGGCCATTTCAAAATGAGCCTAGGCAAACCACCCGGTCGCACACAAGGGCGTGTGCTAGGCCGTGTGGCCAAGTCAGTTTCGACCACGGGCTAGATACACGGGCGTGTGACTAGCCGTGTGATCCAAATCAGTAGCCTCTCTAATTTTCACATGGCCTGGAACACGAGTGTGTCATGTGGCCGTGTGGACAAGTCAGTATGTATGCTCTATTTTGAAACAGCCTAGACACACGGGCGTGTCTAAAGCCGTGTGAGGCATACGACCTGTTCACACGGGCTTGTGACCTGTGAAACTTTGAAAACCTGTTTAAGTTTCAAAAAAAAATTTATGAGCTCAGTTTAGTCCCGACCCCTTTCAATGCATGTTTAAGGTCTCGATGACTTATATAAGGGACTCTATTGTGATGTATGACTATGATGCTATGATGATTGTGAAATGAATGTTAAATGTTCCAATCTGTCCAGTAACGCCTTTAACCCTCGTCCGGCGACGGATATGGGTTAGGGGTGTTACATTGGTTGGTATCAGAGCTACAGCTTAGTCAATTCTAGGATTAACGTAGCGTATGTTAGTCTAGCTATACATGCCATATTTATGAACTACGATATTGTGATGAATCCTGACAATGAAAATGTGTTTTTATATAGAATATGTATCCCGAATAAGCGATAGCTGACGATGCCAAGAGTAATGCACCTGCTCCCGCACAAGGGATAGCGCCATCCTATTCTAGACCGGCTACGAGTAGTCGTGATAGAGAGGCTAGACAAGCCATCTATCAAATGATGAATGATTGGTTCAATCAATACATTAGAACTAATCTGGCTGTTCAACAGCCCCTAACCCCGGCTAATCCTCCACAAGTCCCTGCTATGTCGCAAGTTAATCCGAATTAGTTGATTAAGCCTCTAGTTGATAAAATTAGAAAATATAGGGTCGAAGAGTTCCGTGTTACAACTAGTGATGATGCTGAGAGAGCCGAGTTCTGGTTAGAAAATACAATACGAGTATTCGATGAATTGTCTTTGAATCTGGATGAATGCATAAAATGTGTCGTTTCACTTCTGAGAGATACGGCGTATCATTGGTGGAAGACTTTGATATCCGTGGTTCCAAGAGAGCTAGTCACCTGGGATTTCTTTCAAGCTGAATTTTGAAAGAAATGCATCAGTCAGAGATTTATCGACCAAAATGTAAAGAGTTTCTTGAGCTTAAACAAGGCCATATGTCTTTTACAAAATACGAGCAAAATTTTGTAAGGCTAAGTCAATATGCACGAGAACATGTTTCGACTGAAGCTATAATGTGCAAGAGATTCGAGGATGGCTTGAACGAGGATATCCGTCTATTAGTTGGGATTCTTGAGATTAAAGGATTTGTAGTACTTGTTGAACGAGTATGTAAAACTGAAGAACTCGGGAAAGAGAAAAGAAAAGCTGATTCAGAAGTTAGAGAAGTGTGAAAGAGGTCATCAAGCAAGCCATTTTAGTCTCTGTCAAAGAAATTTCGAGATAATTATAGTTGTTCAAAGGCTAATCTGGGACATTCGAGTAGAGATCGTGCTAGATCGCATTCGAGCTTCAAAGCTTCAGCTATTTCCATTGCTAGTGTTGGAAATGTCAAATCTGATCGCCCTTAGTGCAAACATTGTGGTAAAAGACATCCTGGCAATTGTAAATTGTATGATCAGGCTTGTTTCAAATGTGGATCATTAGACCATTTCATCTATGATTTTCCCGAGTCTGTTGGGCAAGAAATTGTACAAAATCCGAGGCCAAGTGGCAATGCGTCTCGTGGTAGACCTCCTAGAAATACGGGAAATGTGAGTGGTAGTCATAGAAGGACAAAAGACACTACTGTTAGATCTGAGGCTCGTGCACCTGCCAGAGCCTATGCCATTCGAGCTCGTGAAGAAGCTTCGTTTCCTGATGTTATAAAGGGTCCATTTACTCTTTATGATACTTTTGTGATTGCTTTGATAGATCCTGGATCAACGCATTCTTATATATGCATGAATTTAGTGAACAGTTAGACTTTGCCTCTAGAGTCTACTGAATTTGTGATTAAAGTATCGAACCCCTAGGTAAAAGTGTTCTAATTGACAAAGTCTGCAAGAATTGTCTATTGATGTTTCGAGATAAATGTTTTCTGGCTGATCTGATGTTATTACCCTTTGATGAGCTTGATATAATTCTAGGTATGGATTGGTTAACTTTGCATGATGCTATTGTGAACTGAAAATGGAAAACTATTGATTTGAGATGCAAGAATGATGAAATAGTTCAAATTGAATCTAGTGATTTGAATGGATTGCCTATTATGATATCTTCGATGAAAGCTTTAAGTATTGTGAGAAAAGGTTGTGAAGCTTACTTTGCATGTGATTGATTCGAAAGTAACAAAAAGAAAATTAAATCAGTGTCTGTTGTTTGTGAATTCCCTAATGTGTTTCCTGAAGAACTTTCGGGATTACCTCCTATACGAAAAGTTGAATTTGGCATTGAGTTGGTACTGGGAACTACTCCGATTTCGATAGCTCTGTATAAAATGGCTCTGACCGAACTAAAAGAATTAAAGTCTCAATTGCAAGAGTTGACCGATAGAGGGTTTGCTAGACCGAGTTTCTCACATTAGGTTGCTCCTGTTTTGTTTGTGAAAAAGAAAGATAGTAAGATGAGAATGTGCATAGATTATCATTAGTTGAATAAATTGACTATCAAGAATAAGTATCCTCTACCTCGAATTGATGATTTATTTGATCAATTAAAAGGAGCTATTGTGTTTTCAAAGATAGATTTGAGATCAGGCTATTATCAATTGCGAGTAAAAGACTCAGACATTTCGAAAACTGCATTCAGAGCGAGGTATGGCCACTATGAATTCTTAGTTATGTGTTTTGGATTAACAAATGCACTTGCTATCATTATGGATTTGATGAACAGAATTTTCAGACCGTATTTAGATCAATTTGTTGTCGTATTCATTGATGACATATTGATTTATTCGTGTGATGAATCCGAGCATGCCGAACATTTGAGAATAGTGCTACAGACCTTGTGAGATAAGCAACAATATGCAAAGTTTAGTAAATGTGAATCTGGTTATGAGAAGTCAATTTTCTGAGCTATATTGTATCAGCATCAGGTATCCAAGTTGATCTGAGCAAAATTTTTGCTATTTTGGATTGGAAGCCTCCGAGAAATGTCTTTGAAGTCAGTAGTTTTCTGGGACTTGCTGGTTATTATAGAAGGTTCGTAAAAGGCTTTTCGATGATTGCACCTCCATTAACAAAACTGCTTTAGAAAGACGAGAAGTTTGAATGGTCTGAAAAGTGTCAGAAAAGATTTGTCAATTGAAAGCCTTATTGACTGAAGCTCCAGTGTTAGTACAACCCGAATCGGGTAAAGAATTTATAATATATAGTGATGCTTCGTTGAATGGTCTGGGATGTGTTTTGATGCAAGAAGGCAAAGTCATTGCTTATGCTTCGAGACAGTTAAAGCTGCATGAAAAAGAACTATCCGACGTACGACCTTGAGTTAGCTGCAATTGTGTTTGCTTTGAAAATATGGCGTCATTATCTGTTTGGCAAGAAATGTCACATATATTCTGATCATAAGAGTTTGAAATATCTGATGACTCAGAAAGATTTGAATCTACGACAGAGAAGATGGTTAGAACTGTTAAAAGACTACAAACTTGTGATTAATTATCATCCGGGAAAAGCAAATTTTCTGGGTGATGCTTTGAGTCGAAAATCACTGTTTGCTTTGCATGCAATGAATGCTCATTTGGTTGTGTCTGATGATGGTTTAGTTTTAGCCGAATTAAAAGTAAGACCGTTATTCATTCAACAAATTATAGAAGCTCAGAAGATTGATAATGAGATTTTAGCAAAACGAGCTCAGTGTGAATTGAATTTTGATTCTGAATTTCAAATTGATAATGACTATTGTTTGAGATTCCGAGATCAAATTTGTGTTCTGAGAAATATAGAATTGATTCAGATGATTCTGAATGAAGCTTACAATAGTCGTTTACCTGTTTATCCAGGTAGTACGAAAATGTGTAATGATCTGAAACAGCTTTATTGGTGGCTCGGTATGAAGTGTGATATCTTTAAATTTGTTACAAAATTTTAAAGCTGAACATCAGGTGCCATCTGGTTTGTTACAACCGATTATGATGCCAAAATGGAAATGGGATAGAGTGACAATGGATTTTGTTTTGGGTTTACCCTTATCTCCGAGAAAGAAAGATGCAATCTGGGTAGTGGTTGCTAGATTGACGAAATCAGCCCATTTTACTCTGGTACAATCTGATTACTTTCTTAATAAGTTAGTTGAGTTATAAATTTCTAATATTGTGAGATTGCATGGTGTGCCATTATCTATTGTGTCAGACAGAGATCCGAGATTCACATCACGATTCTGGAAGAAATTGCAAGATGCTCTGGGTACGAAATTGTATTTCATATTTTCTTTCCACCTGCAAATGGATGGTCAATCCAAGAGGATTATTCAAATTCTCGAGGACATGTTGAGATGTTGCATTCTTGAGTTTGAAGGTACATGGGAACAGTATTTGCCTTTGATTAAATTTGCCTACAATAATAGTTTTCAATTGAGCATCAAAAGGGCACCATACGAAGCCTTATATGGTCGCAAATGCCGTACACCTTTGTATTGGACTGAGCTCAGTGAAAATAAGATACACGGGGTTGATTTGATAAAAGAGACTGAACAAAAAGTAAAAGTCATCCGAGACAGTTTGAAAGCAGCTTCTGACCGTCAAAAATCTTACCCAGATTTGAAATGAAAAGATATTGAATTTGAAATTGGCGGCAAAATGTTTTTGAAAGTATCCCCGTGGAAGAAAGCACTTCGATTTGGCCGTAAAGGCAAATTGAGTCCGAGGTTTATCGGGCTGTATAAGATTACCGAGCATATCGAGCCAGTTGCTTATCGTTTGTTTTTGCCACCTAAACTAGAAAAGATACATAATGTATTTTACGTATCAACGCTTCGATGTTATAGATTTGATCCTTCACATGTGATTTCTCCGTCTGAGAATGAGATTCAGTCTAATATGACCTATGAAGAAGAACCGATCTGTATCTTAGCTAGCGAAGTTAAAGAATTGTGAAACAAGAAAATCCCGTTAGTAAAAGTGATGTTGCATCGACACGGTGTTGAAGAGGCTACGTGGGAGCCTGAAGATATTATGAGATAGCAATATCCGAATCTATTTAACGGTAAGATTTTCAAGGATGAAAATCCCTAAAGTGGGAGAATTGCAATAGTCTGGTTTAGACCCTAGTCGGAATAGTAGTTTTGGGACGACAAATCCGAGTCAAAAAATATTTTAAACATTATTTTCTGTGTTTACAGTAAGTGACTAAGCATGTATGAAAGTTTCGTATGAAAATTTATCGTTTGTGTGCCCGATCTGATAAAAGGACCTAATCACATAAAATGTAAAAGTGGCTTGCTATTTCTTAAAAGTGTATTTTTGATATGGCTTATTGATTATGAGGTCCTTATGTTGTTAATATGTCATTTTTATTGAAAGTGGACTAAAATGGCCTTATATGTTAATGTTTTAAATATTTATTAACCATGGGCAAAATGGTAATTGTTGTATAATTAAGTATTTAATAAAAGAAAACATGAAAGTGGTGTTATATTCATCCTTGTTCAGCCAAAAATGGAAGAAAATAATAGGGTTCTTGAGCTTTGAATGTTCGGCCATGATAAAGCTTGATTAAAGGTTTGTTTTTGTTCGCTTTTTGATAATTTCTATATTTTTGTGATCGTTACTTAGTAATCTATCAGGCCTATGTCTCAATTTTTGATTTTGTTGATGATTTTGAAATATTCCATTGATTATTTTGTGAGTTTTGTGATGATAGTTGATGAAAAATGAAAGATATGTATTTGATAAGTATGTTTTGTCTTTGAATTTTTGATGAATTTGAGTAATTTGGACTAAATTGTGAAAATGAGATTTTTGAGGGACTAAAGCATAAAATAAATGAAACATATGGGCTTATATGAATGCTATGAGAATTCGGCCTAACATGGGTATATGCAAATTTTGTGTATTTTGTGATTTTGTGAAATAGGGACTAAATTGTCAAAATGTAAAAATATGAGGGCTAATTTGTAAAATTCCCAAAATGTGTGTTTGTGGATTGATTTGAATGATTTGGTGAATAAAAAAGGTTAAATTTGAATTTATATAGATCAAGAACTTTATGGAATTAGATCGGGGAAAGTCAAAAGTCGTCGAGTAGTCGATTCCGTCTAAACGAATCCGTACGAGGTAAGTCGATATACAAATAAATGTATTTTGAATTGAATTATTATTGATTATATGATTTTTAACAATTTTTAACGAATATACGTGTTGTTAATGAGATATCCGAGAAATTATCGACAAAGTTACGATGTTCGAAATGCCCCGTACGAACCATAGGAATAGTTAGGATACATATGTCATGACATAGGTTCCGATATGTGTTATCATGTAAGCCCATGTATGGGACGTTTGCATCGACTTATGATTTACGTGTAAGACCACATCTAGGACATTGGAATCGTATTTGATTTCGTTTAAGACCCTGTCTGGGACAATGGCATCGATATTTGATTACATGTAAGACCTCGTCTGGGACATTGGCATTGTACGAGCTTTTAGAGTTATTCGCGTATCCTTATGATTCTGAACGGTTCAACGGGCATTCTGAGAAATGAATGACTATGTGAATATGTATCTGATTTAGGTACGTTTGAAATGTACATTATGTTTGAGAGTAAGGTAAGTACAAAGCATATGTATATATGTGAACTTATAGAGTAAGTATGAGGTATGTGAAAATGAAATATGTTAAGTATAAGTGAATTATGCATATATGAGCAAATGATTATGAGCCTTTGAACTAAATGGGAAATATGAACTTATCATTATGATAAGCCATGATCCATACAATTGAATTAGATTATAATTGTATTTTGTGATAAGTTTATTTATATATGGCTTACTAAGCTTTTGAAAGATTACTTTGTGTGTGTTCACATTGTTTTATAGATATCGTAGCTACCGGGAGCTCGGGGATCGATGAGGATTGTCACCACACTATCAAACCTTAATTTGGTACCTTTTCAAAATGTATATATTAAATTATGACATGTATGGGCTAGAAGTACTTTGATTATGTTTTGAGATGTATATATTTAGCCATGTGATATGGCTTGGTTTAGTTGATCTTATGTTTGATTTTGGTATATGATATGTGATGTGCTTATGAATGACCAAATGAAATAGTGAATTTTGGTAAATTTTGATATATATTTATTTGAGAAAATGGTAAGTTAGGTTATGAGATTGTATGATGTAAATTTGAAGTATTGAAACATATTCTTTGGTATGATATTGGTTTAGATTTGGTATGATTTGGTTGATGAATTGAGAATGAAATTTTTTGGTAATGTATTGGAATAAATGGTGCATGTTTTGGTTATGAAATGGTTGGAATTTGATGTGCAATTTGTGCTTATTTGAAAATTGTAGGAAGGACCCTTAGCAGGTGGCAAGTTGGCCTTGTAAATGGCCTATTTTTGCCAACACGGGTAGAGACAAGGGCGTGTCTCTCAGTCGTGCTGCTCGAGGGCCATATCAAAATGAGCCTGGGTAGACCACACGGTCGCACACCCGAGCATGTGCTAGGCCGTGTGGCCAAGTCAATTTCGACCACGGGCTAGACACACGGGCGTTTGACTGACCGTGTGTCCAAGTCAGTAGCCTCCCTAATTTTCACACGACCTGGCACACGGGTGTGTCATGTGGCCGTGTGGACAAGTCAATATGTATGCTCTGTTTTGACATGGCCTAGACACATGGGCATGTCTAAAGCTGTGTGAGGCACACGGCCTGATCACACGGCCGTTTGACCTGTTAAACTTTGAAAAATTGTTTAAGTTTTGAAAAATTTTTGTATGAGCTCGGTTTAGTCCTTACCCCTTTCTAATGCATGTTTAAGGTCTCGATGACTTATATAAGGGACTCTATTGTGATGTATGACTATGATGCTATGATGATTGTGAAATGAATGTTAAATGTTTCGATCTGTCCGGTAATGCCTTTAACCCTAGTCCGGCGATGGATACTGGTTAGGGGTGTTACAGTATTCCTTATCAAAGATCTGGCACAAAGGCTTTCTTTAACAGAGATAACCATAAGGACTAACTTTTAACTGAGACAGCCACAAAGGCGTCCTTTCACAGAAATTGGTGTTTTTAACAATAGGGATTCACCTATACTCATCATTGTGAGGTTTGCCCTCACTGGTACTTACCCAACCATCCTTTACATATTCCATATGAAGTCATTGTCCAACCAAGGTCTTACACTATATGGTCTTCAGAGTGCCATGGAATTTTCCTTTTAGAGATTCGTGTTTTTAGTCCCGACGAACCCCTTTAGACGACATCGAAGACAAAATCAAATGTTTCATGCAGACTCATACTTGATAGACTTATTTCTTTCAGAATTCTTCATGAAAGACGCATTCATGCTTATAGACATGTAACACATTCCTTAAACTTCATCCATAGACTTACTCATAATAGACTCTTTCACAACAGACTTGTTCTTGTCATCAAAACACACACACGCGCTTTACATATTCAGACATATTAACCTCAGAGATCATATCCATATTTCCATACAAATCGTTCATGTAAGTTCATCAACATACATTTCACACAGAATCATCACATCATGTAATTTAGCTTATTTTCATCGAAGTTTTTTCATACATAATACATTTGCAAGAGCCAGCTTAGAGGCTCACCTGACTTGCGACTTTAGCAGCTCTAAACACCAGATCTGGGCTTCTATCAAGTAGATCGGTAGCCTTTAATTGATAGAACATGGGGACTCATCAATATCTATACACTTAACTCATTTTCTTTTACTTCAACATCAGAAATCTCTACATAAGAATTTACCCAGCTAGATTGAGCTACTCCTTAACAACTTAGCATGAAAGGTTATAAATCTTACCTTAACAAGGGGTATCTCAGAGCCTAGATCCACATATTCAACTCAGCTTGAAGGATGAGAGGAACTCTCTCTATTTCTCCTCATTTATAAATAGAGATTACTTCTTGGAGAAAAAGGAGAAAGGTCCCACATTTCTTACCCGGGTTACCCTGATACTTTACCTTTATCCCTATGGATATTTGACAGGCGTCCCAATCCTTACAAACCACCAAATAAATGCTTGACATCTGTAAAGAGATGTCTACGAGAAAACATATGTTTACATAACATACCCTTAGGCCTTAATCCATTCCTTATTTTTTACATTAGAGTGTATATGGTATCTTAACTAATCACACTTGGCATGTTATGCCTTCTTAGCAACGACCCTATTTTTCGAGTTTCCTTAATACCTTACTAGTTCCTCTTCCTAATGATTTATTCTTTTCTAAGGCAGTACGCACCCACTTAACATGCCAAGAGCATCAGGGGGTGAACAACAGTTTACCATTTGAAGTGTAACACCCTTAGCCTGTATCCGTCGCTGGAACAGGGTTATGGAGCATTACCGGAGTTTATAGTTCAATTACTGTTGATTCATGTCATTTACTATTCATTTTTGAAAATCAATCACAATCAATCATAATGTCCCTCATATGGGTCCTCAAGGCCCAAAATACATATTAGAATCGAGTCGTGTAACACCCCTATCCCGTATCCGTCGCCGGAATAAGTAAAGGGGCATTATCGGACTTGAAACTCATATCAGAACAGTAAAAATTTTGAATTTTTTTTTGAACATTCCTTTAGATAAATACAAAAGACAGTCAGGGATACAGTTTGAACTTCTATAAGTACACATTCAAAAGATGCCATTTTCGCATGGCTTATATACATTAACCAAAATATTCTTCGGCCACTGATCTATTCTTTACATGCCATAAAATAACTCAAAACATAACAGTAACAAGCAGTGGATAGTGATAGTGTGACTAGTTGCTGACGATCCCCGAGCCTGTAGCTTCGAAGTGAGATCTATAAAACAGAGAAAACAAAGTAAACGGAGTAAGCATTACAATGCTTAGTAAGTTTTAAGCAGTGTTAACAGATAACAATCAAATTATAACATAGTTGTTCATATTTTTATTTCACTCTTCCTTCGGGCATACCATCCCTTTACCGAATATGCACATCTCATCATATACAATAGGCAGATAAACTTTCACATAAAAGTGAGCTCATGTGACATGGATATATTGTATGATTTCACATAACCTCTCACACTGATCCGATGTCACATAATCATAGGAATAGTCTCATAGATTGCTCTCGTATGCATCACATAACTACCTTATGATTTAGTTCAAATCAAGCTCACATATAAACTTGGAGTACATACCTGTTTAACCTTTCGCATTGAATATATTTATAAGCAATTCTTATTACGAAGTCTTATAGCTTTAACCTCTACTCGAATTATCGGCGAGACCTTTAGCTTAGATGAAATCTCCACACGAAGTTATCGGGTCTTACCCGGACAAAATCTCCACATGTAGTCATCGGGTCTCACCCGGACATAATCTCCACACATAGTCATCGGGTCTTACCCGGAATATATTTCCAAGTTTCATGTACATTTAATCACATGTTACAACATTCACATCGACTGTCATATTTGTAATTCATTTGCCTCATCAAAGATCTAATAATACACACCTTTCACATTTGGTCATTCGGCCAAAATATACACACATCGCCTACATATTTCACACTAGCCAATCGACTTTACCACATATACATATCTCATACATATTTCACATTAGCCATTCGGCTTTACCACATATACATATCTCGTACATATTTCACATTAGCCATTCGGCTTTATCACATATACATATCTCATACATATTTCACATTAGCCATTCGGCTTTACCACATATGCTTATCTCATACATATTTCACATTAGCCATTCGGCTTTACCACATATACTTATCTCATACATCAATTTCCGTAACAGCTTATAAGCAACTCAAATAGTTTCATCAATGTTTACAACAAATTCACATATTCACTACAAGCTGTTTTCCTGAGCAATAGTCACTAAATTATTTATAATTGGAGCTACAAAACTAAAAATCAATTTCCGTTAATTTTATATGAATATAGACTCATATATCTTCCATCCATAAAATTTTCAGAATTTTAGGTTTGGCCAATCAATACCAGATTTTTCTTAAAGTTTCCCCTGTTTCACTGTTTGACTAATCTGACCACTCTTCACTACGAATCAAATTTCTCATTGTACAGAATTCAAAATGTGTTCTATTGGATTTCATTTGAAACTAGACTCATTAAGAAGTCTAAGCATATAAATTGTATCTTATAACCATTTTTTTACAAATTATAATGATTTTCTAAAAACCGAACAGGGGATTTCGGAGTCATTCTGACACCGTCTCACTCAACTTTAAATATCTCTTTATAGGAAATTTATTTGCTCACACGGTCTCTTTTATAGGAAACTAGACTAATTAAGTTTTGATTACATATTTTATTCAGCCTATAATTCCACACCACCAATTTATGGTGATTTTCTAAAATCACGTTACTGCTGCTGTCCTAAGCAAAATATTACAATTTGCTCTTAAATTTCCAAGTCCAAACACTTATGAACTCACCATTTGAGTCTAAAACATATCATGGCCACATCATATCTTATTAAATCAACACATTGTGTCCTATTATGATTGAATTTACTCAACGTTTAATCACTTAAAACTTACCTCGGAAGTGGTCGACGACTAGATATCCACGGCTATTCGTTTATTTTCTCTTTTCCCTTATCCGACTTTGATCATCTAAGCTCTTGAGCTAAATCAAACAATTTACTTCCCATTCAAACACAATCACACGGCATCCATATACATTTTAGAACCATTCTTAACATATTTACTACTCATTTACAAACAAAATACTCATATCACATTTATAAAACTACCTTTCATAACCACTATGTATAAATTTGCATTTCTTCACTATTTACTAAGTCAAGCCAAACCAAATGATTCATTAATCGTTAATATATATATATATACAGCATTAACAACTTCACTTAAGCTTAAGTATAAAATTTGGTCTTACCAAATTTTGCACATTTTACCAAAATAATAACTACCAATTTTACACATAAGTGCCGAATCAAATCATACCATAGTTACAATATCACTTGACTAATGAAATATCCAAAATATCAATCTATCATTTACCAAATTCATAAACCACATATAAGGCACATTTTTAAACTCAAGCATGTAACTTAACAACTTAACCATTAGTTGCCTAACCACAAACAAAACATATCATAGGCATGTAAAAACATATTTTACCAATTACCTCACTTAAGCCAAATTTTATAATCAACCACAAAAAAATATACCACAAATCATACTTCCAAAATGAGCTACTTCCATGGCCGATTATATTTCATTAGTAACATATCTCATTTTCGAATCATATAATCAACTTCACAAACACATCACCAAAACACAAATCATACCTATCATATAACAAGCATAACAAAATAAACCAACCATGCCAAATATAACCATAATTTGATCAAACCTTGAAACCGAACTTAACAAAATAAACAAGCCATTGAATGATTAGAACTTGAACTAACCACCTTCTTTATACATAATTTTCCAAGAATTTCAAGGTACTTACCTCTTCCAAACCTCCTCCAAGCCGAACATGAAGCAAGAGAACTCCTCTCTTCTTCCTTTGATTTTTCGGTCAAGAAGAACAAAGAGGATGAAGCCTTTTTCTTTTTTTTCTTCTAGGTACGGCAAAAAGGGGGGGGGGGAGCAAGGATGAAACAACTTTGGTTTCTCCTCCCACTCCCCTCATATTTTATTGTTCTTCCCACAACATGTTATCACAAATTGTTTATAATATGTTTTACCCATCCCATTTTGTCTATCCTCAATGTCATGGCCGGCCACTACTAATTAAGTGGGGGAATTGACATGCAAGTCCACCCTTTTGATTTCATGCACTAATTAATCCTTATAGATTAACCTATCACATTTCAAAAGTGTCACACATAAGTCCTATTAACTAAATTCACATGCAATTAACAAAATTCAAATATGAAATTTTCACACATGTATATATACATATAATAAGCATCAAATATGACGGTTAATTATTTTTATGACTTGGCTTTGTGGTCCCGAAACCACTTCCCGACTAGGGTCACATTAGGGGTGTCACAAGTCGGGACTAAACCAAAATCACAGAAAATTTTTCGCAAAATCTTAAAATTTTTCTTAGGTGCAGGGGACACATGCCCGTGTGGCCAGGCCGTGTGGCCCACACGACCAATGGCACACCCATGTGTCAGGCCGTGTGGGCATTCAATGTGAGGCATATAGTCGTTTTCTAGCCCGTGTCCTTACCCGTGTAACTCTCTGACTTGGGTCACACGGCCAGCCACACGCCCGTGTGCTAGACCGTGTGGATAGTTTAATTTTCAAAATTTAAGTGCAAGGGTTTCACAGCCAGGACACACGCCTATGTGTTGGGCCGTGTGTCTCACACAGTTAAGACACACGCCCGTGTCTCTACCCATGTGCTCAATTCTGAGAATTCTATTTCTTAAATTTTAAGATGCAGGGGACACGCGACCAAATCACATGCCTGTGCTCATGGTTGTGTCTCACACACAGTTGAGGTACACGCCTGTGTGTCTACCGTGTAGACAAATAAGGCCATTTTCCAAGCCTTATTTCTCACCCTTTTTACCTTACACCTACATCAACAACCTAATACACTTTCAAACCAATTTGATACATATAAACCAAGCCAAATTTAAGTATTGTATATGACATTTTAGCTCATATGTTTTAGTATTTAACTTACTATATTTGCATTTATGTTTTTTTGCAAGTATTATCAATTATACCAATTCAGATTCATTCATCAATTGATTCATATATCTTCTACCATTTAACCATTCCAACACACTTCAAATATGTTATGACCTTTTATAATTACATCAAAATATACTTTACACTTGTTATTCCAATGGCTAGTTACAACCAAATATTTCATCATTTTGTCTAAATTAGCCTATACATGTCATTATACCAACATAAGCTTACTATTTATACAAAAATGGGCTGAAGGATAGTGTGATGATGCTCCGATTGATTTCAAACCCTAACGAGCTTCCGAGCACTATAAAATAGAGGAAAATTAAACAGAGTAAGCATTCAATGCTTATTAAGTTCGTATAGCAAGGATTTAACTTACCAGATATGCTCATATAAACAAACATATATAACATGCATCCCAAAACATTTTGCCCAATTGCCTAAACACAAGTTCTCATCAAACAAGTTAGTTTTATAATTCAATGAATATCAAGAAAAAAGAGATAAGCTCATCATATAATAATTTTCAAGTATTTTAGACTATTTGAGAGATAACTCATATTTAGCACATATTTTCTTTCATCAGGAGTTTTGTCCGTTGAATCGCCAAAATATACCCAAGTAGTATACTCAAGTTGTACAAACCAGTGATTCGTCAATTCATAAACAGGGTTACCCTTTAGGGCACATAATCAGGAAGCAAACTCTCGAGCCATATAACAGGATGTTCATATGAGCCATGTATCAGGAAGCTTACTCGAGGCTAAATAGGAAACTCATAAGAGTTTAGAACAGGAAGCTCATTGAGCTTAACAGGTAACTCTAAAAAGTTATTGTTAGGGAGCTCTAGATAGCATAACAAGGAGTTCAAGTGAGCCATGTCAGGAAGCTCATAAGAGTCTATATCAGCATGCTCACGAAGAGCTACATTTGTGTCTGCAATAAATGCTGGACCACAACCGATCGAATTATGTAACAAGACACTCACAAAAAGCTACGGTAGTGCGCAACACATGCAGGATCACTACCGATCAAGATGCTTGCAGGAACTATATAACAGGAAGCTCGAGAGGGCTTATAATAGGATTGCTCGTCCGAGCTATACTCTGTCTGCAACATATGCAGGACTATATTCAATATGGGAAATCTTGTATCCATCAAATTTAATTATTCAAATGGAACTTAACATTTTCCGGACATTATCGGACATGTGATTATTTCATACATTTATAAAATTTTTATAATTCATATAAACACATACCACACTCAGTTCAAGCATAAAAATAAACATAATTTAATTACACGAACTTACTCTGACAATTGTTCGTGTATGATAATCTACTAATCTGTAACATTTTCTTTTCCTCAATCTAACTCTTTATTTGGTCTTCTCGGGTCTAAATAAATGAATTTAACATCAATTTAATCCATTTCATACTCAATTGAACTCAATTCACTTCCTAGGCAAAGTTACCATTTTGCCCATATTCTATTCATAAATGACAATTTTGTCCCTATGCTCGGAAAATAAAATTCATTCAATTTAATCCTTATTTCAAGCCTAACCGAATTTTACATGTTACAATAACAGCACATGAATTTCATAAAAATTAAAATTTTTCTATGAGTTTCACCATTTTTCAATTTGGTCCCTAAATCATAATTTCATCAAAATTCTCTTTGTAAAAGTTGTTTATCTATCAACAACCTTTCATTTTCTACCATAAATTTCAAAATTTTAGCATTTACATCGAAAAATTTCTATACTTTATTACATTTACAAATTAATCCCCAAAATAGATAGATTAAGCTATTCTGATTTTGAACATATAAAAATTACTAAAAACTGGACAAGATTACTTACACAATTAAGCCAAGAAAGCTTGCTTTCTCTTTCCTAGGGTTTCCATGTATTTTTAGTGTAACAGCCCGATTTAGACCCTAGTCGGAATAGTGGTTTTGGGACCACAAATATGAGTTACAAAAATATTTTAATATTATTTTCTATGCTTATTATATGTGAATTGATGTCTGTGAAAATTTCGTGTGAAAATTTTATCGTTTGTGTGCTCAATTTGATAAAAGGACCAAATCGCATAAAATGTAAAAGTTGCTTGCTAATTGTTAAAAGTGCATGTTTTCTATGACTTTTAAAATGTGAGGTTCTTATGTTGTAAATGGACCATTAACATGGTTAATGGACATTAATAACCATTTATTATGTGTTTATTATATGTTTATAATATGGTTAAAATGGCAAAAATGTAAATTTATGTTAGCATTATTATAACAAAACATCAAATTAGGCTGTTTATGTTTTAATTGCCAAAAATTGAAGAACAAAGGAAAATAAAAGAGTCCTTAGGGTTTCGACACTTTGAGTTTGAATTAAGGTATGTGTTTTTATTTCGTTTTTGATAATTTCTACGTTTCTATGATAATTGCTTAGTGTTTTATCAAGCCCATGTCTGAATTTTGGAAATTTTTGATGATTTTGAGTTGATCCATTGATTAAATTATGAATTTTATGAAGTTTGATGTTAGAATATAGAAGCTTGGTGTTGGGTTACATGTTTTGTCTTTGAATTTTTGATAAATTCGAGGAATTTAGGCTAAACTATAAAAATGAGATTTTTGGGACTAAAATGTAATAAATTAAACATATGGGCTTATATGAACACCATGTATATTCGACTAAGCATGTGTGTATGGAAATTTGGTGTAATTTTGTGATTTAAAAAATTAGGGACTAAAATGTCAAAATGTGAAAATGTGAGGTCTAATTTGTAAAATTTCCAAAATATGTATATATCGATTGATTTGAATGAATGTGTGATGGAATAAGTCAAATTTTAATTTATGTAGATCAAGAACCAAAGAAAATGGAATTAGATTGGGGACAGTCAAAAGTCGTCGAGTAGTCAATTCCATTCGATTGAATCCGTACGAGGTAAGTCAATATACAAATAAATGTTTTTTTAATTGAATTATTATTATTTGTATGCTCTTGATCAATGATGAATGATTATATGAGTTGAGTATAAGATATTCGAGAAAGCATCGACAAAGTTTTGACGTCCGAAATGACGAACCATAGGAATATTTAAGATTCATATATCATGACATAGGATCCGATATGTGTTTTCGTGTAAGACCACGTCTGCGACGTTGGCATCGATTTATGATTTACATGTAAGACCATGTCTGGGACATCGGCATCATATTTGATCTCGTGTAAGACCCTGTCTGGGATAGTGGCATCGATATTTGATTACATGTAAGACCACTTCTGGGACGTTGGCATTGTACAAGCTTTCCGAGCTATCCAGTATCCTTATTGATTCCAAAAGGTTCAACGGGCATTCTAAGAAATAAGTAACTATGTGGTTGTGTATCGACTCAGGTACGTTTGAATTGTATATCATGATTAAGAATAAAAGGTAAGTATTTGAACTTATGTGGACATATGAAATATGTATGAGCTATATGAAACTTATAAATATGCGGTTATGTTTTGCTAGGATCTATATGATTGAATTGAATTTAAATTATGTCATGTGAGAAGTTTATTTGCATATGGCTTACTAAGCTTTTGAAAGCTTACTTTGTTTTTGTTTTCAATTGTTTTATAGATATCGAAGCTACTGGAAGCTCGGGGATCATTGAGGATGATCACCACACTATCGAACTCTATTTTGGTACCTTTTGAAAATGTATATATTGAAGTATGGCATGTATAGGCTAGAAGGTTGTGATTATGTTTTGTAATATGTATATCTAGCCATGTGATATGGCTTGGTTGTGGATGTGATTATGAATGAATTTTGGTTTATATTTTGTGTTAAAAAAAATGGTATGTTTTGAAGCACTCTTGAATGACCAAATGAAATAATTTTGGTAAGTTTTGGTATGTACATATGTAACACCCCAAACCCGGCCTAGACGTTATGACCGAATCTGGTGTGTCACATTAAAATGCTTTTTCAAAAAACTTTGTCTTATTAATAAATCTCACTTGAAAGAGAAAAGCCCATTTTGTTTAATTCTAAAGTAAACTTAATTATTTGTTAACCATTTTAAACCAGCCTTACTTTTAAAAACATGTTTATTGCAAAAGCATTTCAACAATGTTGCGAAAACATGATGTTATGAAAACAGATATCATTTTGGAAAACCGCACTCTACTTTTAACAAAAATAAATCATAATAGTTAAAAACCCTCAAATTAAAAGCTAGAAAATTAAAGAAAATGCCTTATTACATCAAAAACCCAAAAAGAAAGTAATTTAAGTAATGTAAAAGAAAGTACGAATATTCAAAGCTGTTCGTAGTATGGCCACCTCCGAGTCCTCCCATACATCGAACCGCCTACTGAGGATTACTTGAAAAATTTAAAAGAGGGGTGAGTTTACGAAAACTCAGTGTGTACAAGCCTCATCTATCATAAAGCATGCGTCACATCAATTTGGGCCTAAGCCCATTACAGTAACGATGGCACTTGGGCCTTAGTCCATAGTAGCCTCAGTTGGACCGAGCCCATGTCACAATCAGAATCAGATTATGCAATGCACGAATACCCAACCAACCCTGCACTCCGTATTCGTCCAACCCTACACTCCTGTGGGGATTTAATCGACCCACCCATCCCTATACTCCTGATGTAGTACTGGTTGTGAAACTAACCAATTTCGCAACAGAGCTTCCAATCACATAATGGCTTTAAGCTGTTGGTGGATCCATAGTCGTCAAGTGACCAAGCGACCCTAACAAATCATATACTTCCTCCAAATCAATGATCTCATCCCCCATGCAACATAATATCACATGAATGCAAACATATCATAAATGGCATATAATAATAATAATCATATAACATGTAGGGGCATTTTAGTCATTTTGCCCTTCAGGGCATAACCGTCATCTCGTAAATCGGGATCTAAGTACACTTACTAACCCATCAGTAGGTTTACAGTCGCCTTGCGCGACCCGTGCAACCTTTAGCAAACAAACAGAGCGATTGGGCCCAAAGCCTATTTAAACAGGTCCATAGGCGCACACAACCCATTGGCCCACCAATCCCAATTTCGATCCAAGCCATGTGAGTGACACGGCCGGTCCAACGTTTTCCCACCTATTGGTGAGTTTTACACATCTAAGGCCTATGGGCCCATTGTCCCTTACGGCCCAACTCGGCCCAACGTGGCCTATTATGGCCACAGCCGATGAGTTCGTTCATGGTGGCCTTTACTATAGCATCAAATTTTCCACATGTTCATTCACGCGCTCGTGTAGTAATCGTTTCCATTCTTTTGGCTTTTCAGCTTTTCGGCATTTTGGGATTTGCTGATCTAGAGTTAAGGTGGTGTATCTAAACACCTGGTTCACGAAACGTGCTACGAATCCCCTATCGACGAACCTACAATATTTAGGACTAATAGTTAGCCACTCAATTCATATTGTTGTTCTCCTTTTCCTACAACATGAATCAAAACCACACTAATACATACCTTAAATGATAAAGCCTTGCCAAAAGGGATTGTTAAAACATGTGGTTCAATCCACACTTGGCAATTCAGAGGGTCATTCAGAACATTCGGCCTTCACTCATAACAAGGCAAAAACACTTACTTGACCAAAACTAGAAGTGGGATGTCGATTGCTTCACATCACTTGCCCTACTATCAACCCTCGAGTGAACCTAGGTACCAACCAGTATCAGACTAAAAGAGATAGGGAAGATTTGGCAATAGGGAAAAGAAGAACACCAACAATGAAAACCAAAATAAAGAAAATGAGTCACCACGACTTACACTTGATCCTGGCAAAAGAGGAGAAGAACGCAGCCTTATGATAGGAGAATAGAAGGGAGACAGATTCGACAATAGCTGATAGAGAGAGGGAGTAGGGAGTATTCGACTTTACACACCTTAAGATCAAAGAAAATAGCGTTGTGGCAAGGGAATCCGGCTCACAAGAAGATGGTTGAGAGAAGAGAGATTTTGGCTATGAGAGACTAGTGGGAAAATAGAAGAGAAAGGCCACAGTTTAGAAAAGGAAGAGGGTTAGCATTTGACTCAAGCCAGAAGGAAAAAAGAGAGGTAAAAGGATTAGAAAAGAAGGGAGAGGACTAGAAGATGAGAAATGGGGGAGAAATTGGCTAATAGATGGCCTAAATGGTAATGTACTTTCGGCTAAAACAAAATAGCAGACAACCCAGAGCCAGAGAGTCTTGAAAATGAAAGGCAAAGGTGCCAAAATGAGTGAACAAAACAAAATAAAACACCCAGCATTCTTCTAGCAAGATTCAACTATACCAAAACAATACCCCAAATGTCGAAAATGAACCAAATCCCCCATTTCCAAATTCTTTTGCAACCCAAAGTCCCCATTCAACTAGACTTCCTCCTAATTCAAATCCTCCTTAATTCCCTCCAACAATCAACTTTATCCCTTAAATTCCTCCTCATATCCCTATAAGACTCATTCAACATTTATCCTGTAGAGTTTTGATCAAACTCTACCACCTACACGTCTTTGAAGAAAAATAAAAGATCTAGTGCTCCTTCCAAGCCTCAAACCCCAGTCTTCACTCCATTATGAGGCGTCACTTACCACCTAAACCACCAAGTTTCTTTTGTCAAATTTTACCATTCAAAATTTAAGAAGCATTCACGCTAGAGTCAGGGTTCCCTTAATGCTAAAACCCAATTTTTTTCCTATGCCAAGGCTTGAACCTAGGACTTCATAGAGACCCCCTTAACATCAAAAATCACTAACCCAATAGGACTAAATGCAATTGTGTCGTTTTCTTGCTCTCAATAATTTTAGGCACTCACAAACCCAAGGCCCAATATTTCTAAGCCCAAAATTTCAGGCGTTACAACATGTAACACCCCGTACCCGAGACCGTTTCCGGAGTCGGACACGAAGTGTGAACGAACTTAACTCATTTATTTATACAGTTCATTTTACCATTTCCAGACAAGCTGGCTAACTGCGTCACTGCCACCTTAAAAATCATATCTCGAGTTAAAAAACTCGAACACCAGTTCCATAAATTTTTCCTGAAACTATACTCATGTGTCCATCTACAAATTTTTTTCTAGAATTTTTGGTTGAGCCAATTAGTACATTTTATTAGTTAATGTCTCCCCTATTTCAGGGTTCGACTACTCTGACCTCTGTTTATTACGAACCAGATATCTCTCTGTATAGAGATTCAATGACTATACCGTTTGTTCCTAATAAAAGTAGACTCAATATGGAATCTGTACATATAAAGTATGACTTCTAATTATCTTTTTAGAATTTATGGTGAATTTATAAATTCGGGACAGGGGATCCAGAAATCGTTCTGGTCCTGTTTCACAAGATTTTAAATATCTCATACAGTATAGCTCATATACTTGTTTTACTTCTTCCATATAAAATAGACTCATCGATCTTCGATTCCATAATTTATCCATTATTTAATTCCATTTCTACTATTTTTAGTGATTTTCAATTTCACAACACTACTGCTGTCTGCCTCTATTATTAGAGTAAAAAATTTTTTTTTCTATTAGAGTAATTTAGCATGCATATCACCAAGTATGATCATGACTAGCCATACCCAAGGCTAATCATTACCAAGCATTTCCTTACTACTCAATAACCATATCATGAGTGTAACACCGGAAATGATTAGCCATGACAAACGGCATAATAATTAAATAGACTTTAACTGTTACTTATAACTAAGTATCATAAGACCCAATTCAACTTAACATTTACGCCATTTTCGCATGGCTAAAAGTATACATACCAAAGTTCAAACAAAACATAATAGCCTATACATGCCGAAATGTTCTCTTAGACCAACTAAGAAGAAGATACCAAAAAGTTGCAAGCTGGTGCGATGACTTCGACAGTGATCCCGAGCACACAAAAATGGATCAAAGGAACCTAAATAAGTGACAAATAAACACACCAATGAGTATATAACTCAGTAAGTCATAAGCATTACATACCGTATAATTATAAGAGATCATAAGAGAAGCAAATAATGCAAAAAAAATCAGTTAGTCCAACTATACCGAGCTACGCTATCATTTCTTAGAATTTCGATTCAATCTCATGCCAAGTCCTACAATCAAATCAAACACCAAAACAACCCAATTGATTTAGACCCGATCCCTCAAAGCATGGAATTTTGATGCACTAGACAAATTTGTACCTACTCAGTACATGCCTCAAGTTCGATACTTTAGTTACTAGTTCTACCACTTCGTTCTTTCACGCTCATTTTATATTATTAATCGAATTTGCACACATAGTGCTCGTCACACTCGCACACATAGTGCCATAGCACACTGCACACTTAGTGCATTGGATTTTATCTTATACTTCAACAGCTAAATCGGCACACATAGTGCTACTTAATTCCGCACACATAGTGCCACATGTTAACTCATTTTGATAAGGAAATTTACTTAATTTAAATAGCACATATGGTCATATTAATAAATAGGAAAATTATTCCAAGAGAACTCCTAACGAAAGGAATCCCTTTTATGATTCACTAATATTATTTATATACAAGCTAATCAACCTCACAGGAGTGCTTAAGGACTTACCTTATATTGGATGAAATGATTCCCAATCGACTACTCGATTATCTTTGCTTTGCCTTTGTTCGATTCTCCCCCTTTGATGTCTTGATCTAGAATAAACACATTTAGTAGTTTAATTTTCTTGCTGGATACTTATGTGTATAATTTAACGATTTTCACTCCATTTCACAACTATCCTTGTTCAAAATATCAAAACCTTAACCAATATTCGATTAATGCTTCAAGGCCGAATGTATTATCATTATTAAGGTAACCTAGTCTCAAGTATTTTTAATTCTAAGGTAACCTAGTCTCAAGTATTTTTAATTCTAATGTACAACATCATGAATCAACTCAACCTTATAAGCCAATATTACTCCTTCAATCGATTATCGAGAGTTAACAAAAAATATTATCACAAACATATACACCTATATGGCCGAATATACCAAATTAAATTTAACCTTACTTATGTAATTACCTATAAGTTATTATACATCAAATTTCATACATTTAACCTTTTAATGCCTATTAACCATTCTTTTGATCTTAACCTAAAATGACAACTTCCATACTCAACATTTCAACCGAATTATCCCTATCACCCGAACTAAAATTCGCACCTTAACTTCATACGTTTTTTTTTGACTTTCATAATTCATTCGGCCCATCAAAGGACCCCTTTAACATACAAGAAAATAATCATAGAGAAAGAAATTAACATTCTAATTAGACTCAATGTAACCGAATGTATCAAGTGTTACTAACCTACTTATTCAAAAATCTTCATTCCATACTATCATCCCCCTTTTATCCCATACAACATGAAAATGACCTCCAATGTTAACACTTAGATTCACGGCATGATGCCCAAACCACCATAAAAGCTCCAACTTTCTTAACATTACTAAGAGTGCATCCAATTACTAACTTAACCTATCATAAAACTAAATCAACAATTCAAAACTTACCTCTTACTAGCTAAAGAAGAATGCCGAATTTCTTTTGGCAAGTTCCCCTTATTTCTTCATCTCTTCATTCGGCCAAGAAGAACCGATTTCTTCTTTTGTTTCATCACATTTTCATTCTTTTCTTTTTTTCTTTTATTATTTCCTTTCTTTTACATAAAATAATGACCACTTCATGGAAATTTACCACATATTCTAATATATGCTCCATCATGGCCGGCCACTATGTATAAAAAAAAGGAGTATTTGACACGCAAAACCATTATTTTCACTACATGCTTTAATAGGTCCTTATAGATTAACCTATCACATTTCAAAAGTGTCACACATAAGTCCTATTAACTAAATTCACATGCAATCGACTAAATCGAAGCTTAAAACTTTCACACATTCATATCACATATTCTAGGCAATAATTATCACATTCAAATACTTCGGTGACTCGGTTTAGCGGTCCCGAAACCACTTCCCGACTAGGGTCAATTTAGGGCTGTCACAACTCTCCCCCACTTAAGAAATTTTTCGTCCCCGAAAATCTTACCGGTAAATAGGTTTGGGTATCGTTCTTTCATAGAGTGCTCGGTCTCCCAAGTTGCTTCTTCCATCCCGTGTTTGAGCCATAACACTTTTACTAAAGGAACCCTTTTGTTTCGTAACTCTTTCACTTCACGAGCCAGGATACGAATCGGTTCTTCTTCATAACTCATATCAGGTTGAATTTCAACCTCTGATGGATTAATTATGTGCGATGGATCAGATCTATAACGTCGAAGCATCGAAACATGAAAGACGTCGTGAATCTTTCAAGTTCAGGGGGCAAAATCAATCTATACGCAACTGGACCAACTCATTCGGAGATTTCATACGGCCCAATGAATCTCGGACTCAATTTGCCCTTACGGCCAATCTGAGTATCTTTTCCAAGGTGAAACTTTAAGAAACACTTTGTCTCCCACCTGATACTCAATGTCTTTTTGTTTCAAATCCGCGTACGACTTCTGGCGATCTGTGGCTGCCTTCAGACTTTCACGGATTACCTTTGCTTTCTGCTTAGCATCTTTAATTAAATCAACTCCAAAAATTTACTTTCACCGAGCTCGATCCAAAACAATGGTGTACGGCATTTACGACCGTACAAAGCCTCGTAAGTGCCATCTTAATACTTGATTGAAAACTATTATTGTAAGTGAATTCAATCAAAGGTAAATACTGTTCCCATGAACCACTAAACTCGAGGATGCAACATCTCAACATATCCTCAAGTATCTGAATTATCCCTCGGATTGACCATCGGTTTGTGGATGAAAAGCGGTGCTAAAATGCAGCTTGGTACCCAAAGCTTCTTGCAATTTCTTCCAAAATCACGAGGTGAATCTCGGATCTCTATCCGACACAATAGAAATCGGTACCTCGTGTAATCTCACAATCTGAGAAACATACAATTCAGCTAGTTTATCCAATGAAAAATCCGTTCGTACGGGGATAAAGTGAGCCGACTTAGTCAGTCTATCAACAACAACCCAAATCGCATCTTTCTTACTTGCCGATACTGGCAACCCAGATACAAAATCCATGACTCGATCCCATTTCCATTCAGGTATCATGATCGGCTGAAGTAAACCTGTAGGCACTTGATGTTCCGCTTTCACTTGTTGACATATTAAACACTTCGATACAAAATCAGAAATGTCTCGTTTCATACCATGCCACCAAAACTGACGTCTCAGATCGTTGTACATTTTCGTACTCCCGGGTGAATTGACATTCGGCTACAATGAGCTTCGTTTCAGAATCATCGAAATGAGTTCTGAATTTCTTGGAACGCACAAATGACTTCTGAACCTCAAACAATCGTCATCATCAATTTGAAACTCTGATTCCATATTCGGAACACATTCAGCCCGTTTGCAACCAATTCATCATCGACTTTTGAGCTTCACAAATTGATGAATCAATAATGGTTTGGCCTTTAATTCAGCTACTAACACATTGTCGGGTAGAACAGATAAGTGTACATTCATCACTTGTAAAGAAACAGTGATTTCCGGCTTAAGGCGTCCGCAACCACGTTAGCCTTTCCCGGGTGATAATCAATGACAAGCTCATAATCTTTCAACAACTCAAGCCAACGCCTTTGTCGCAGATTCAAGTCTCTTTGAGTCATCAAATATTTGAGACTTTGTGATCCGAATATACATGGCACTTTCACCAAATAAGTAATGTCGCCATATTTTCAAGGCGAACACAATGGCAGCTAGTTCGAGATCATAGGTTGGATAATTCTTCTCATGTGGCTTCAGTTGCCTCGACGCATAGGCCACAACTCGACGTTCTTGCATCAATACGCAACCCAACCCAAGTAGGGATGCATCACTATAAATGACAAACTCTTTGCCTGATTCGGGCTGCACTAGAATTGGAGCTTCAGTCAAATAAGTTTTCAGTTGATCGAAACTTTTCTGACATTTTTCCGTCCATTCGAACTTAACATCTTTTTGAAGTAGCTTCGTCAGTGGTGTGGCTATCATCGAGAAACCCTTTACAAACCGTCTGTAGTAGACGGCTAGTCCCAAAAAGCTCTGAACCTCAGTAATATTTCTCGAAGGCTTCCAGTTAAATATGGCTGAAATTTTGCTCGGATCAACTCGAATACCCGATGCAGATACCACATGACCCAAGAAGCTAACCTCTCTTAACCAGAACTCACACTTACTAAACTTGGCATATAACTGCTTATCTCGTAAAATCTGCAACACTAATCTCAGGTGCTTAGCATGTTCGGTCTCACCTCTTGAATAGACCAAGATGTCATCAATAAACACAACTACAAACCGGTCCAAATACTGTCTGAAAATTCGATTCATCAAATCCATAAATACCGCAGGGGACATTAGTGAGTCCAAACGGCATTACTAAGAACTCGTAGTGACCGTACCTCATTCTGAAAGCAGTTTGGGTATATCCGAATCTCGAATTCGCAACTGATAATAACCCGATCTCAAATCTATCTTTGAAAACACCGAGGCTCCCTTTAGTTGATCAAACAAATCATCAATACGCGGTAACGGATATTATTCTTATTGTCACCTTATTCAGCTGACGATAGTCGATGCACAACCTCATGGTACCGTCCTTCTTTTCACAACAATACTGGTGCACCCCAAGGTGAGAAACTTGGTCGAGCGAAACCTCTATCCGTCAACTCTGCAACTGAGCTTTCAACTCTTTTAACTCGGTTGGTGCCATACGATACGGAGCTATCGAAATCGGGGTAGTCCCAGGTACAAGCTCAATACCAAACTCTACCTCCCGAACAGGTGGTAAACCCGGTAATTCTTCGGGAAAAACATCCGGATATTCACAAACCACCGGTACCGATTCAAGTTTCTTTTTGGCTCTTGTTATCAAGCACGTATGCAAGATACGCTTCACACCCCTTTCTCACATATTTTAAGCTAACATCGAGGATATTATTGTTGGCAATCCATTCAAGACAGTAGACTCAACTCGGATTATTTCATTATTTGCACACCTCAAATCAATAGTCTTGCTTTTACAATTCACAACCGCATCATGCACGGTCAACCAATCCAAACCGAGAATAGCATCAAATTCATCAAACGGTAAAAGCATCAAGTCGGCCGGAAAACAGGAATCTCGGATCATCAGGGGACATTTCTTACACACTTGTCAACAAGTACATATCGACCCAAGGGGTTTGACACTCGAATTACGAACTCAGTAGACTCAACAGGTAGAGTCTTACTGGATGCTAAAGTCTAACATACATATGAATGAGTAGAGCCTGGGTCAATCAATGCAATCACATTAATATCAAAGAGAGTGAAAGTACCAGTGATAACATCAGGGGAGGACGCCTCCTCTCGTGCGCGGATGGCATATGCTCTAGCGGGAGCACGAGTCTCAGATCGACCAGCCGTATTAGAAGTCCCTCTCTGGCCACCACCCCTACCTCCTGAAATTCTCGGCGGTCTACCTCTAATCGTTGTTCCACTATGTCTTGCACCTTGCATCTTATTTTCTCATCAAGTTCCGTGCAATCTCTAATGAAGTGATCCTTCGAACTGCATCTGTAACAGGCCCTGTTAGTAGACTTACCCCAACATTCACCTACGTGTCGTCTTCCACATTGTGGACATTCAGGTTTTCTTGACGATTGTTACCCACACTAGCAACCGAAGTAGCTCAAGAGTTCGTTGATGGTCGCTCTCTAATAGAAATTCCTACAGTCGTCTTCGATTATTAGTATCTTCCTGAACTTCTTTACGGCCGAGAACAATTTTTCCCGCTAATCAGAATGAAGTTTTCCCGCCAATCTTTACGGAAGTCTCTAGTTTCAAATTCAGCCTTATTTTCTCCTTTCCAAGTTCTTCTGCCTTACAAGCTTGTTCAACTAGTGTTACAAATTCTTTATCTCCAAATACCCACTAGTAGCTTAAATCTTCATTCAATCCTTCTTCAAATCTTTTACACATAGCAATTTCATCAGCTACACACTCCCGAGCGTATCGACTAAGTCTTACAAATTCGCGTTCGTATTCAGATACTGTCATACGGCCTTGCTTATGTTCCAAAACCTCTTACGTTTTGATCGATAAACCGTTGACTAATATACTTTTTTCGAAATTCCGTCTGGAAGAAATCCCAAGTAACTCGTTCCTTCGGGACTATAGTAATCAAGGTTCTCCACCAATAGTAGGCTGAGTCTCGTAACAAAGATATGGCACACTTTAAACACTCATCAGGTGTGCAAGACAGCTCATCAAAAACTGGGATGGTGTTATCAAGCCCAAACTGGCCCTTCAGCATCATCAGTAGCTATGGCTCGGAATTCCTCGGCCCCGCGCTTCCTAATCAAGTCCACAGGAGGTTTACTCTGCCTTACAGGATCAGTATCTGGTGGTATTATAGGCACCTGAGGCGAATTATTTAATTCGGGAATGGTTGAGCAGTCGAGTTAGTTCGGGCATATTGTGCGACCCACTCATTCATCATGGTAAAGAAGGCTTGTTTTGCCCTATCATCTTGATTATTCGCGGATGATGAGGTTCAACAGGCGGTGTCCCTTGCGCAGGAGCAGCCGCTACACTTTCAATGTCATCCGCTAAGGTTCTCTCTAGATTGGGTTCCATTACTAATCAAACAAAAAATTTCGACCGTCAAAAGTCATCACACTATCAAATACTAACATTAAGGCATGTATAGCTAGACTCATACGCACTATGGTAGTCCTAGAACCGACTAAACCATAGCTCTGATACCAATTTAATTGTAACACCCGTACCCGAGACCGTTTCCGGAGTCGGACACGAAGTGTGAATGAACTTAACTCATTATTATAGAGTCATTTACCATTCCAGACAAGCTGGCTAACTGCGTCACTGCCACCTTAAAAATCATATCTCGAGTTAAAACTCGAAAACCAGTTCGTAAATTTTCCTGAAACTAGACTCATGTGTCCATCTACAAATTTTTCTAGAATTTTCGTCGAGCCAATTAGTACAGTTTATTAGTTAAAGTCTCCCCTGTTTCAGGGTTCGACTACTCTGACCTCTGTGTATACGAACCAGATATCTCTCTGTACAGAGATTCAATGACTATGCCGTTTGTCCCTAATAAAAGTAGACTCAATATGGAATCTGTACATATAAATTATGACTTCTAATTATCTTTGTAGAATTATGGTGAATTTATAAATCGGGACAGGGGATCCAGAAATCGTTCTGGTCCTATTCACAGATTTAAATATCTCATACAGTATAGCTCATATACTTGTTTTACTTCTTCCATGTAAAATAAACTCATTGAGCTCGATTCCATAATTATTCATTATTTAATTCCATTCTACTATTTTTAGTGATTTTCAATTCACACACTACTGCTGTCTGCCTCTATATTAGAGTAAAAATTTTTTTTTCTATAGAGTAATTAGCATGCATATCACCAAGTATGATCATGACTAGTCATACCCAAGGCTAATCATTACCAAGCATTCCTACTACTCAATAACCATATCATGAGTGTAACACCGGAAATGATAGCCATGACAAACGGCATAATAATAAATAGACTTAACTGTTACTATAACAAGTACATAAGACCCAATCAACTAACATTTACGCCATTTCGCATGGCTAAAAGTATACATACCAAAGTTCAAACAAAACATAATAGCCTATACATGCCGAAATGTCTCTTAGACCAACTAAGAAGAAGATACCAAAAAGTGCAAGCGGTGCGATGACTTCGACGGTGACCCGAGCACACAAAAATGGATCAAACGAATCTAAATAAGTGACAAATAAACACACCAATGAGTATATAACTCAGTAAGTCATAAGCATACATACCGTATAATTATAAGAGATCATAAGAGAAGCAAATAATGCAAAAAAAATCAGTTAGTCCAACTATACGAGCTACGCTATCATTCTTAGAATTCGATTCAATCTCATGCCAAGTCCACAATCAAATCAAACACCAAAACAACCCAATGATTTAGACCCGATCCTCAAAGCATGGAATTTGATGCACTAGACAAATTTGTACCTACTCAGTACATGCCTCAAGTTCGATACTTTAGTTACTAGTTCTACCACTTCGTTCTTTCACGCTCATTTTTATTTTAATCGAATTTGCACACATAGTGCTCGCACACTCACACACATAGCGCCATAGCACACCGCACACTCAGTGCATTGGATTTCTCTTATACTTCAACACCCAAATCGGCACACATAGTGCTACTAATTCCGCACACATAGTGCACATGTAATCATTTGATAAGGAAATTTACTTAATTAAATAGCACATATGGTCATATAATAAATAGGAAATTATCCAAGAGAACTCCTAACGAAAGGAATCCCTTATGATTCACTAATATTTTTATAACAAGCTAATCAACCTCACAGGAGTGCTAAGGACTTACCTTATATTGGATGAAATGATTCCAATCGACTACTCGATTATCTTGCTTTGCCTTTGTTGATCCCCCTTTGATGTCTGATCAGAATAAACACATTAGTAGTTTAATTTCTTGCTGGATACTATGTGATATTAACGGTTTCACTCCATTCACAACTATCCTTGTTCAAAATATCAAAACCTAACCAATATTCGATTAATGCTTCAAGGACGAATGTATATCACTATAAGGTAACTAGTCCAAGTATTTTAATTTAAGGTAACCTAGTCTCAATATTTTCAATTCAAGTACAACATCATGAATCAACTCAACCTATAAGCCAATATACTCCTTCAATCGATTATCGAGAGTAACAAAAAATATCACAAACATATACACCTATATGCCGAATATACAATAATTTAACCTTCTTATGTAATTACCTAAAGTATTATAACATCAAATTTCATACATTTAACCTTTTAATGCCTATTAACCATTCTTTGATCTTAACCTAAAATGACAACTCCCATACTCAACATTTCAACCGAATTATCCCTATCACCCGAACTAAAATCGCACCTTAACTTCATACATTTTTTTTTTGACTTTCATAATCATCGGCCCTATCAAAGGACCCCTTTAACATACAAGGAAAATAATCATAGAGAAGAAATTAACATTCTAATTAGACTCAATGTAACCGAATGTACAAGTGCTTCTAACCTACTTATTCAAAAATCTTCATTCCATACTATCATCCCCCTTTATCCCATACAACATGAAAATGACCTCCAATGTTAACACTTAGATTCACGGCATGATGCCCAAACCACCATAAAAGCTCCAACTTTCTTAACATTACTAAGAGTGCATCCAATTACTAACTTAACCTATCATAAAACTAAATCAACAATTCAAAACTTACCTCTTACTAGCTAAAGAAGAATGCCGAATTCTTTGGCAAGTTCCCCTTAGTTCTTCATCTCTTCATTCGGCAAGAAGAACCGATTTCTTCTTTGTTTCATCATATTTTCATTCTTCTTTTTCTTATTATTCCTTCTTTAATAAAATAATGACCACTTATGGAAATTTACCACATATTCAATATATGCTCCATCAGGTCGCCACTATGTATAAAAAAAGGAGTATTGACATGCAAAACCATTATTTCACTACATGCTTTAATAGGTCCTAAGATAACCTATCACATTTCAAAAGTGTCACACATAAGTCCTATTAACTAAATATCACATGACAATCGACTAAATCGAAGCTTAAAAAACTTTCACACATTCATATTCA